>NC_052314.1:41041126-41404611 GCF_016432855.1 Salvelinus namaycush | reverse complement strand
GGACTGGGGACAGCAAGGAGTCATCATGCCCGGTAGTCCTGACGTATGGTCCTAGGGCTCAGGTCCTCCGAGAGAGAGAAAGAAAGAGAGAAGGAGAGAATTAGAGAGAGCCAAGATTTTCAAAATGTTCATAAATGACAAGCATGGTCAAATAATAATCAGGAATAAATGTCAGTTGGCTTTTCATATCCGATCATTAAGAGTTGAAAGCAGCAGGTCTGGGACAGGTAGGGGTTCCATAACCGCAGGCAGAACAATTGAAACTGGAACAGCAGCAAGGCCAGGTGGACTGGGGACAGCAAGGAGTCATCATGCCCGGTAGTCCTGACGTATGGTCCTAGGGCTCAGGTTCTCCGAGAGAGAGAAAGAAAGAGAGAAGGAGAGAATTGGAGAGAGCATACTTAAATTCACACAGGACACTGGATAAGACAGGAGAAGTACTCCAATAGTTGCCAATGTCTTGGCAATTCAGCAAGCGAAGTTCAGTAGGCTACATAGGCCTGTATTTCAATCATATTGAAATCAATTTAATCTTCAGTCAATTGACTTCTATTTGTAGACTACACGGTTTGTAATTTTTGCCTCAATACATATTTCATGATGTTTAACTACATGTGCCAAATGGATCTGTGATTTAGTGCATTATTATAGGGTAAGCATCAGAATAAGTCGCCTCAATATTTTGTAGCCATAAGGTGGTAATAGCTCTCTAGGAGCTGATCCGTCATCAGTATTGTGGAATAATTCTAATGTTAAGGTAAGATTTGAATGGAGAAATCTGATCACAGAGCAGCCCTGCCTTTCTTTCAATCAGTATCGACACCTACTCCAACGATGCACTTAGTGAACGTTCTCTCTGCGTGGTGTTTGGGGAAACGCATGTGACATCTTCGGCCGTTATAAGAAAGCTGCATCACTTAAACACTAGTAAGCTTCAGTTCCATCGCTATCGGGAAACCGGGCTTTGGTCTTTACCTTTACACTTTGCTGGCTGGTCCTCCTGAGGGTTCAGAGTCTTTGACTCAGCTGCAGCAACCAAGGAGACATCTAACAAGAAATAGGAAAATTAAGGATATTAATACCAACGGGGGGGGGGGGGGGGTGCAGTTGTATAACACTTTCAATGTACAAAAGAACTGTAAACTAAGATGACCTTTGCACTGGGTCTGTTTGACCTCAGCACCAGCCAAGAAGATGGAGGAGAGGGAGGTGGTATACAGACAGTGTAAGTGAAAGTGTTGAAGCTACCCTCACATATCACACTTTATTCTCTGTCTAGCCCCTTTTTACCTTTGAGCTGTGCTGGTTGATTCTTGTCAGGGTCCTGAGTCTTAACCTCCTCAGCAACAGAGATGGAGTAGTCTGACATTTGAAAAAAATGGTGTGTGAAAATGTGGGTGAAAAGGTAAGTGTTAATGATATCACGGGAGTTTCCTACAATTATAAAATATTAGTGATGATTTTCACATGCTGTCAAACAAGATCAGCACTCCTCATTGTAATTCCACTGACTGCCTTCTTACCTCCGCACGTTGCTGGTTGGTCTGTTTCCTCATCAATCTCAAAATCGGCTGTAATTTCCTCAGTCTCACTGTCACTCTCTGACCAGTCAATGTCCTGGTCCTTTTCACCTTTGACCTTTGGTGCCTGGTCTGTCTGAGTGTCGTTAGTCTTTCCTTCAATTGCTAGTTGATCCTCGCCTGGGCCCTGAGTCTTAACCGTTGCCGCTGCGAAAATGGAAAAATCTGAAAGAGATGACAAAGGTGTGAAAAGGTAAGTGTCATTGATATCAGTGGAGTTCACTACATTTAATGACAGATCAGTGATAATTTACATATGATGCCAAACAACTGTATTTTTTACCTTTGCACGTTTCCGATTGGTCTTCCTGAGGATGCTAAGTCTCTCCCTCTGCTCCAGCAAGTACCCTGTCCTCCTGACTCTCTAACTGTCCTTTGTCCTTTTGGTCATCCTTTTCTTTCTCTTGGTTGGATTTGACACTCTCACTGTCATTGCTATCTGACCCCTTTCCAGGAGCCAAAGTGAGCTCGTCAGATTCTGTCGCTCCATTTTTTTTGTATGTCTCTGTGTCTTGGCTTTGACCCTCTTTTCTCTTGCCCTCCTCTCTCTTTGTGTTGCTTTGGGTTGTTTTGTCTTTCTCAATGTTGTTGTCCGTATTGTCTTTGTCAACCATGCCTTTCTTCATGTTTGGTTTCCCACTCTTATCATCATCACATTCACTTCTTATCACATTTCTTCCTGTTCTCTCATCACTCTCAATATCTGCCTTTTCTTCAACCTCCTCCTCCTCATCCGTTTCCTTTAATTCTTCACTCATGTCCTCAGTGATTATTTCCTCAATCTCGCTGTAGTCACTCTCTGACCAGTCTATATCACCTGCCAGGTCGTTCTGAACTTTGACATTTGCTGGTTGATCATTCTGACAGTATTTTGTAGCGACCTTCGCCAACAAGCATATTTTTATGTCCATCCTTTTGTTTCATCTCAGTGAAACCATCATCATCATCACTACTGTTACCTTTTTCCTCGGTCAGGAGTGCTTCCGTCGTTTCATTTTTCTCTTTGTCTGTCTTCTTTTGGTGTGTTTTGGCACTTTTACTGTCATCACCATCTGAACATTCTGCATCACTTCTGTATTTCTTCCCATCACTCTTGGGGTCATCATTCTGGTTGCCATCCCTCTCTTCATGCTTTGGGTTGATTTCCTCGATCACAGATGTGTCACAGGCTCAAAATGGCCAGAAACAAAGATCTTTCTTCTGAAACCCGTCATTCTATTCTTGTTCTGAGAAATGAAGGCTAGTCCATGCGAGAAATTGCAGAGAAACTGAAGATCTCGTACATTGTTGTGTACTACTCCCTTGACAGAGCAGCGCAAACTGGCTCTAACCAGAATAGAAAGAGTGGGAGGCCCCGGTGCACAACTGATCAAGAGGACAAGTACATTAGTGTCTAGTTTGATAAGCAGACACCTCACAAGTCCTCAACTGGCAGCTTCACTGTTGATGTTGAGACTGGTGTTTTGCGGGTACTATTTAATGAAGCTGCCAGTAGGGCTGGGCGATAAGGCAAATAAATTAGCACGATATTTATATTTTTTCATTCGATAATGATAATTATCACGATATTAATCAAATGTTTAAAAGGTGCATGTCTGCTTCAAACTCAAGAATCCCTGAACAAACCGTGGTTAGAGCATTGGGCCAGTAACCGAAAGATTGTTAGATTGAATCCCCGAGCTGAAAAGGTAAAAATCTGTCGTTCTACCCCTGAACAAGGCAGTTAACCCACTGTTCCCCAATAGACCGTCTGTTAAGGTTGTCGTAGTCGTTCTCCTCCTCAGACGAGGAGGAGCATGGATTGGACCAAGATGCGGAGTAGTAGGTATTCATGCTTTAATGAACAAACAACAAACACTACAAATTACGAAACTCTACAAACGTGACTAACCTGAAAACAGTCCTGTGTGGCCCAAACACTGACACAGGAAACAAACACCCACAAAACACCAGTGAAACCCTGGCTGCCTTAGTATGACTCTCAATCAGGGACAAACGATACACACCTGTCTCTGATTGAGAATCATACCAGGCCAAACACAAAAATCCCAACATAGAAAAACAAACCTAGACCAACCCACCCAACTCACGCCCTGACCAACTAAAACAAATACATAACAAAGGAAAACAGGTCAGGAACGTGACAGAACCCCCCCCCCTTAAGGTGCGAACTCCGGGCGCACCAGCACAAAGTCTAGGGGAGGGTCTGGGTGGGCGTCTGTCCACGGTGGCGGCTCTGGCGCTGGGCGAGGTCCCCACCCCACCATAGTCACTCTCCGCTTCCGTATCCCCCTCCCAATGACCACCCTCCAACTAAACCCACCTAAATGAAGGGGCAGCACCGGGATAAGGGGCGGCAGCTCCGGGCTGAGGGACTCTGGCAGGTCCGGGCCGAGGGACTCTGGCAGGTCCTGGCCGAGGGACTCTGGCAGGTCCTGGCCGAGGGACTCTGGCAGGTCCTGGCCGAGGGACTCTGGCAGGTCCTGGCCGAGGGACTCTGGCAGGTCCTGGCCGAGGGACTCTGGCAGGTCCTGGCCGAGGGACTCTGGCAGGTCCTGGCCGAGGGACTCTGGCAGGTCCTGGCTGGACGGCTCTGGCTGATCCTGGCTGGACGGCTCTGGCTGGTCCTGGCTGGACGGCTCTGGCTGATCCTGGCTGGACGGCTCTGGCTGATCCTGGCTGGACGGCTCTGGCTGGTCCTGGCTGGACGGCTCTGGCTGGTCCTGGCTGGACGGCTCTGGCTGGTCCTGGCTGAACGGCACTGGCTGGTCCTGGCTGGACGGCTCTGAAGGCTCGGGACAGACGGGCAGCGCTGGGCAGGCAGACAGTTCAGACCACGCTGGGCAGGCAGGCAGTTCAGACAGCGCTGGGAAGGCAGACAGTTCGGGCAGCGCTGAGCAGGCAAGCAGTGCAGGCGGCGTTGGGCAGACGGCCGACTCTGACCTGCTGAGGCGCACAGTAGGCCTGGTGCGTGGTGCCGGAACTGGAGGCACAGGGCTGGAGACATGCACCACAGGGAGAGTGCGTGGAGGAGGAACAGGGCTCTGGAAACACACTGGAAGCCTGGTGCGTGGAGTAGGCACTGGTGGTACTGAGCTGGGGTGGGAAGGTGGCGCCGGATATACCGGACCGTGAAGGAGGACACGCGCTCTTGAGCACCAAGCCTCCCCAACCTTACCAGGTTGAATGGTCCCCGTAGCCCTGCCAGTGCGGCGAGGTGGAATAACCCGCACTGGGCTATGCAGGCGAACCGGGGACACCACCTGTAAGGCTGGTGCCATGTACGCCGGCCCGAGGAGACGTACTGGAGGCCAGATACGTTGGGCCGGCTTCATGACATCCGGCTCGATGCCCAACCTAGCCCTCCCAGTGCGGCAAGGTGGAATAGCCCGCACTGGGCTAAGCACGCGTACTGGGGACACCGTGCGCTTTACCGCATAACACGGTGTCTGACCAGTACGACGCCCTCTCACTCCACGGTAAGCCCGGGGAGTTGGCTCAGGTAACCAACCCGGCTTCGCCACACTCCCCTTTAGCCCCCCCCAAGAAATTTTTGGGTGAGCCTCTCGGGCTTCCAGCCGCTCTGCCTTGCTTTAGCCTCATACAACCTCCTCTCCGCTTTCGCTGCCTCCAGCTCCGCTTTGGGGCGGCGACACTCCACTGGCTCTGCCCAGGGTCCTTTACCGTCCAGGATCTCCTCCCAAGTCCATTCCTCTTTTCCCCATTGTTGTTGTTCCTGCCTTCCTTCTCCACTCCGCTTGATCCTGTTTTGGTGGGTGTTTCTGTTAAGGTTGTCGTAGTCGTTCTCCTCCTCAGACGAGGAGGAGCATGGATTGGACCAAGATGCGGAGTAGTAGGTATTCATGCTTTAATGAACAAACAACAAACACTACAAATTACGAAACTCTACAAACGTGACTAACCTGAAAACAGTCCTGTGTGGCCCAAACACTGACACAGGAAACAAACACCCACAAAACACCAGTGAAACCCTGGCTGCCTTAGTATGACTCTCAATCAGGGACAAACGATACACACCTGTCTCTGATTGAGAATCATACCAGGCCAAACACAAAAATCCCAACATAGAAAAACAAACCTAGACCAACCCACCCAACTCACGCCCTGACCAACTAAAACAAATACATAACAAAGGAAAACAGGTCAGGAACGTGACACCGTCATTGTAAATAAGAAGTTGTTCTTAACTGTCTTGCCTAGTTAAATAAAGTTTACTTTTTTTTTATTATGTGAGCTACACATAAAATTATACTTAAAGGAAAATTGTTCCATGTTTTCAGCCAGGGAGCACGTACCTGTGGTCAAGACCACCTTTTCGACGGTGCTAATTGGTAGTGTCACAGGCCGGCTCATAGCCTGTGGCAAAAATGAGGGGACACGAACAACAGGTATAGGCCAATCAAAAAGGTTCTTTATTATAAACCAAAAACTATTAACTTTAAACAAAGAAAAAGGAATGAGGTGTGAAAGTATCATAATGTAGGGTGAATGTAAAGTGCAGGGATGCGTGAATCTGTGTGTGTGAATATGACCGAGTGAAAACTACGTAAAACTACAAAGGAACAAACAAAACAGGATCATACCTGGAGGAGCAGAGAGAGAGAGACGAGTGGTTAGTGAAGCAGTTTAAATACCCTAAGCCCAGGTGGCTCCAATCACTAACGACCCTCCTCTGCCTGCAGGAGGAACCGCCCCTGCAATGCAGAGGGGCCGTGACAGTAGCATGTCCTTAGCAATGCAATGTATAATAGCATTTGTGATGTCTTTTCTATGTTTGTTTGTAGGGCATAAACGCTGTCAGTGTTGACTGCTTCGGGCAAACATCCCTAGATTGGCTGGTACTCGAGGGGCGTTTATCAATACCGTGGTGCAAACTCAAACTTCCTGCATGTTCCTAAGAGTGATTTGGATGTTGAAAAAGGTTTGTCGTATTACCAGACTTCGTAGCCACCTGTCTATGGCACAATATCCCCCGAACATTGCTCTGCTCTTTGTCGGACTTCAAAAAGCCAAACCACTTTCAAATTACTGAAACAGTTTAACCCTTTTTATCAATGATTTCTTCGTTGGAAGCTGCTCCTTCTCCATGGCTATCACAGCCGCTGTTTTCGCCTACATCACTCATTTTTCGTGGTTAATAGTGGCTACTCCATTACTCGAGGTGCTAAGTGGTTTTTAGTGGGCGTATACCTCTCCACGTGCATATTGTCACTTCTCTGCACATTCCTGCTGCGTCACAGAGGTGAAATGGACTGCTGTACCTAATTATTCTATATCGACATTATCAAAAATGAATCTAAATGTTTTTATATAGTTATTGAGGGAACTAATTACCTCGATAATTATTGATATTGATTTATCGCCCAGCCCTAGCTGCCAGTTGAGAACTTGTGAGCCGTCTGTTTCTCAAACTAGACACTCTAATGTACTTGTCCTCTTGCTCAGTTGTGCACCGGGACCTCCCACTCTTTCTATCATGAATGAATGATCAACACAGAAGTCTCACGAGGTCATTAATGTTTCCCTGATTCCCTATAGAGCTGTTATAGAACTGCTGTGGGCACAAAAACAAATGAATGCAGGATCGGCTCATGATAATGACTTCAGGAAAATGGTGGTAATAACAGGCACCATTAATGTAGGAGTTGCCCTAACAATATGGTATTGTTTGGTCCATAGTGATTGATCTAATCTTTCTCCAAATGATCCCCTTCTATTATCCATCAGTAGTGCTTTCTATGGCAGGAGCAGTCAACAGCTATACAACACTAATGGTTCTCCCCCTCCTTGCCTTCTCTGTCCAACACTAGCTCCACCCTAATACTGAAATCAAACTGTTAATAGCCCATTAGAGCTCCCATCTCATCACATTAACTTTATTAGCAGGAAGCTATCCAAGCTGTAATTGATACAGCCAGCCAAGTTTGTTTGGGTAGGTAAAAAAGGGCTTGAGATCCTGGCACATAGTCTCTCTTGTTTTGTGTGTGTGTGTGTGTGTGTGTGTGCTTTTCCAATACATTTAATTTCTAAAGGGTAAATCTCTGGTTCCTGCCACATATTGACAGATTGATTTGGTGTGTTTAACAGGTACCAGCCACAGCGTGTCCGTGTCTGAGATCCTAGCAGTCCGGGAGCTCGATGTGGACGGCGGGACGAAAGATGATGGCAGAAAATGCCCCAGAAACTGACTGAGGCCTATCAATATGCATTCACAGGTACAATTTGTTGATCATCTAGAGCAATCTACAGATAATGCATTCAATATGTAGTGTGATTACCCATAAAATTATGAATTCACTCAAGTTTATACAAATATGCCCATTCAATAGAGAATTGCTTCTGAAAAACGATAGTCCAAACCATGTCTCTACCATATACAGTGCTTTCAGAAAGTATTCATACCCCTTGACTTATTCCACATTTTGTTTATACAGCCTGAATTCAAAATAGATTAAAATAAAAATTCTCACCCATCTACACACAATACCCCATAATGACAAAATTAAAACATGTTTTAGAAATTGTTGCAAATTTATGAAAAATGAAATGCATAGATATCATTTGCATAAGTATTTTCACCCCTCAGTAAATACTTTAGAAGCACCTTTGGTAGCGATTACAGCTGTGAGTCTTTCTGGGTAAGTCTCTTAAGCGCTTTCCACAACTGGATTGTGCAACATTTGCCCATTTCTTTCAAGAAATTATTCGAGCTCTGTCAAATTTGGTTGTTGAACATTGCTGGAGAACCATTTTCAGGCCTTGCCATAGATTTTCAAGTAACTTTATGTCAAAACTGTAACTCGGCCACTCAAACATTCACTGTCTTCTGGTAAGCAACTCCATTATACATATGGCATTGTGTTTTAGGGTATTTTCCTGCTGAAAGGGGAATTAATCACCCAGTGTCTGGTGGAAATCAGACTGCGCTTAGCTCCGTTTCTTTTTTTTATCCTGATAAACTCCAGTCCTTAACGATACAAGCATACCCGTAACATGATGCAGCCACCACTATGCTTGAAAATATGAAGAGTGATACTCAGTAATGTATTGGATTTGTCCCAAACATAACACCTTTGTATTCAGGACAAAAAGTGAATTGTTTTGCCACTTTGTTTGCAGTATTACTTTAGTGCCTTGTTGCAAATATGTTTTGGAATATTTGTATTCTGTACAGGCTTCCTTTTCACTCTGTTAATTAGGTTAGTATTGTGGAGTAACTACAATGTTGTTGATTCATCCTCAGTTTTCTCCTATCACAGCCATTAAACTCTGCAACTGTTTTAAAGTCACAATTAGCCTCATGTTGAAATCCCTGAGCGGTTTCCTTCGTCTCCGTCAAGTGAGCTAGGAAGGACGCCTGTATCTTTGTAGTGACTGGGTGTATTGATATACCATCCAGTGTAATTAATAACTTCACCATGCTCAATATGGTAGATAATACCGCAATGTAAATTTGTTTTGTTAAGCCTCTGTACCCTGTCACCCCTTCGCGTCCCCCTTCCACAGTGTCTTATGTGGAGAGAGCGAGGCAGCACCGCTGGCGGTGTAGTGACGTCACCTTCCACTGTTCAGAGGGGGCGCTGCGTCAGCAGTGGATCCAGACCATCAGAGAGCAGCTCACAGCACTGAGTATGGCTGAGTATTACTGACAATGAATATGCTTTGTGAAGTTTGGTTGCAAAGCTTACTCAGAAATGAGAGTGGCCGTCAATCTGTTCTGTTAATCAGTAGTGCTGAGCGATTAACCGTCATTTCATATTTTTTCCGGTCATTAAACAACTCATTGACCGTCTGTTCAATTAATTGAATTCAATCTAGTTCGTTTTTTATGTGAGCCCAGAGTGCCATTTCTCTAGAGAGAAATTAAATAATTCACGACAGAAATTAAGTAAACTATGTGGGACAAGGGGCTGAAGGGAGTTGTCATTTTCATTAAGCAAATATTCAACCTAGTTCAGCTCAGAAACATGATAATTAACTACAATCCAATTGTGCCAGTTTCTTCAGTTTTGGACAGAGATCAGAGAGGTTGCCAACATCAGTCCAAAATAAGCCCAATGTGTTTCTATGTTCTTATTTTGGACCTCAACTTGTCGCCTGCCTTTGACAACAACTCCCATTGTTAGGGCAGAGACATCATTATATACAGATCTCTGGACGGATACACTTTTACGCTTGCTATGTTAGATGCACACAGAAAATTGTACACAAATGTTTTTTTATATATATTTTTTTATATCCCTTTTATTTAACCAGGTAGGCAAATTGAGAACACGTTCTCATTTACAATTGCGACCTGGCCAAGATAAAGCAAAGCAGTTCGACACATACAACAACACAGAGTTACACATGGAGTAAAACAAACAGTCAATAATACAGTAGAAAAATAAGTCTATATACAATGTGAGCAAGTAAGGTGAGATAAGGGAGGTGAAGGCAAAAAAATATAAAATTAAAATATAAAAAAGGCCATGGTGGCGAAGTAAATACAATATAGCAAGTAAAAACACTGGAATGGTTGGTTTGCAGTGGAAGAATGTGCAAAGTAGAGATAAAAATAATGGGGTGCAAAGGCGCAAAATAAATACAGTAGGGAAAGAGGTAGTTGTTTGGGCTAAATTATATATGGGCTATGTACAGGTGCAGTAATCTATGAGCTGCTCTGACAGCTGGTGCTTAAAGCTAGTGAGGGAGATAAGTGTTTCCAGTTTCAGAGAATTTTTGTAGTTCGTTCCAGTCATTGGCAGCAGAGAACTGCCAGAGAAGGAGAGGCGGCCAAAGGAAGAATTGGTTTTGGGGGTGACCAGAGATATACCTGCTGCAGCGCGTGCTACAGGTGGGTGCTGCTATGGTGACCAGCGAGCTGAGATAATGGGGGACTTTACCTAGCAGGGTCTTGTAGATGACCTGGAGCCAGTGGGTTTGGCGACGAGTATGAAGCGAGGGCCAGCCAACGAGAGTGTACAGGTCGCAGCGGTGGGTAGTATATGGGGCTTTGGTGACAAAACGGATGGCGCTGTGATAGACTGCATTCAATTTATTGAGTAGGGTATTGGAGGCTATTTTGTAAATGACATCATCGAAGTCGAGGATTGGTAGGATGGTCAGTTTTACAAGGGTATGTTTGGCAGCATGAGTGAAGGATGCTTTGTTGCGGAATAGGAAGCCAATTCTAGATTTAACTTTGGATTGGAGATGTTTGATGTGAGTCTGGAAGGAGAGTTTACAGTCTAACCAGACACCTAGGTATTTGTAGTTGTCCACATATTCTAAGTAAGAGCCGTCCAGAGTAGTGATGTTGGACAGGCGGGCAGGTGCAGGCAGCGATCGGTTGAAGAGCATGCATTTAGTTTTACTTGTATTAAAGAGCAATTGGAGGCCACGGAAGGAGAGTTGTATGGCATTGAAGCTTGCCTGGAGGGTTGTTAACACAGTGTCCAAAGGGCCAGAAGTATACAGAATAGTGTCGTCTGCGTAGAGGTGGATCAGAGACTCACCAGCAGCAAGAACGACATCATTGATGTATACAGAGAAGAGAGTCGGTCCAAGAATTGAATCCTGTGGCACCCCCATAGAGACTGCCAGAGGCCCGGACAACAGACCCTCCGATTTGACACACTGAACTCTATCAGAGAAGTAGTTGGTGAACCAGGCGAGGCAATCATTAGAGAAACCAAGGCTGTTGAGTTTGCCGATGAGGATGTGGTGATTGACAGAGTCGAAAGCCTTGGCCAGGTCAATGAATACAGCTGCACAGTATTGTTTCTTATCGATGGCGGTTAAGATATCGTTTAGGACCTTGAGCGTGGCTGAGGTGCACCCATGACCAGCTCTGAAACCAGATTGCATAGCGGAGAAGGTATGGTGGGATTCGAAATGGTCGGTAATCTGTTTGTTGACTTGGCTTTCGAAGACCTTAGAAAGGCAGGGTAGGATAGATATAGGTCTGTAGCAGTTTGGGTCAAGAGTGTCCCCCCCTTTGAAGAGGGGGATGACCGCAGCTGCTTTCCAATCTTTGGGAATCTCAGACGACACGAAAGAGAGGTTGAACAGGCTAGTAATAGGGGTGGCAACAATTTCAGCAGATAATTTTAGAAAGAAAGGGTCCAGATTATCTAGCCCCAGCTGATTTGTAGGGGTCCAGATTTTGCAGCTCTTTCAGAACATCAGCTGACTGGATTTGGGAGAAAGAGAAATGGGGAAGGCTTGGGCGAGTAGCTGTGGGGGGTGCAGTGCTGTTGACCTGGGTAGGGGTAGCCAGGTGGAAAGCATGGCCAGCCGTAGAAAAATGCTTATTGAAATTCTCAATTATAGTGGATTTGTCGGTGGTGACAGTGTTTCCTATCTTCAGTGCAGTGGGCAGCTGGGAGAGGGTGGGTATAATTTGAGGAACGTTCCAACAGGAATCCGTTCCAAAAACTTCGTAAATATCAAGGTTGCCAACAGTAGAATGACATACCGGGTAGGGAGTGAGCTATGTAATTACGTTTTTCACTCACCACGTTTATTCGGAAAAATGTCTCTCTTCGTTCTGGTAGCCTCCACCATTTCTCGTTCGTTGGTTTAGTTATTATTTCCGGTGTTCCTGCATTTGCCGGTGAACTCTGTTGCGCCTCAATTAGGAAATCGCTGTGGTTGAAATGTAACTAATGACCGCTAGCCCCAGTATTTTTTTTTTAGCTAGGTTGCTTGTACACAATTGTTACCGATGATACTGTATCAGGACAGGTGCCTCTTGAAATGCTACATGACGGAAAACAAGGGGCGAAACATAAAAATTGCCCAGGTCAAACGTGGTATCATAGTGAAAAATGTGTGCTTCTTGGTTTGCATTTAATGACTGCCTTGGCCTCTTCAACCATTTCTGCACAGAAAATAATCATTTTCCTGATGGTAGCACGCTGCTCTAACTTCGTCTGGTGAGAGGCCTAGTCTTTTAACAACTGAGGCAATGTCATCAAAAGTTGAGGCCCTCTTTCTTTTTGGCATTCTGATTAGTATGGAGATGACACATAGGACAAGTTTTCCAGACAGTTACAGGCTAACTATATGGAATGTTATATGGAGAAATGTCCCCTAGTGCTTCAAATAGTTTTCCAAGCTAGATTGGGGTCCATTCAGAATTAAATTGAGACCTGCTACATTCTACATCAGTTACTTATTTTTAAATGGAAATAATCAGTATACAGAATTTGACATTGAATGTAAAGAACATGGATTGAAAGTGAATTACAGTAGTATTTTTTTAACCATATCCCCCCTGTAATCAATGATCATTTCTAAATACATGACTTGCCCAATCATGTCTAAGCAATGATTACTTCCAGTGAGGATGGAATTGCGCTATGACGCATAACCACAGTGGGCTGCAGGCATAATCCACATAAGCAGTAGCTAGGAGGCCACCGACCATTATTATCATTATTATTTATTTTTTAACAGCGGTCACTTACTGTTGTGCTACAATAGTAAAATACACAAGGTGAAATTTAGAGATTTGGTTGTGCATCAGCAGTTGGTTAGCAAATAAAAGTTACATACACATATGTTATCGTACGGGCAGCAAAATGTTGGTTTCTAGCTCCAACAATGCAGTAATACCTAACAATACAAAACACACAATCCTAAAAATGTATATAGTAAATATCAGAACAAATATTGCCAGTCACCGAGTCACAATTAGCCATGTCAGCTACAAAAATGTAGATTGCTAAGTTAGTCTAGCCAGTTATCTAAACTTCTTGTAATAATGGCACGATACCGACTGGGCACGCAGGGGCATGTGCCCAAGGGCCCTGACCTCCAGGAGGCCCCCAATGATTGTGTTAGTCACTCTCACTCAGACATGGTTAACATTGCATAAATCTTGGCAAAATGTGTAGAATTGCAGCAAATTCACTGTAATACTGCACTTTTTCTCTGCTCCATGGCAAAATGAGTCTAATTGCATGAAATGTATTCAAAATTGCTAAACCTTTCCCTGCACAATGGCAAAATGGCCACAATTGAAATGTAAATAATTCAACAATTTCAATTTCTCTCCACCATCAAGAGGGGGGAGGGCACTACAACATTTTGCCAGCGAGGTGGGCAGCCCCCAAACCAAATATTGGTTAGGGCCCCCAAAAGCCATGTTAAGATCAAAATGAACAACATAACATGGACAGAGGGGGACCTGGGACTTCATCCACAAATCATCTCACAGTAATTGTTGATATAGGATGTGTTTATAATCTTATTCTTGTTGTAAACTGCAAAACTGATCCGAGAGGAACACTCCTACTCTGAGACAGTTGATACGTAAGGCCCCAGGTTAGATGGAATGTTAACACTTGGCCCCTGGGGTTGAGTGGGGTCATATGGGTATCAAACTTCATGCTAATGAATTTATCTGGAGTAGGAGTGATGAGTTATTGCTGATGTGGACGAGGCAGAGGCTCAAGTGTTTCCACTGTACAAGATATCTGTGGAATGGTTACAGACAATATACAGGTGAGAGGTCAAAAGTATATTATATGCAAATAACAGGATTGGGTTGTGTAGCTGACAGTAGTGGCTCGCTCAATCTTTACATATATCCCTCCTTTTGTCCTCCTAAGGAGTAATCACTGATTAGAAATGACTAGACAGGTTAATGCCATGTAGTGGAGCCCTTGGTTTCACCTGCCCATTCATGTCTAAGCAATGATTACTTCAAGGAGGGAGGAAGGAGTTGCTCAGTAATTTGTATCAAACATCTCAGTTCTCCCAAAGTGCCCCCTTTCAATTCTCTGCATGAACAGGAAATATGGTGGAAACTCCTTTTGGGCCATGCATACGCCAATCTAATGCTTTTACATTTATGGCGAATAGTGAATTATATTATGTACAGGAGAAGTGAATGTTTGATGTCATTACACTAAATTGAAATATCGATCATCATAAGTGATTTCTTACAGACATCCCACCAAATGATGTTAAATATATTTCAAAAGGACAAAACCCACATATGAAACATATTCAATGTCTACATGAACAAATATAGCAATGTGCAGAATAAATTAGCAATTACAATTGTCATTGATTGACATTTCCCCTCATCCCAAATCACATGTCATGTCTACATCAAGTAGCACCTTTCCATCTAACTGCACCGTAGGTCAGCCCACATGGGACAAGTGAGAGGGACATTTTTTTTCACACGCTAGATCAAACAATGAAAGTTCAGCAGGATGTCATCCAGAATGTGGAAATGTAAGGCCCTTTGCAAGGGGTCAAAGGTCACAATAGGGCAGAATGGAAAGTATCACCAATAACCAGAGACTGGATGTATTATTAGTGTATTTGTATACTGTTCTGCATATACACAGAAAGAACCTGGTGAATTTTTCACCCGTTAGTTGGAATTTCTCTACCCCACACTGTCAGATCGTCAAGTTGTAGTTCATGAATGTCTTTGACAGGAAAGTTGTGGTTAGCTAATGGCCAACTTTCACCAAAATTTAGAAATGTGTTGTTCTTGTGTATACGTAAGACTTAAAGCATAATAAATGCAAAAAGTAACTAAATGTTTTCTGGTAGGGTCCACTACATCATAGGCCCTGTCCGGGGGAATCATAGGACATGGCCACAGTGTCTCCCTACCCCTCGTATCTCAGCCTCCAGTATTTATGCTGCAAAAGTTTGTGTCAGAGGGCTAGGGTCAATCTATTATATCTGGAGTATTTCTCCTGTCTCATGCACCCTGTAATTCTCTCTCTCTCTCCCTCTCCCTCCCCTCCCAGAGGACCTGAGCCCTAGAACCATACCTCAGGACTTCCTGGCCTGATGACAACAACCTCTCCCTCAATGTGAGCAAGACAAAGGGGCTGATCGTGGACTTTAGGAAAAGGAGGGCCGAACAGGCCCCCATTAACATCGACAGGGCTGAAGTGGAGCGAGTCGAGAGTTCCAAGTTCCTTGGTGTCCACATCACCAACAAACTATCATGGTCGAAACACACCAACACAGTTGTGAAGAGGGCACGACAAAACCTTTCCCCCTCAGGAGACTGACAATATTTAGCATGGATCCCCAGATCCTCAAAAAGTTCTACAGCTGCACCATCGAGAGCATCCTGAGAGGTTGTATAACCGCCTGGTACGGCAACTGCTGGGCATCTGGCCATAAGGCGCTACAGAGGGTAGTGCGTACGGCCCAGTACATTACTGGGGCAAGGCTTCCTGACATCAAGGACCTATTTACTAAGCGTTGTCACAGGAAGGGCCAACAAATAGTCAGAGCCCCCACCCCCCCAGTGTTTTTACACTGCTGCTACTCACTGTTAATTATAAATGCAAAGTCACTTTACAAATGACCTCAACTAACCTGTACCCCCGCACATTGACTCGGTACCGGTACCCCATGTATATAGCCTCGTTATTGTTATGTAATTGTCTTGTGTTACTTATGGATTTAATAAAAAAAATTGACTTTAGTTTATTAAAACTTTTCTTAACTATTTCTTGACCTGCATTGTTGGTTAAGGGCTTGTAAGTAAGACCTTCACGGTAAGGTCCACAGCTGTTGTATTCGGCGCATGTGACAAATATAATTTGATTTGGCTTGGTTTTTGCTCTGGCATGCACTGTCAACTGTGGGACCTTATATAGACAGGTGTGTGCCTTTCCAAATCATGTCAAATCAATTGAATTTACCATAGCTGTACTCCAATGAAGTTGTAGAAACAGCTCTAGGATGATCAATGGAAACAGGATGCACCTGAGCTCAATTTGAGACTCATTGCAAAGGGGAAGAATCATTATGTAAATAAGGTATTTCTGTTTTTTATTTGTGATTCATTTGCTAAAATGTATAAACCCGATATTTACTTTGTCATCATAGGGTATTGTGTGTAGATTGAGGGAAAATATTAATGTAATCGATTTTAGAATAAGGTTGTTAGGTTATAGCATGTGAAAAAGAAAAAGGAGTCTGTCTGTCTGGTAGAGAAGTGGTTATGGTGTTTGCTCCCCAAACCAGAGTTTGAGAGTTCAAATCTGAGAAGAGCAATTTTTAGAGAGCCATTTTTGATGTTGCCTTTTGTTGGCATGAAAGAGCTAATTTGAGGTGTGTAGGGGGGTAGGGGCTAGTTCCCATCAAATAGAAGGACTGAAGTGACACCTTGTATAGAATGTCCTTTTAATAGAGTTGTGATAACATACTATGTCGTGGAGTAACAATATTATCCTTGTCTGCAAAAAGCCAACTTTGACCTGGGGGCATGCTTTGTAGACCATTCAAAAGCGTTCCGATACCTTGTCCCCAAGAAAAAACCCACATGTTATGATAGCTTATAGACAGTAGTAGGCAAATGAAGGGACAAAGTTCCAATATTAAGATGTTGGAATAACATTTCTAGGGTCTATTTGCTAGTAATTGGAAACACGTCCCTTTTGAATTTCGTCCCCCGTTCCTAAACACATCCATCCTATAGTGTAGGTTTTGAAGATTCATAATCTATGTTTGTAGTCATCAGAAGAAGATTGAGGAACGGTTGGTGGACCCAAGAAGTACAAGCCCCCACACCATTCTCCAAGCTCTGAAATGTTGTCTTTGATGTGTGCATTTTGAAGTACCCCTTAACATTTAGTCTCTGTCTGTCTGGTAGAGTAGTGGTTATGGTGTTTGCTCCCCAAGCCAGAGTTTGAGAGCTCAAATCTCAGAGAAACAGTTAATGTAGTAACTTCTTTCTTGTTGCCTTTGTGGGCCTGAAAGAGCAAACAAGAGGTATGTAGGGGAAAAGGGGCTAGTTCCCATCAAATAGCAAGAATGAAGTGACACCTTGTTTCAAATGTCATTTCAATAGAGTTGTGATAACATACTATGCTGTGGAGTAACAATACAACCATTCTCTGCAAAAGCCAACTTTGACCTGGGGCCATTCTTTGTAGACCATTGAAAGGTGTTCCTAGTCTTGGTACCCCTGAAGAAAGCCACATGTTAAGATAGTTTAAAAATAGTTGTAGTAGTAGTTATGGTGGTGAATTCCCAAAGGAGAGGTTATGAGTTAAATTCCTTTCAAGAGCATGCCAACTTGCTTTTGTTGCCTTGACAGAACAATGTTGAGGTGGGGTTCCGGAAGGACATAGACAGCAAGGGAAATTGGATTATAAAATGTTAGGGTACAGCAACTGGTGTTGAGTAGGAGTGCTGATCTATGATCAAACCCACCCCTGTCCATATAATCTTATTCCAGAGACAACTGATTCAGAATGATCTAGGCAAAGCTGATCGTAGAAAAGTGCTCCTCTGTACGCATTTATGAAATGTCTCAGGCTAAGAGTGCTGAACTGGAATCAGTACCCCCCACCCCCCGTCAAAGTAATGTTATTCATTCTACTCACAAATGCTAAACAGATCCTAGTTCAGCACTCCTACTTCAAGCCACCAAGGGAATGTTGGGTATTGGGTGCTAAACGTCTTGAACAGTGGTTGAAAAAGTACCCAATTGTCATACTTGAGTAAAAGTAAAGATATGTTAATAGAAAATGTCTCAAGTAAAAGTGAAAGTCACCCAGTAAAATACTAAGTAAATGTCATTGCTAAAAGATACTTAAGTATCAGTGGTAAAAGTATAAATTATTTGACCTTCCATATATTAAGCCAACCAGACAGCACAATTCTCTTGTATTTTTATTTAAGAAATAGCCATGGGAACACTCAGACATAATTTACAAACGAAGCGTGTGTTTAGTGAGTCTGCTAGATCAGAGGCAGTAGGGATGACCAGGGATGTTCTCTTGATAAGTGTGTGAATTGGACCATTTTCCTGTCCGGCTTAGCATTCAAAATGCAAAAAGTACTTTTGGGTGCACTGTATTGAGTAAAAAAAATATTATTTTCTTTAGAAATGTGGTGAAGTAAAATTTAATGTTGTAAAGAAACAGAAAGAGTAAAAGTACAGATACAAAAAAAAACAGATATAAACGGAATGTAGTGGAGTAGTTTAAATACATTTTTGTTAAGTAATTTACACCACTGGACTTGAAAGGAACACCTCAATTTCCTCGACTAACAGGTGCCCCGACACATTGACTCTGTACCGGTACCCCATGTATATAGGCTCGTTGTTTTTATTTTACTGCTGATCTTTAATTATTTGTTACTTTTATTTCTTATTTTTCTTACAACTAAATTGTTGGTTAAGGGCTTAATTTCACCATTTCACTGCAAGGTCTACACATGTAGTATTCGGCGCATGTGACAAATACAATTTGATTTGTTACACATGAAAACATGTTGTGAACCTGGTGTGACATTATTGAAGCTGTGCTGACACCTAGTGGACATCAAGAGGACCTACACTACACCCATATATACACACACACTATAACCTTAAAACAGATAGGATGCTTTACATAAGTTGCTCTTTTTTATTAGACACTAATATATATGTCCAATAAACAGACGTTCAAAAGTCGGAATGTAAAGCAAAAACGACTGGAAAGTTATTCAAAAGCAGGTGTAGTGAATCAAGCATCTTGGGGTTACCTGAAATAGGTCAAAGTATATATTTTAAATGTTCTAATTTATTTAATCTTTATTTAACTAGGCAAGATGAACTCAACAACATCGACAGACACAAGTTACCTGCTATATTTGGGAAACAGGATTAACACAGAGAGAACTTGGCAAAATGCATGTTTCTGTAGTAAGAGTAGGTATATACAGTATCATCGGTAACAATTGTGTACAAGCCACCTAGCTAAAAAAAATTACTGGGGCTAGCGGTCATTAGTTACATTTCAACCACAGCGATTTCCTAATTGAGGCGCAACAGAGTTCACCGGCAAATGCAGGAACACCGGAAATAATAACTAAACCAACGAACGAGAAATGGTGGAGGCTACCAGAACGAAGAGAGACATTTTTCCGAATAAACGTGGTGAGTGAAAAACGTAATTACATAGCTCACTCCCTACCCGGTATGTCATTCTACTGTTATACGACTGTATGCGTTGTTTGTTGGCAACCTTGATATTTACGAAGTTTTTGGAACGGATTCCTGTTGGAACGTTCCTCAAATTATACCCACCCGCTGGGAGATGTTCTTATTCTCCATGGATTTAACAGTGTCCCAGAACTTTTTTGAGTTTGTGTTGCAGGAAGCAAATTTCTGCTTGAAAAAGCTAGCCTTGGCTTTTCTAACTGCCTGGTTTCTAGCTTCCCTGAAAAGTTGCATATCACGGGGGCTGTTCGATGCTAATGCAGAACGCCATAGGATGTTTTTGTGTTGGTTAAGGGCAGTCAGGTTTGGAGAGAACCAAGGGCTATATCTGTTCCTGGTTCTAAATTTCTTGAATGGGGGCATGCTTATTTAAGATGATGAGGAAGGCATTTAAAAAAAATAACCAGGCATCCTCTACTGATGGGATGAGATCAATATCCTTCCAGGATACCCCGGCCAGGTCGATTAGAAAGGCCTGCTCGCTGAAGTGTTTCAGGGAGCGTTTGACAGTGATGAGTGGAGGTCGTTTGACCGCTGACCCATTACGGATGCAGGCAATGAGGCAGTGATCGCTGAGATCTTGGTTGAAAACAGCAGAGGTGTATTTAGAGGGCAAGTTGGTTAGGATGATATCTATGAGGGTGCCCGTGTTTACGGCTTTGGGGTGGTACCTGGTAGGTTCATTGATAATTTGTGTGAGATTGAGGGCATCAAGCTTAGATTGTAGGATGGCTGGGGTGTTAATTAAGCATGTTCCAGTTTAGGTCGCCTAGCAGCACGAGCTCTGAAGATAGATGGGGGGCAATCAGTTCACATATGGTGTCCAGAGCACAGCTGGGGGCAGAGGGTGGTCTATAGCAGGCGGCAACGGTGAGAGACTTGTTTTTAGAGAGGTGGATTTTTAAAAGTAGAAGTTCAAATTGTTTGGGAACAGACCTGGATAGTAGGACAGAACTCTGCAGGCTGTCTTTGCAGTAGATTGCAACACCGCCCCCTTTGGCCGTTCTATCGTGTCTGAAAATGCTGTAGTTAGGGATGAAAATGTCCGAATTTTTGGTGGTCTTCCTAAGCCAGGATTCAGACACGGCTAAAACATCCGGGTTGGCAGAGTGTGCTAAAGCAGTGAACAAAACAAACTTAGGGAGGAGGCTTCTAATGTTAACATGCATGAAACCAAGGCTATTACGGTTACCGAAGTCATCAAAAGAGAGTGCCTGGGGAATAGGAGTGGAGGTAGGCACTGCAGGGCCTGGATTCACCTCTACATCACCAGAGGAGGAGTAGGATAAGGGTACGGCTAAAAGCTATGAGAATTGGTCGTCTAGAACAGAGAGTAAAAGGAAGTTTCTGGGGGCGATAAAATAGCTTCAAGGAATAATGTACAGACAAAGGTATGGTAGGATGTGAATACAGTGGAGGTAAACCTAGGTATAGAGTGATGATGAGAAAGATATTGTCTCTAGAAACATCATTGAAACCAGGTGATGTCATCGCATATGTGGGTGGTGGAACTGAAAGGTTGGATAAGGTATAGTGAGCAGGGCTAGAGGCTCTACAGTGAAATAAGCCAATAAACACTAACCAGAACAGCAAAGGACAAGGTATATTGACATTAAGGAGAGGCATGCTTAATCGAGTGATCATAAGGGTCCAGTGAGTAGAGGTTGGTTGGGGTCACGGCGATTCAGACTGCTGGCTATCGGTAGCAAGCTAGCATAGGATGGAGGTCTGTTTTTAGCCACCTCGTGCGTTTCCGTCGGTAGATTAGCGGGGTTCCATGTGGTAGAGGGGATCAATCCAATTGGCATAATCGATATAGTTATAGTTACCAAGGAAAATTGTCAAATAGACTTATTCAGATAGCAGCCGATAAGACAGCTAATGATTAGCGGGCCCCAGATGAGCGTTCAGGTAAGGTCGCGACGGAGGTGCCAGTTGGATAAATCCCTCGGGCAGATAACGTCGGTAGTCAGTCGTGATAGCCCGGTGGGGCTCCGCATTGGCAGTAAAACGTGTCCCGATAGGTGATTGTAGCCCTGGAGTGGCTGATGGAACTCTTTAGCTGGCTAGCTCCGGAATAATGGATGTTAGCTCCGGGATCGACGTAAGCCCCGGGATCGACGTAAGCCAATAGACACACGGTTTGCAGCTAGCTAGCTGCGAGATCCAGGTGTAAATGTCCAGAGTTTGCGGTTGAAATCCGGGGATATGGAGAAAAATAGGTTCGGTGTGTTCTGGTCTGAGTCGCGTTGTACAAAAGTGGCGATAGAGCTAAAGGAATAGCTGATGACCACAAACCGTGGTTAGCTGATATACTAACGTTAGCCAGTAAACTGGTTAGCCTCTGGCTAGCTTCTGGTTAGCTTCTGGTTAGCTTCTGGTTAGCTTCTGGCTAGCTTCTGGCAAGCTTCTGGTTAGCTTCTGGCTAGCTTCTGGTTAGCTTCTGGTTAGCTTCTGGCTAGCTTCTGGTTAGCTTCTGGCTAGCTTCTGGTTAGCTTCTGGCTAGCTTCTATTGTGGATTTTCAGATTTGAGGTAAATAATACTTTTTTTTGTAATTGGTGAGGCGGGTTGCAGGAGAGCGTTTTGAAGTTGAGTTTTGGGGGAAAAAATATATATAAAAGATATGCGAAGAAAGGTGTGTATATATATATAATATATATATAATATATATATATATATATATATATATATATATATATATATATATATAATATATATATATATATATATATATACGGGACACGACAATACGAGGACAAAAGGACGTCTGACTGCTATGCCATCTTGGAAGAAGAATTTAAAAAATGGGAGATACATTTTGAAAGTATGCCTTATCTACTTTGAAGAACTAGTTAAATGATTTCGTCAGACAGCTCTGCAACATAGGCTACCTAAATAGAATGACTAGACAGTACAGTATGGGGAGCACAGAGAACGTTAGTTTTGGCTCGCTGACTGCTACTACCTGAGTAGAGATGAGATTACTTTAAGAAATGAAAAATAAGGAATTAATATACACAACTGATATTTGATTTCATAGTCATTTCCTATTTTTCTATTGATGTCTACCAATGTGGACCTGACAGACGATGGAATATGTTCAATGTTTTGGCAGTTATTTCATTTTTTAAAGCATTAAATACATTAGCGAAAACCGTGATTATTTTTTCAATAATCGAACCGAAACCAAACCGACCTCAAAGAGCACTAATTGTTCAGTACTATTGCTTTCACTTGACTTTTTGCAGCTAGCAGACCCAAGCATTTGCTGGTGTACATCAACCCTTATGGGGGCAAGCAGCAAGGCAAGTGCATTTATGAGCAGAAAGTCGCGCCTCTCTTCGCCTGTGCCTCCATCTCCACGGACGTGATTGGTGAGTTCCTGCCAAAGACATTAAACATGCTTTAATAAAAGATGAGTCTTTATGGGCCAAGTCAAATTGTTCACTCTAGGCAAATGGGCACAAGCTCTCTCAGGCCGCACAGGAATATGACATAATTTACGGCCGCCATCTATCATCCTAGTTCCTCATTGGAAAGGATGATGGTCGATGAATACTGGATTCCTTTACATCCCGTTTACTTCTCAGACTAGCGAAAGACTGGACATTTGTCAAAGTCATATATTTTGACGAATTGCATTTAACTATACAGCTGCTTCGGTTGATATCAAATATTGATACAGTATTTGAACAATTGTATAAAAAAATAAAAAAATAAATCTAAGGTGGGTGTGAAAATGTTTGCACATAAAATCAAACTATTCCTTTGGCTACAAATTGTTTCAATGTCTAACAATTAGAGAAGAGAAAAGGTCTACTTTAGGACTTCTGCTATCTCAGACTTCTTTATGGAAAATGCTTAGTCGATATATTGCTCCAAGCGAGTGAATGATTACTCCTTAAGTCCAAAATATCAATTTATGCAACAAATTAGGAAAACATCATGCGATATAAATGAATCAATTATTAACCTGTTCAAGTTGACATTTCAAGTGTATCCCAACTACAGGAAGCACTTGAAAGACAAACGTGAAGCATGCTAAGACGTCTAACTCTTTCCTGGTCATTTGTTGTCATAGTTACAGAGCATGCCAATCATGCCAGGGACCACCTGAAGACAGAGGCGGAGTTAAAGAAATATGATGGGTGAGTCGAGGATGGAGATGTTCTCAATGTCATTGTCGCTATAGTAATCAAAGGTCTGTTTTAAAGACCTCTTTGTAGTCTGGTTTTCAGCTCAACCGTCACTAAATCATATTCAACCAATCACAGTTGAACTAAAAACACCCCTGGTCAAGTATATTAATCTCAAACGACAAACAAAAAGATCAGTTTTGTTGTTCTGACCTCTGTGTTACATGACCTTTGACCTCTATGCAGAGTGGTGTGTGTGGGCGGGGACGGCATGTTCAGCGAGATAGTTCACGGCCTGGTCTCTCGAACACAGGGATAACGGAGTGGACCAGAACAGCCCGGAGGAGAAGCTGGTACCCTGTAGTCTCCGCATCGGCATTATATCCGCAGGTTAGTCAAGACCACACGCAGACATTCACAAGCACATGCATGTACACATTCTATACATGCCATCTGCAAGCATTCTCCTCTCTTGGTGTCTTGACAATATAGAATCTTATTTATATTTAATATTTTTGATTTAATGTAACAATGTTCTTGTCTATAGCTATTCTGTACTCTGTCATGTATTTTGTTTTATGTGGAAGAGTAGCTCCTGCATGTGCAACAGCTATTGGGATTCTAATAAAGTAAAAACACACATACCACTATGTTTACACAGCAATGATCACATCAATAGCTCAGTTTATGACATGACTGCGTAAGTTTACAAACTAATGTCAACCATGAGGTCCATTTCATGTACACTACACTGTCTGTGTTGATTTCCGCGTTCCATTTTTCCATCTTACACACACACACACACACACCCTGGCCGTGATCCCACTCTCCAAGGGTGTTGGGATATGCAACAAAAAATAAAAAACATTTCCAATACACGCATGCATGTTAGTACACACTTGTACATGTATGAGAGGGGACAATTTATAAGCACCCACCAAATTATTATTATTACACACACACACTGCTAGCTTTTGTCTGTGTAGGCAGGAACATAATGTATCATTATCTTGTTTTGTGTGGTATCCAGGTTCAACGGACTGCATCTGCTATGCCACTGTCGGCATCAATGACCCTGTGACCTCAGCTTTACATGTCATAGTGGGTGGGTGCAGTTATCTATATTTAAATATTAACAGCACTTCCAATTAAATTGCCTTTAAAAATAGTGTAACTGACATTTTTATACAGCACAGACTAGTAGCATAAGCATTCTTTATCACTGTTCCAGGTCATTCCTGGAGATTCATTGTGAATAGAAATGTCTCGTGTTTGTCACTTCTATGTTATCGCTATGGCACACTCAGCTGACCAACAAGTGACAGCCGTGACCTACTTATTCAAAGCTTTTGAGATAAGAGGAAACTGCTGGAGGTCAGTGTGGGTGGATGGGTGTGCAGGTGTGTTTTTTATAGTAAAAGGACATAGTGTGTCATCACACCTCTTTAAGACACTGTACCCCACACACACAGTATCTGTGGAGGATCACTCATACTAGACTCGTGTCTTCACAGGAGACTCCCAGCCAATGGACGTGTGCTCGGTCCATCACAACAACACATTCTTGAGGTATTCCATCTCCCTGCTTGTATACGGTTTCTACGGCGACGTGCTGGCAGACAGCGAGAGGAAACGCTGGATGGGACCAGCCAGATACGACTTTTCAGGTGGGTCAGAGGAGTAGCTTTAGCTGTTTTAGGAAATACAACCATACTGTTGCGGGAGTCTGTTGCTGTTGCCAGTGAAATGGCATGATGTCGTTTTGTGCAGGTTTTAAGACGTTCCTGACACATCACCACTATGAAGGGGCTGTGTCTTTTCTACCAGAAACTGACACACTGGGTACACCGCGAGATCAAGACCAGGTGTAGAGCTGGGTATGTAATACTGTACACGTACAACCTGTTGTGTAGTTTAGTATTACATGTTTGTCTAGATGGTGCAAAGGAGATTGCTCACTTGGCTAGCCAACTCCATTCCTGCTTTCCAGATGCTTCATATGCCAGCAAAAACGGGCAGCTGTATTCAGGGGATTCCCCAGAGGAATCCAAGACGGCTCCAGATGTCTCAGACAGAGGTAGGTACAGTATCTCTGCCTGAACTAACATATGGCCTCAACTCCACACGCTATGGGTCTCTACTGAAACCTGCTCAATGTTTTCACCACAAAGCCCGAACCTCTGGTTCTGCTCTATCCCAGAATATGAAATGGGGTGGGGGGGGTAGTCAGAGGGAAGTTCCTGGCCATCAACGCAGCCAGTATGAGCTGTGCCTGTCCCCGTAGCCCCAAGGGCCTGTCCCCCGCCGCCCACCTTGCTGACGGCACCACCGACCTCATCCTCGTACGCAAGTGCTCCCGATTCAACTTCCTTCGCCACCTGCTACGCCACACCAGCAAAGACGACCAGGTAACCACACTGGATGGGGCTACTGCAATGGTTTCTTGATTTCTGTGGGTACTCCAACCCGGGTCCATAGCAGTGATTGCATGAGATGGTTAACTCGCCACTTTCCTGTACCAGGGATTTCACTTTCTCACTTCTGTTCCTCCCCCCTTCAGTTTGACATGACCTTTGTAGAGGTGCACCGTGTGCGGCGCTTCCGCTTCACGCCGCGCCACTGCCAAAACGACTCGGAGCTGGACCTGAGGGAGAACGGCAAGCAGCTCTTCAGCCAGATCTGCCGGGACCACCCGGCCTGCAGCTGCAGCCCTGCCTATAGCAGCTGGAACTGTGACGGCGAGATCCTCCCCCACGCTGCCATTGAAGTCGGGTACGCACCCCTCTACATGGAAATATAACACACTTCTAAAAGTTTATTTTCTGCACTGTGCTGTCTTCAACATTTGAATTGAATTCCTGCCTTAGTTTTTTTCCCTGACAATGTTTTCTTTGTCTTCTGCCCTGCCAGAGTTCACTGCCAGTTGATCAAGCTGTTTGCGCGAGGGATCGAAGAGCAGCCTTTGTTTGAGGACCTCGTGTGCACTCTAGGTCCCCTCGTCCCTCCGCTGCCCTACCCTATCAGTCACTGGAACAGTCCTACAACATTTCAAAGGCTGCCACTGCTGTCACTTACCTTAGCCCTGTGCACTACCTTTCTCTAATGAGGTCACAAGTTCACAGGTCAAAGAGTGCTGGTACATTTACAGAGGTTCATTATCCACTATAGCGAAGAACAAATCATGAAAATCTTAAATGAATGTACCCCCTTCCTGCTATCCTTTTGCAATAAAGAGATGTTAACCAACACATAACGTGCTGTTCAACATTTGTAGAACTTCCGTTTGCACGTGTTGGAATGTACGCTGCTCCAAATTATGAAGAATTGGTACAAAGCTTTGTTTATTTATAAACATAAACCCAATATTAAAGGATGTTTGAATGATTCTAGCTGCTTGCCTTGTTGGATGTTATTTCCCTGCACCTAAAAAGCATAGGATATTGGATGAACCAGAGCACTCTATGGGTACCAGATGCCAGCTCGCTTGTCACCTTAATGTGGTCATTTAATATGTCCTATATAGCTACAGTATACCACCAGACTGGCTAGAGTCACACTGAAAACTCAATGTACTGTAGCGTATCAACAGTTTATGCCCTGAAGCATGTGACGCAGCAGGCTATTTCTGCCATTGCTGCGATGTCATTCCATGTTAATTTGCTGTTGTGTCTGAGCTGTGGTGTTTGAGGTTGCTGTTAGAAAAGTGTTGTGTATTTGTTGCACTTGCAGTGCTTGGTGTCCTGCGTATCATATTGCCTTCTGCACACACTGTTCCGTGTGTCTTTTCCCCGCACTGTCGAGCTGGCCTTGCTGGTGCGACTCCTCACTGTCGAGCTGGCCTTGCTGGTGCGACCCCTCACTGTCGAGCTGGCCTTGCTGGTGCGACTCCTCACTGTCGAGCTGGCCTTGCTGCATTCTGGTTTAGATGTCATGCTGATGTGGTGATGCATTCTGGTTTAGATGTCATGCTGATGTGGTGATGCATTCTGGTTTAGATGTCATGCTGATGTGGTGATGCATTCTGGTTTAGATGTCATGCTGATGTGGTGATGCATTCTGGTTTAGATGTCATGCTGATGTGGTGATGCATTCTGGTTTAGATGTCATGCTGATGTGGTGATGCATTCTGGTTTAGATGTCATGCTGATGTGGTGATGCATTCTGGTTTAGATGTCATTGTGTAGTGATTTTGCCTAAAACGTCTGGTATACTCCCTCGTACCATTGACTTAACACTGCAGCTAGTACTGGAGGTCACATAGCATCCCCAGTGTCTGCCTGAAAGTAAAAGATTGATCTGAGATGTGTGTCTTCAGCAATGAAAATACACATTTGATGAAGAGCTCTAGTCTGCCTTGATTTTGGAAGGATATAATTACAATCTCAAATCAAATGTTATTGAATTTGTATGTCACATGCCTTGTAAACAACAGGTGTAGACTAACAGTGAAATCCTTACTTACTGGCCCAACAATGCAGAGAGGGGGAGAAATAGAAAAATAGTAACAAGGAATAAATACACAATGAGTAACGATAACTTGGCTATATACACAGGGTACCAGACCGATTCGATGTGCAAGGGCATGAGGTAATTGAGGTAGATATGTACATGCACTCAGTGGCCAGTTTTAGGTACACCCCTCGTTCGCTCCTACATGCGGTGAGTCGCATGGCCATGGCTTGCTACATAAAGCAGGCAGACAGGCATCGAGGTATTCATTTACTGTTAGAATAGGCAAAGCAAGAGACCTACTGTAAGCGACTCCGAGCGTGTTATGATCGTCGGTTCCAGTATCTTAGAAACGGCCGGCCTCCTGGGCTTCTCACGCATGACAGTCTATGGTTTACCGTGATCTGTGCGACAAACCAAAAACATCCAGTCAGCGGCTCGTTGATGAGAGGTTGAAGGAAAATGGCAAGAATCGTGCAAGCTAACAGGCAGACCACAAACAGTTAAATAACGGCATAGTACAACAGTGGTGTGCAGAACGGCATCTCAGAACGCACAACTCGTCGGTACTTGTCACAGATGGGCTATTGCAGCAGATGACCACACCAGGTTACACTCCCATCAGCTAAAAAGAAGTGGCTCCAGTGGGCACGCGATCACAACACTGGACAATTGAGTTGAAAAACATTGCATCGTCCGACGAACTGGAACACGCTGCCGTATACGTCGATCCAGAGCATCCCAAACATGCTCAACGGGTGACATGTCTGAGTATGCAGGCCATGGAAAACTGGGACATTTTCAGCTTCCAGGAATTGTGTATAGACGACATGGGCTTGTGCATTATCATGCTGAAACGTGGTGATTGCAACGGATGAAGGGCACGACAATGCACCTCAGGACCGCGTCACGGTATCTCTGTGCATTCAAATTGCCATTGTGTTTGATGTCCGTAGTTTATGCCTGTCCATACTATAACCCCAACTCCACCATTGTCCACCGAAGTCGGTTACGATACCAAACTGCAGTCAGGTCAAGACCCTGGTGAGCACGCGGATGATCTTCCATGAGTTGGTTTCTGACAGAAATTCTTTGGTGTGCAAACCCACAGTTTCATCAGCTGAACGGGTGACTGTTCTCAGACAATCCCGCATGTGAAGAAGCTGGATGTGGAGGTCCTGGGCTGGCGTGGTTACATGTGGTCTGCGATTGTGAGGCTGGTTGGAAATACTGCCAAATTGTCTAAAATGATGCTGGAGGTGGCTTACGGTAGAGAAATGAACATTCAATTATCTGGCAACAGCTTTGGTGGACATTCCTGCTGTCAGCATGCCAATTGCCCATTCCTTTACAGCTTTACAATAAACAGTAGGAGCAGCGTATATGATGAGTCAAAGTTCATGCAAAAATGGTCAATGCAAATAGTTAACCAAATAGCTACCTGTATTAACTATTTAGCAGTCTTATAGCTTCGGGGTATAAGCTGTTCAAGGTCCTGTTGGTTCCAGACTTGGTGCGTAGGTACCGTTTGGCCTGCGGTAGCAGAGAGAACAGTCTATGACTTGGCTGGCTGGAGTCTTGAGGATCTGAGGGCCCATGCCAAATCTTTTCAAAGTCCTGAGGGGGAAGAGGCGTTGTCGTGCCCTCATCACTGCTGTGATGGAGTGTGTGGACCATGATAGATCCTTAGTGATCTGGACACTGAGGAACTTGAAACTCTCGACCAGCTTGTGGTGTGTACTTTATTCTAATCTAAGGACATATTAATTCTGCTATGCCACAGAAAATTCTACATATGATACCATGGTTACGGATAATCCTGAATGAATCGTGAATAATGATGAGTGACAATGTTATAGACGCACAAATATCATACTTCTCAAAAAATGCTAAGCCTGTCTTGGCGGTATGATATTTGTGCGTCTGTCTCACTTATCATTATTCACGATTCATTCAGAATTATCCGTAATCATGGTAGCACCCACATGAATGTAGAAGTGTTTAGAAATTCTTATTTACAATAAAAGTGACTCCAAAATGGCATAATACATGATTTACTATTAATTTCTATTGGGCACAAAATAATCTAAAACGCAACCAAAACAAACAGCAAATGCGTCCAATAAATGTGTAGTCATAAGCTTGATGTAGTCATTGCGTGCTAGGAATATGGGACCAAATGCTTAACGTTTTATTACTTTAATGCACTTAAGTGAATTTGTCCCTATACTTTTGCTCCCCTAAAATGAGGGGACTATCCACAAAAAGTGTTGTAATTTCAAAATGATTCACCCAATATGGATGAGAAATAACCTCAAATTAAAGCTGACAGTCTGTACTGTAACCTCATAGTAACTGTATCATTTCAAATCAAACAATGACTATTGTATAAAGCTGATCTAAGAAAACATACATTTTTGTAACAGTGCAGCTGCTATAATATGGAGCAATCAAAGACTGAGTACATTTGTAGAATAGTCTTTCAGAAAATTGCCTTGAAGTGAAGTTAGAGCTGTTTCAGAAGCTGTGTCACTGGTCCACCACTGTCACATCGTTGAGCAATTTTTTTCAATATGACTTGGTGTGTGAAATAACAATGTTTGAACTGTTCTGACACAGTATCTGCTTAAAAGCTCAGCAAATTCTCAGTGTGCATTCTGTCAGATTGGGCATATTTGTCAAGGGACTAAGAGACATCCTGACTCATGTCATTTCAAAAGCAAACAACGCCATCACTCCAATCCCCAATCCACTGTCTCCCTCTGTGTATTCCGCAAAAGACTCAGCTTTGTTCATTTTCTACGCTAGTTTGCCCTCAAATCCAGTCTCAGAATGGTCTTATGCGTGCAGCTGAGATGAAGGATGCTTCTTAAACATTCAGTTTGTCTTAGAGATTTTCATGAGCCCCTTGAGGATGGGGTTACAGCATGCAGAGTACATCGTCAGCCTCTTGAAATAGAACATCTATGAGGAGAAGTACAGTAGAACAATTGAGCGAGAATCATTCTTAACATGCTAGTTTCTCAATATCATTCATTTCATGAATTAAAAAGGAGTACTATGGAATATGCTGTTTGAGTAAGGTTAAGTGATATTTTCAGATATACAATTTGAATGATGTATGTCCTTATGCATAAGTCAAGGGGATGTGAAACGATCTTGCCTGAGATAGCTGTGTGTAATGTTTGAGTGGTACCCCTTTTCCAGTCACTGTAAATTAGCTCGATGTGCATAAGTAGGACATTGCTGCAGATAGAGATGAACTCAAACGTCCTCTACTTGGGGGAAGAGAGAAGGGCTCTTTAATATGATAGATGCCGTCTGGCCTCCTAGAATAGGACCAGGAAAGAGACAAATAAAACAAGATGCTGAAGTACAAGAGTATTTTACCCAAGGGGGCACATTGACCAATCCCTTCTCTTCTTTTCAAATTACACCCTCTACTTAGGCATCCTCGTTTTGCAAGGAATCTTGCCTACATTCCCAATTCCTCTCTGACCATCCTCTCTGAATTGTCCACCATGCAGCCATTAAGACAGATGATCCTCCATCCATCCAAGATCCTTTAGCTTTAGCTCAGCAGAACCGAATTATGCCGATTCATCAGCCACTGTGACCCCCTCCCCTCCACAAGCACTAGGCACCCCTTCAACTCTTTAACTCCGGTGTAGGCAGTTTGGTTCACCTCCAGACCCGTTAGAAGCTCAACGTATCAGCGGGGCACTCCTAATGCTGCATTCTTAAAGCTGGAGGTGCCTCCTTCATTTATGCCTACCCAATTTACAGTACAGGATCCCTGCGAGTTGCTGACTGTAGCAGAGTGCGGTTTCCCGTATGGAGTGGAGAGCAGTGTGTGTGTGTTTGAGAGGCCATTACTCCACGAGGAGCTGTGGGGCCCTAGCCGTCACCCCTACGGAGTGTGGTATGTGTGGTGCCAATGCAGCGCTGTGGGAAGTGCAGTGTAAATGCAGCCACAGCATGGCAGAGGAGGCTTAATGAAGCCCAGCACTGCATGACACAGATCAACTGTCTAGTAAGCTTTCTCAATACAAGTGTAATGAACTTGCATTCTCCAGCACAAACATCCCCATTGCCCCTCAACACCACACACTCAGAATTCTCTCATCATGAGATTACAACTGAGACCCTGATATTAGTACGTTTTCACCAATAAAACCTCAAACAAATGTACAACAGAAAGCCAGCTCCCTTATTGATCTTGCAGGTTTCAAGATGTTACAGATCGTCATGAAGAATGATGTGGAGATTTGTCTGTTTTGGTTGACAGTGTAATGTTCTGAGTACATGACTGTATAAATAGTATTTAAACCTTGAATAAATGTGTGGACTTCTTATTGACTTTAAATGTTCTTTTTAACCTTCATTTTAACAGGGAGACAGAGACCTAGGTCTCTTTTCAAACGTGCCCTGTATAATACAGCTGTGCCTGGTGCAATCGGCCAATGTAAGGATGGTTTGCCAGACATTCATTTCCAACACTATGATGCAATAATGCATTGTCTCTTCAAGTCTAAATTTGTTGTCGGGGGATGAGGTAGTTTTACATAGAAGATAGGTTCTCTTTCAGGCAGCGGTTGAAAGAGATGAAGTAACTTGATTAGGCATAATCAAATCCCACTAATTCACAATAAGACACACAGGAACCTATGATTATCAATTTCAGTTAAATACATTGGAAATGCAGTTGATCATTCACAATGTCCATCTGTATAAAATGCTGTTGGGTTGGAAGATATTTTTCTTACCCGTGTCATTGTGACTGGACTTGATTAACTTCCAGCTTACTGAGACGGTCAGAAGGAAACAAAGGTTAGGGAACTTTAATACACCTGAGAGAAAATGGACACCTGCATTAAAATAATGATTCCTAACCTAATAAAGTGGAGGGACCAGAGCATTTGAAAGGTTGTGACATGGACCTGAAGGTAATAGAATGAGCAGCTTTTTTCACCACGCTGCCTCTGGAAAAAGATGACCTGTCAAGCAAGACTGTAGAGTCAGTCAATGTAGGGTAATTTCACCTGAGAGAATTCAAGACCCCAGGCCCTGCTGGTGGCAGGGTTCTGTGGTCAGATGTTCTCAGGAATTGGAAATTGAATTGAGCCTCCGCTAAAGAAATGCTCCATGTGCAAAATTACCAGCAGTGTTCTGAAAAACACAAGCTATATTTGGGTCATATCTGATAAATGTATTAAAGTAGGCAATGTGCCAAATCCATTTGAGATTGACTTGCTCATTTAGAATCAGTACCAAGAGCAATTAAGATGGAGATCACTTTATTGGTCAATTACACACAAGGTCCCAATTAAATTTGACTTCCGCTTTTAACCCAAGCCCTCTGAAATAAAAACACTGAGTATGCAAAACATTAAGAACACCTGCTATTTCCATGACAGACTGACCAGGTGAAAGCTCTGATCCGTTATTGATGTCACTTCAATCAGTCTAAAAGAAGGGGAGGAGACAGGTTAAAGAAGGATTGTTAGGCCTTGAGACAACTGAGACATGGATTGTGTATGTGTGCCATTCAGAGGGTGAGTGTGCAAGATCAAATATTTAAGTGCCTTTGAACGGGGTATGGTAGTAGGTGCCAAGCAGGTGCACCGATTTGTGTCAAGAACTGCAACGCTGCTGTGTTTTTCACATTCAACAGTTTCCTGTGTGTATCAAGGATGGTCCACCACTCAAAGGACATCCAGCCAACTTGACACAACTGCATTGGAGTCAACATTGGCCAGCATCCCTGTGGAACACTTTCAACAGCTTGTAGAGTCCTCCCTCAGCAAATTGAGGCTGTTCTGAGGGCAAAAGGGGGTTGCAACTCAATATTAGAAAGGTGTTCTTAATTGTTGGTATACTCAGTGTACATACACAGGTTTAGGAGAGGTGCAGGAGGCTGCCACACTGGGCGCTGCTGTTGTGGGGGATTAAGTGTCTTGCTCATGAGCACAACGGCAGGCAATGGCATCTAGAATTTCGTACCAGCAACCCACCGGTTACTAGCTCACTTCTTTGCGTCTGACCCGGGATTCGAACTGGTAACCCTCCAGTTGCTGGCTCACCTCTTTACCGCTAGGCTACTAGCTGAAGCTTACACAAAAATGGGGGAATCAGTAAGACTTTACTATTGGAAAGGATGTATCAGTTTAAATCACCACAAACATAAAAGTATTTTGGGCCACAAATGAAAGCAATTTATTAGTGTAAAATATATTTGAAAAAGCAAGTATATAAACTTAGTGGGAGGAATGACCTCGATTCAGGGCTTAACCAAGTCGTTGAAAGCTACAGTAACAGCCTGTCTCCAAGGCTCACAACTCAATTATCAATACAGACTTGCCACACAAATCCAGTGTGTTCCCTTTTGTTATCTGAAAGGACCTTCAATGGCACCAAACGCTGGCCTGTGACCCATTTTGTTGACAAACCCAAAAAAGGATATAACATATCATACGAAGTGGGTGATGTAGAACACAATTGTGCATTACTCCACTAGGAGCTGTGGGGCCCTAGCTGTCACCCCTACGGATGTTGGTATGTGTGGTGGAAATGCAGCACTGTGGGAAGTGTAGTGTAAACGCAGCCACAGCATGGCAGAGGAGGCCTAATGAAGCCCAACACTGCATGACACAGATCAACTCTGTCTAGTAAGCTTTCTCAATACAAGTGTAATGAAGTTGCATTCTCCAGCACAAACACCCCATTGCCCCTCAACACCACGTACAGTTGAAGTCGGAAGTTTACATACACTTAGGGTGGAGTCATTAAAACTCATTTTTCAACCACCCCACAAATTTCTTGTTAACAAACTATACTTTTGGCAAGTCAGTTAGGGCATCTACTTTGTGCATGACACAAGTCATTTTACCAACAATTGTTTAGTTCACTTATAATTCACTGTATCACAATTACAGTGGGTCAGAAGTTTACATACACTAAGTTGACTGTGCCTTTAAACAGCTTGGAAAAATCCAGAAAATTATGTCATGGCTTTAGAAGCTTCTGATAGGCTAATTGACATAATTTGAGTCAATTGGAGATGTACCTGTGGATGTATTTCAAGTCCTACCTTACTCTGTGCCTCTTTGCTTTACATCATGGGAAAATCAAAAGGAAATCAGCCAAGACCTCAGAAAAACAAATGTAGACCTCCACAAGTCTGGTTCATCCTTGGGAGCAATTTCAAAATGCCTGAAGGTACCCACGTTCATCTGTACAAACAATAGTTTGCAAGTATAAACACCATGGGACCACGCAGCCGTCATACCGCTCAGGAAGGAGACACGTTCTGTCTCCTAGAGATGAACGTACTTTGGTGCGAAAAGTGCAAATCAATTCCAGAACAACATTAAAGGACCTTGTGAATATGCTGGAGGAAACAGGTCCAAAAGTATCTATATCCACAGTAAAACGAGTCCTATATCAACATAACCTGAAAGGTCGCTCAGCAAGGAAGAAGCCACTGCTCCAAAACCGCCATTAAAAACGCTAGATACAGTTTGCAACTGCACATGGGACAAAGATCGTACTTTTTGGAGACATGTTCTCTGGTCTGATGAAACAAAAATATAACTGTTTGGCCATACCTACCATCGTTATGTTTGGAGAAAAAAGGGGGAAGCTTGCAAGCCGAAGAACACCATCCCAACCGTGAGGCACGGGGGTGGCAGCATCATGTTGTGGGGGTGCAGGAGGGACTGGTTGACCTCACAAAATAGATGGCATCATGAGGAAAGGAATATTATGTGGATATACTGAAGCAACATCTCAAGACATCAGTCAGGAAGATAAAGTTTGGTTGCAAAAGGGTCTTCCAAATGGACAATGACCCCAAGCATACTTCCAAAGTTGTGGCAAAATGGCTTAAGAACAACAACGTCAAGATATTGGAGTGGCCATCACAAAGCCCTGACCTCAATCCCCTAGAAAATTTGTGGGCAGAACTGAAAAAGCGTGTGTGAGCAAGGAGCCCAACAAACTTCAGTCAGTTACACCAGCTCTGTCAGGAGGAATGGGCCAAAACAGGGAATTTTTACTCAGATTAAATGTCAGGAATTGTGAAAACGGAGTTTAAATGTATTTGGCTAAGGTGTATGTAAACTTCCGACTTCAACTGTACACAGCACTCTTTGTTCTATAGCGGTATCCATACACGTTTAGATGCAGTGATCACAATATAGTGGCTATATCCAGGAAAGATAACGTTCCACATTCTGGGCCTAAAATAGTGTATAAGAGATCATACAAAATCTTTTGCTGTGATTCTTATGTGGATAATTTTCAAAATATGTGTTGGTTTGATGTGAACAGTAAGGGGCATACAGATGCTGCACTTGATGAATTTATGACATTGCTTCTTCCAATTATTGATAAACATGCACCTGTTAAGAAACTGACTTTTAGAACTGTTAAGGCTCCATGGATTGATGAGGAATTTAAAAACTGTATGGTTGAAAGAGATGGGGCAAAAGGAGTGGCTAATAAGTCTGGCTGCACATCTGATTGGCTGACTTCCTGCAAATGTAGAAATTATGAGACTAAACTCAACAAAAAGAATCAGAAACCGTATTATGAAGCTAAGTTCAATAATATAAATAATGTAGGGAAAAAACTTTAGAGTACTTTAAATTAAATTATGGGCAGAAAGACAAATTCAACTCCATCTTTCATTGAATCAGATGGCTTATTCATCACAAAACCATTTGATGTTGCCAATCATTTAAATTATTATTTCATTGGCAAAGTGGGCAAACTTAAGCAGGAAATGCCAACAAGGGCTCCCGAGTGGCGCAGCTGTCACGACTTCCACCGTAGGTAGTTCCTCTCCCTGTTCGGCCGGCGCTCGGCGTTCGGCGTCGCCGGCCTACTAGCCATCACCGATCCTTTTTTCCTTTTGTGTTTGTTTTGTCTTTGGTTATTTCACACCTGGTTTCATTTGCCTTCATTTCTGTGTGTAGATATTTACCCTGTTGCCTGCCTAGGTTTGTGCGGGATGGTTTTATTTTGTGATGTAGCTCGGTGAGGTTGGGCCCTATTTTTTGTTTCACGCATTGAATAAGAGGGTGTTATTTAGGAGCTTTGTTTGTTCCTCCGTGTGAGTAACGGGTGTCTCTTGTCGAGGGCGTTTGACTTTTGGATTGTGCCATACCTGTATTTGGTGGACTTGCCTATTAAAAGTACGCATCTCAGACATCTCTGCTCTCCTGCTCCTGACTCCTACCTCCTAACGCAACATGGTCACAGAATCCCGCACCAGATCGATGGAGTCAGCAGGAGCTGAACTCCCAACATCTATGGAGGAGCGCATTCAACACCACATGGCAGTGTTACACCGGCTGGGTACCGCAATGGATCAGGTGATGGCGACGATGGAAAGATAGGAGAGAGGTGGCCTTCCTACACCTCCACCAGCCACACTCCAACCAGTACCACAACCCTCTCCTTCATTGCCTGGTCCCAGTGGTATTCGACTCTCACTCCCGAGGGAGTACGATGGGACGGCGGCCGGGTGGCAGGGGTTCTTACTCCAGATGGAGTTATACCTGGCAACCGTTCACCCGGCTCCTTCGGGAGGTGAGAGCGTGAACGCCCTTGTCTCCTGCCTCTCAGGCAAAGCCCTGAAGTGGGCCAACGTGGTATGGAACGATCCAGACTCAGCGAGGGACAACTACCCAGAGTTCACCCGCCGCTTTCGGGCCGTGTTCGACCACCCACCTGAGGGCCGAGCGACGGGTGAAAGGCTGTTCCATCTAAGGCAGGAGAAGAGGAGAGCACAGGACTTTGCCCTAGAGTTCCAGACCTTGACCGCTGGCGCGGGATGGAACAACATGGCCCTGATCGATCACTACAGGTGCAGTTTGCGCGAGGACGTCCGTAGGGAGCTAGCCTGTAGAGACACCACCCTCTGCTTGGACCAGCTGATAGACATGTCCATTCGTTTGGACAACTTGCTGGCGACCCACGGACGTCCGGATCGGGTCCTGTCAGTTTCATCCCCCAGCCCCTCCACTCCAATGCCCATGGAGCTAGGAGGTGCTGCAGCGAGGGTGACCGGAGGAGGAGCCCTTTCCTGTACCAGCTATGGTCGTAGAGGGAACACTGCTGACCGGTGCTGGAGGGGTCCTTCGGGGAGTCGAGATGTCAGGCCGAGCACTGCTCGGACACCCCAGGTGAGTCGGCACCAGGCTCACCCAGAGCCCCCCGTTGGTCACATGTATGTGTTAATTTCTTTTCCTGAATTTTCCCCTCATTCCCGGCATAAGGCACTAGTAGATTCAGGCGCAGCAGGGAATTTTAATGTCCGCAGTTTTGCACATAGTTTAGGGATCCCCTTTGTTCAGATTGATAAACCCTTCCCAGTGCACGCCTTAGATAGCCGACCATTAGGGTCAGGGCTAGTCAGGGAGGCCACGGCTCCACTGGGCATGGTTACGCAGGAGGGTCAGGAGGAGAGAATGAGTCTCTTCCTCGTTCATTCTCCTGCGTTTCCGGTGGTGCTGGGGATCCCCTGGTTGGCCCGTTACAACCCCAAGATTTCCTTGCAACAGAGGGCTCTAAAGGGGTAGTCAGAGGAGTGCTCAGGCAGGTGTGTAGGGGTTTCCCATCGGTGCAACGACGGTGGGAAGTCCAGAGCAAATCTCCACCGTGCGCATTCCCTCAGAATATGCCAATTTGGCTATCGCCTTCTGTAAGCAGCAGCAGCATACCATCCTGCATACCACTGCTGGCTTGCTTCTGAAGCTAAGCAGTGTTGGTCCTGGTCAGTCCCTGGATGGAAGACCAGATGCTGCTGGAAGTGGTGTTGGAGGGCCAGTAGGAGGCCCTCTTTCCTCTGGTCTAAAAAAAATATCCCAATGCCCCAGGGCAGTGATTGGGGACACTGCCCTGTGTAGGGTGCCGTCTTTCGGATGGGACGTTAAACGGGTGTCCTGACTCTCTGAGGTCATTAAAGATCCCATGGCACTTATCGTAAGAGTAGGGGTGTTAACCCCGGTGTCCTGGCTAAAATTCCCAATCTGGCCCTCAAACCATCATGGTCACCTAATAATCCCCAGTTTACAATTGGCTCATTCATCCCCCTCCTCTCCCCTGTAACTATTCCCCAGGTCGTTGCTGCAAATGAGAACGTGTTCTCGGTCAACTTACCTGGTAAAATAACGGTAAAATAAAAATAAATAAAAATAAAAAAGGCGGCGACCCAATTACCACCTCATTGACGAGGGGATTGTGCGATACATCTCCTGGTAGACGCTGCACTTTCCAGGAGTCACGTGTATCCCCTGTCACAGGAGGAGACGGTGGCTATGGAGACATATGTCTCTGAATCTCTGAGGCAGGTGTACATTCAGCCCTCCACATCACCTGCCTCCTCCAGTTTCTTTTCTGTGAAGAAGGAGGGAGGTTTGCGTCCGTGCATTGACTATAGAGGTTTAAATTCCATCACGGTGGGGTACAGTTACCCGCTACCTCTCATTGCCACGGCGATTGAGTCAATTCACGGGACATGCTTTTTCACAAAACTGGATCTCAGGTGCGTATCTGGGAAGGAGATGAGTGGAAGACAGCGTTTAGTACCACATCCGGCCATTAAGAGTACCTCGTCATGCCGTACGGCTTGAAGAATGCTCCAGCAGTCTTCCAATCTTTTGTAGACGAGATTCTCAGGGAACTGCACGGGCGGGTGTGGTGGATTATATCGATGACATTCTGGTCTATTCCGCTAAACGCGCCGCGCATGTGTCTCTGGTGCGCAAGGTACTTGGGTGACTGTTGGAGCATGACCTGTACGTCAAGTCTGAGAAATGCTTGATGAATGCTTGATGAAAAGATGAATCTGATGTGGTTCTCTCACTATGAGATGAAAGGATGAGTCTGGTGTGGTTCTCTCACTATGAGATGAAAGGATGAGTCTGATGTGGTTCTCTCACTATGAGATGAAAGGATGAGTCTGATGTGGTTCTCTCACTATGAGATGAAAGGATGAGTCTGATGTAGTCCTCTCACTATGAGATGAAGGATGAGTCTGGTGTGGTTCTCTCACTATGAGATGAAAGGATGAGTCTGATGTGGTTCTCTCACTATGAGATGAAAGGATGAGTCTGATATGTGGTTCTCTCACTATGAGATATGTTAGTATAGGATGGTTTGCTAGAGTGTAGACTACCTGTGTTGCTGCTGCCCTGACACACATGTGCAACTCCCGACTGAAGGAGTGGACATGGGTCAGAGGGCCGGAGATGCATCCGCTCCTCTCTCTGCTGTGTGTAGTCCAACCAGACCGAGAATTGATGATGATGTAAATCAAGCGTTATCAAGTGTTAATCAAATGGTATGCTGCTGGGGCAGGACAGATGATATTTATACTAAGGTGCTCAGGCACAGGTAGACCCCTATCTGTACCACAAGGTTTCATTTCCAGTTTTTAGGACTACAAACGGGCGAGCTCTATGGCCACAACCACCTGTGACAATCTAAAGAGAGAACAAATGCTTTGAGTACAAAACTGTGGGTACATTAGAGACCATTTTCTCTGGCACGCTCAATTCTGTTAGCATATCTTTCAAGTCTAATGTGACAAAAAAAGTTGTGGAGAATCTAAGGCTGGTGATTGTTTTTTTAAGACTTTGCAAACCCTAGAGGTTAGGAATCTGGGCTAATATCCATACTGTTTCTCTCTAGCAAAACACAGAACACAGAATTGGTCTTGACCTGACCCTTAAAAACAATGTACACACACAAACCCTTGATGCTAAAATGATTTTATTATTTTATATTGCTTGAAGAATGCATTCTGCCTTCATTTTTTTTTTGCACACAAGGGGTTTCAAGGCTTTAGCCAAACGATTTTTCCCAGCTGCAAATATAGAGACATCTGAGAGAGAGAGAGAGAGAGAGAGAGAGAGAGATTAGCATTGGCTATGTACAGACTAAGTGAGCATAGCCTTGCTATTGAGAAAGACCGCCGTAGGCAGACCTGGCTCTCAAGAGAAGACAAGCTATGTGCACACTGCCCACAAAATGAGGTGGAAACTGAGCTGCACTTCCTAACCTCCTGAAAAATGTATGACCATATTAGAGACACATATTTCCCTCATTCTACACAGACCCACAAAGAATTCGAAAACAAATCAAATTTTGATAAACTCCCATATCTATTTTGGTGAAATACCACAGCGTGCCATCACAGCAGCAATATATGTGGCCTGTTACCACAACAAAAGGGCAACCAGTGAAAAACAAACACCATTGTAAATACAACCCATATTTATGTTTATTTATTTTCCCTTTTGTACTTAACACTGTACATAGCCATAATATGACATTTTAAATGTCTCTATTCCTTTGAAACTTTTGTGAACGTAATGTTTACTGTTAATTTTTGATTGTTTATTTCACTTTTGTTTATGATCTATTTCACTTGCTTATGTTTCCCATGTCAATAAATCCATTTTAATTGAATTGAGAGAGACGGGGGATAAGGGGGAATAGACTCTGGGATTTTTGAAGATTATTAAAACTGGTTGCTCTTATACATTCTTATTGATGAGCCAATGAATCAAACTGCTCTTGTTATTACCTTTGCGAGGGGAGGTTGTCTTATTCTGCTGGGCTGGAGGGGGCTGTGCAACCCCCTGTTGGCCCACAGAGAAGATGGAGTAATCTGAGAGAGAGATAGAAAGAAAATGATCCAAAACAAACATCAGCCATGTTTCCAAAAATAGACTTGAGTAAACATCAAACAGTTCTATTCCAATTGAGTACCAGAGCCTATAGTGTGCTTGTGTGCTCTGTCTGTACGTCTGTACAGTATATCACAAAAGTGAGTACACCCCTCACATTTTTGTATATATTTGAGTATATCTTTTCATGTGACAACACTGAAGAAATTACACTTTGATACAATGTAAGGTAGTGAGTGTACAGCTTGTATAACAAGTGTAAATTTGCTGTCCCCTCAATAACTCAACACACAGCCATTAATGTCTAAACCGCTGGCAACAAAAGTGAGTACACCCCTAAGTGAAAATTTCCAAATTGGGCCCAATTAGCCATTTCCCTCCCCGGTGTCATGTGACTCGTTAGTGTTACAAGGTCTCAGGTGTGAATGGGGAGCAGGTGTGTTAAATTTGGTATCATCGCTCTCACACTCCCTCATACTGACTGGTCACTGGAAGTTCAACATGGCACCTCATGGCAAAGAACTCTCTGAGGATCTGAAAAAAAGAATTGTTGCTCAACATAAAGATGGCCTGGGCTATAAGAAGATTGCCAAGACCCTGAAATTGAGCTGCAGCACAGTGGCCAAGACCATATAGCGGTTTAACTGGACAGGTTCCACTCAGAACAGGCCTCGCCATGGTCGACCAAAGAAGTTGAGTGCATGTGCTCAGCGTCATATCCAGAGGTTGTCTTTGGGAAATAGACGTATGAGTGCTGCCAGCATTGCTGCAGAGGTTGAAGGGGTGGGGGGTCAGCCTGTCAGTGCTCAGACCATACGCCGTCCACTGCATCAAATTGGTCTGCATGGCTGTCGTCCCAGAAGGAAGCCTCTTCTAAAGATGATGCACAAGAAAGCCCGCAAACAGTTTGCTGAAGACAAGTAGACTAAGGACATGGATTACTGGAACCATGTCCTGTGGTCTGATGAGACCAAGATAAACTTATTTGGTTCAGATGGTGTCAAGCGTGTGTGGCGGCAACCAGGTGAGGAGTAGAAAGACAAGTGTGTCTTGCCTACAGTCAAGCATGGTGGTGGGAGTGTCATGGTCTGGGGCTGCATGAGTGCTGCCGGCACTGGGGAGCTACAGTTCATTGAGGGAACCATGAATGCCAACATGTACTGTGACATACTGAAGCAGAGCATGATCCCCTCCCTTCGGAGACTGCCGCAGGGCAGTATTCCAACATGATAACGACCCCAAACACACCTCCAAGAAAACCACTGCCTTGCTAAAGAAGCTGAGGGTAAAGGTGATGGACTGGCCAAGCATGTCTCCAGACCTAAACCCTATTGAGCATCTGTGGGACATCCTCAAACGGAAGGTGGAGGCGTGCAAGGTCTCTAACATCCACCAGCTCCGTGATGTCGTCATGGAGGAGTGGAAGAGGACTCCATTGGCAACCTGTGAAGCTCTTGTGAACTCCATGCCCAAGAGGGTTAAGGCAGTGCTGGAAAATGATGGTGGCCACACAAAATATTGACACTTTGGGCCCAATTTGGACATTTTCACTTAGGGGTGTACTCACTTTTGTTGCCAGCGGTTTAGACATTAATGGCTGTGTGTTGAGTTATTGAGGGGACAGCAAATTTACACTGTTATACAAGCTGTACACGCACTACCTTACATTGTAGCAAAGTGTCATTTCTTCAGTGTTGTCACATGAAAAGATATACTCATATTTAGAAAAATGTGAGGTGTACTCACTTTTGTGATATACTGTATGTATGTATGTCTTGCTCTGCCTGTCTCTATCTCATCCTTTTTACCTATACCTCACTGTGCCATCAAATACTTTGTGAAAAGTCTGTCCCTCTCTATCCCCCTTCATGTTTTACCTTTCCACACCTCCAACGCTTTCATCTTTCTAAGCATTTCATTCTTCATGTCTTCCAGTTTCCTCATACTTTCTTTCCTCTTCTCTTTTTCTAATATCTTCTCTAATCTGACTCTCACGTTTTCTCTTCCTCTCCAACTCTCTAATTTTTCCAAACATTTCTTTCTTCATGTCTTCCAGTTTCCTCTTTCATTTCCACCTCGTGCTTTCTTTTCTCTTCTCTAATCTGACTCTCAAATTCTCTGTTCCTGTCCTCCATCTCCATCATTTGTTTCTCCATGTGTGTCAAATTTTCTTCTGCAATCCGTCTCCGCCTCTTTTCTTTCAGCTCTCTCCTGTCTCTGTCCCTTGCTTCCTTAACACACTTTTCTCCCATATTATTTTCATCTTCCTTTCTCTCTTCCAGGTTTCTTCTCTTTCCATCACTCAGTTTCTTTGTTAGACTGGCTTGCTTTTTTAGCATCTGTTGTTCTTCTCCCATCTTTCTCCTTCTCCCACCTTTCTCTTTGCCTTCCTTTCTGCTTTCATCCATTCCTCTTCCTTTCGGTAGTCTTCTTCCTTCCTGTAAAACTCTTTCCATTCCTCCATGCTCTTCTTTTTAGATATCTCCCACTCATCTCTCTCCTCCTGTCTCTTCTTCTGGAGCTCCATCTGTTTCTCTACCTTCTGCCTCTCAGATTTCTCCCTGAACCTCCTCCATCTCTCTCGTCCTTTCCCTCATTCTAATTTCCATTAACAGCAACTCTTCATCCTTCATCTGATTTATTTTTGCAAGCTCCTTCTTCTCCTCCCTCTTCATCCTCTCAAGTCTGTCCCTCTCCACCTCCAACATATTCTGTCTATTCATCTCCAGATACTGGTAATCCTGCTGTTGTCTCTCATCTCCATCTTCTGTCTCTATCTGTCTCGTCTCCTCCATACAGTCCCATTGCGTTAGCTTGCCCACCTCTTTCCTTAGCAGGCCCACCTCAAAATGCCAGTCGCTCTGACCAATACTCTGCACTTCCATAACGAATGAGCTCTAAAAGAGAGTTTGTAAATGTTAGCATCCTGCAGAATACTGCTAAAGGAAAACAAATCCTTAAACAATCTAAAGACGTCATCGGCATCAAAAGGCATCAAGCACATCACTTTTAACAGTTCCATCTATCCTTTTTACCCAATTGCCAAAGATGAATTTGACCTTAATGTATATTCCAAATTGACAGAAATTGTATTATTGTTCAAATTACTGACAATTTCCCCTGCAGATTGTCAATTGGAAGTTTATTTTACTTCTGTGTCTTTGCGCAAACTTCTAAAACCCTTCTGCAAACTACTCTCATATAAATAGAATGTGTAGAATGGAAATATCCCCTCAGACCCCGGCAATTTGACTGCACCCTCTCACGGTTACACTCAAAATGGCTAGCTTGGCATTGTTATACACAATTCCCATTGTTATTTGAAACGCCATGGCAAGGACTTCTCATTGAAATGTGTGTAATGTCAGTTGACATTAAATAATGAGCACAATACAATCCTGTACTTCCTGGTTAATGGAGGACACTTCCTGCTTTGCTAAGGGTGCACCCATCAGCACGACATTGAATTGAATAGGGATGTCCTTTCTAGCAATTATATTTCTATTCCTGCTCTAACCATCTCTAGAATATCACCTCTCAACCATATTTTGACCATAGAGATCCTATTAAATTACTAGAGGGGCTACGTCAAACTATCAAAGTTCCATAATGGGGTGAAAATGGCAGCCATCTTGGTCAGGGAGAAATCCAAAAACCAGTCTAATTGGAATGAATGGCTGTAGCGGCATAGGTGATGCATTTCCTGCTTTTACTTATGCAGGAAAATAAAAGTAAGGCATGTGATGTAATGAAATTATAGTCAACCTAAAATGTTGTCATATAATTAATTGGAAATAGGATATTGTGTAAAACAATTGGTATAAAAACTATCACAGCACTGGGAAACCATGGTTAACCAACTCCCTGACCAACATGGCTGACTTTTGGACAATCATAAGAAGGTTCATTTCCATTCTAGTATTCTAATTCCTAATTCTATGAAATTGACATTGTGTTTCACACTGTGACATCACACAATAGCAATGTAACGTTTGGCTGAATTGGCTCAGTAGTGTGAAAAGGGTATATAGCCCTCTGTACCTCTAACCTCTTAGCAGTAAGAACCATAGCACACTATCAGGGATGAGGGAAGATGTGTGGGCGGGTGCTGAGGAATATTTTTCTCCACTCAAAGGCCTAGTGCACTAATTTGGTGTAAAAATACATTTGTAATAATAAAAAATAAAACATGTATTTATTTATTACAATGTATCAGGGGGTGCTGCAGCACCCCTACTTCCTGCGGCTATGTATCCTGTGATTATAGTGACAGTATTTCCAAAAAACATAACCTCCCAGTTTCCCTAAACACAATTGACATGCATTCATTCAAACTACTATTAAAGCATTTAACCTATGCGGTGTCTTTCATCAATGCCTACATTTCTAGTGTCTCTAATACATTATTTTGCATCTCACCATAAGACTGCCCTGTATCCAAACTTAAAAAGCTGTGACCAACCAATTATGCAAACTTCTCTTTATACTATAGATTTTGTGTAAATCTTTTCAAAATGTTTATAGTACAGTACACTATGCTGTTAATGCAAACCAATCTTTAACCAAGAAAATATTAATTTAAACATAAGACAGGAGTTAGATACTCGCAGTAGGCTAAGGATTTCTATCATATTTGCCTAAAACCGTCCTCTCCATTATAGTAGATTCACCATAACTTTTGGAAAAATGTATAAACATGACTTACCAATATGATGACCGTCTCCAACTAACCTTCTCTCGGAATGTTCTCCCACCTAAGATTCTAGCCTAATAGAGGATTCTATCTTCTTATGACCGCATGATCCATTATGACATCACTCTAAGAACGCAATTACTCATCCTCAATGCTTCACTGTGTACAACTACAGACTCCAAGTTCATTGTTTTATTTATTTCACCTTTATTTAACCAGGTAGGCCAGTTGAGAACAAGTTCTCATTTACAACTGCAACCTGGCCAAGATAAAGCATAGCAGTGCGACAAAAACAACAACAGAGTTACACATAAACAAACGTACAAATCAGATATTTTCACATTAGATATTTTACAGGTCAAAAGACCATTTAGTGAAAAAAAGATCAGAATTGGGCTGCCTGTGTAAACTGAGCCATAGTACGACATCCCTTGTCACCTGAGATTCAGACGAGGAGCAAACATAGAGACAGGGGACTCCTCTTTGTGTCTGTGGCATTATAGCGTCTAACAGCATTGGCAGTGCCATTGAGGCTATCTCCATTTTGAAGTAGTAATTTTTCTTCTTCATGATTGGCTGATCCGTCAAGATGACCGTTGGACATGACTACAACAAGTTCACCAGGAAAGATCAGCCAATGAAGTCCCACCCAGTTGACTACATTGAAATGGTGGAAGCCCTCAATGGCACTACCCATGCTAATACGGACTTTTAGCCTCGATCATTCTCCTATGGGAGCAAAGCATATCCACATGGGAACGAATGGAATGTGCTTACATTTGAGTAATTTACTGTATGTCTGCCTCTATCTCTGTCTCTCTGTCTGTCCTCTCTTTTTCCCTCTTTGTCTCTCTCTCTATATCTCTCATCCTTTATATCGCATGATGTTTTCCTAATTTGTTGCATAAATCGATATTTTGGACTTAAGGAGTAATCATTCACTCGCAATATATCGACTAAGCATTTTCCATGAAGAAGTCTGAGATAGCAGAAGTCCTAAAGTAGACATTTTCTCTTCTCTAATTGTTAGACATTGAAACAATTTGTAGCCAAAGGAATAGTTTGATTTTATGTGCAAACATTTTCACACCCACCTTTTTTTTTTTTTTACACAATTGTTCAAATACTGTATCAATATTTTGATATCAACCCAAGCAGCTGTATAGTTAAATGCAATTCGTCAAAATATATGACTTTGACAAATGTCTACAGTCTTCCGCTAGTCAGAAGTAAACCGGATGTAAAGGAATCCAGTATTCATCGACCATCATCCTTTCCAATGAGGAACTAGGATGATAGATGGCGGCCGTAAATGATGTCATATTCCTGTGCGGCCTGAGAGAGCTTGTGCCCATTTGCCTAGAGTGAACAATTTGACTTGGCCCATAAAGACTCATCTTTTATTAAAGCATGTTTAATGTCTTTGGCAGGAACTCACCAATCACGTCCGTGGAGATGGAGGCACAGGCGAAGAGGCGCGACTTTCTGCTCATAAATGCACTTGCCTTGCTGCTTGCCCCCATAAGGGTTGATGTACACCAGCAAATGCTTGGGTCTGCTAGCTGCAAAAAGTCAAGTGAAAGCAATAGTACTGAACAATTAGTGCTCTTTGAGGTCGGTTTGGTTTCGGTTATTGAAAAAAATAATCACGGTTTTCACTAATGTATTTAATGCGTTAAAAAATGAAATAACTGCCAAAACATTGAACATATTCCATCGTCTCTGTCAGGTCCACATTGGTAGACATCAATAGAAAAATAGGAAATGACTATGAAATCAAATATCAGTTGTGTATATTAATTCCTTATTTTTCATTTCTTAAAATTATCTCATCTCTACTCAGGTAGTAGCAGTCAGCGAGCCAAAACTAACGTTCTCTGTGCTCCCCATACTGTACTGTCTAGTCATTCTATTTAGGTAGCCTATGTTGCAGAGCTGTCTGACGAAATCATTTAACTAGTTCTTCAAAGTAGATAAGGCATACTTTCAAAATGTCTGTCACTCAGCATTTTTTTTTTCTTCATCCAGGATGAAATAGCAGTCAGACGTCTTTTTGTCCTGTATTGTCGTGTCCCGTATATATATATATTTACACCTATCTTTTATATATATATTTTTCCCAAAAACTCAACTTCAAAACGCTTTCCTGCAACCCGCCTCACTAATTACAAAAAAAGTATTATTTACCTCAAATCTGAAAATCCACAGTAGAAGCTAGCCAGTTTACTGGCTAACGTTAGTATTTCAGCTAACCACGGTTTGTGGTCATCAGCTATTTCTTTAGCTCTATCGCCACTTTAATCCATCGCCACTTTTGTACAACGCGACTCAGACCAGAACATACCGAACCTATTTTTCTCCATATCCCCGGGTTTCAACCGCAAGCTCTGGACATTTACACCTGGATCTCGCAGCTAGCTAGCTGCAAACCGTCTATTGGCTTACGTCGATCCCGGAGCTAACATCAATTATTCCGGAGCTAGCCAGCTGAAGAGTTCCATCAGCCACTCCAGGGCTACAATCACCTGTCGGGACACGTTTTACTACCAATTCCGGAGCTAGCCAGCTGAAGAGTTCCATCAGCCACTCCAGGGCTACAATCACCTATCGGGACACGTTTTACTACCAATGCGGAGCCCCACAGGGCCTTCACGACTGACTACCAACGTTATCTGCCCGAGGGAGTTAACCAACTGGCACCTCCGTCGCGACCTTACCTGAACGCTCATATGGGGCCCGCTAACCATTAGCTGTCTTATCGGCTGCTATCTGAATAAGTCTATCGGACAATTTTTTGGGGGTCACTATATAACTATATCGATTTTGCCAATTGGATTGATCCCCTCTACCACACAGAACCCCATTAATCTAATGACGGAAACGCACGAGGCGGCAAAAACAGACCTCCATCCTATGCTAGTGTAGCGTGGTTCATTCTGCGTTGCGTACTTTTAATTGGGACGCTGCCACAACTGACGGTCTGCTAGTTTAAATATTTTTATTTGCCCTGCACACGAAGAGACAACACACATTATGTTAACCCTTGGCGCAGTCACAGCTCTCAGGCACCTTGCTAGCCGAAGGTCAGGCAAAAGAGCGCCAAAAGGAAATAACAGGTGCTGCGTGTACACATTCGATGCACACCATACAATACAAGTAAAATTATACAGAACATAATTCGGACAAAATTAAAGACATACCTGCACACGAAGAGACAACACACATTATGTTAACCCTTGGCGCAGTCACAGCTCTCAGGCACCTACGCGATCACATGGACACTCACTCAAACACGTCCCAAGTACTTACAAGTTACAATAGATACCATAGTTAGCGAGCTTTGTGAAACTTGTTAACATAAATCTTTATATTATCCACATTGTAACAAACTTATGGTTGCAAAACAGTACATTGTGTAACATTATGACGGTTTTATATTAAACAATTTCGGAGCCAAAGACAACATACCTTGCTAGCCGAAGGTCAGGCAAAAGAGAACACTAAAGTGGTATGGAAATACAGATAACCCGCGATGGGCCAAACCAAAATATACAAAACTTTTACAATCACATGTATGTACAATATTGATATGAAAAAGTGTTTGTACACCAAATAAAAACATTAGCTATGCAGCTGTAATTAAATAAAATAAAAAACTGAATTATTATTATTATTATCAAATTATTAACATCCCCTCTTGACCTGGCCTATTTGAATTGGTCCTTGTGTGCAACTTGGTGCATAATCTAGGGGTACAACATCACACTGCTACACTAGCTTGCTACCGATAGCCAGCTACCCGGCCAGCAGTCTGAATCGCCGTGACCCCAACCAACCTCTACTCACTGGACCCTTATGATCACTCGATTAAGCATGCCTCTCCTTAATGTCAATATGCCTTGTCCTTTGTTCTGTTTAGTGTTTATTGGCTTATATAAAATAAATGCAAATTAATTACTTAAATCATACAATGTGATTTTCTGGATTTTTGTTTTAGATTCCGTCTCTCGCAGTTGAAGTGTACCTATGTTAAAAACTACAGACCTCTACATGCTTTGTAAGTAGGAAAACCTGCAAAATCATCAGTGTATCAAATACTTGTTCTCCCCACTTGTACATACACAGATTTTACAACAATTGTTGACAGACCGATTATTTCATTTATAACTCCCTGTATCACAATTACAGCAGGTCAGAAGTTTACATACACTAAGTTGACTGCATTTAAACAGCTTGAAAAAATCCCGAAAATTGTGTCATGGCTTTAAAAGTTTCTGATAGGCTAATTGACATGATTTGAGTCAATTGGAGGTGTACCTGTGGATGTATTTCAAGGCCTATCTTCAAACTCAGTACCTCTTTGCTTGACATCATGGGAAAATGAAATCAGCCAAGACCCCAGGAAAAAAATGTTAGACCTCCACAAGTCTGGTTCATCCTTGGGAGCAATTTCCAAACGCCTGAAGGTACCACGTTCATCTGTACAAACACCATAGGACCACGCATCCGTCATACCGCTCAGGAAGGAGACGCGTTGTCTCCTAGAGATGAATGTACTTTGGTGCGAAAAGAGCAAATCAATTCCAGAACAGCAAAGGAGATGCTGGAGGAAACAGGTACAAAAGTATCTATATCCACAGTAAAACTAGTCCTATATCAACGAACCTGAAAGGCCGCCCAGCAAGGAAGAAGCCACTGCACACGGGACAAGTGTTACCTTTTGGAGAAATGTCCCCTGGTCTGATGAAACAAACATAGAACGGTTTGAACGTAATAACCATAGTTATGTTTGGAGGAAAAAGGGGGAGGCTTGCAAGCCGAAGAACACCATCCCAACCGTGAAACACTGGGGTGGCAGTGTCATGTTGTGGGGGTGCTTTGCTGCAGGACGGACTGGAGCAATTCACAAAATAGATGGCATCATGAGGTCGGAAAATTATGTGGATATATTGGAGCAACATCTCAAGACATCAGTCAGGAAGTTAAAGCTTGGTCACAAAGTGCTGTCCAAATGGACAATGACCCCAAGCATACTTCCAAAGTTGTGGCAAAATGGCTTAAGGACAACAAAGTCAAGGTATTGGAGTGGCCATCAAAGCCCTGACCTCAATCCTATACACAATTTGTGGGCAGAACTGAAAAGATGTGCGAGCAAGGAGGCCTACAAACCTGACTCAGGTACACCAGCTCTGTCAGGAGGAATGGGCCAAAATTCACCCAACTTATTGTGGGAAGCATCCAAAAAATTTACCAAGGTTAACCTGTTTGGGCTAGGGGGCAGCATTTTCACTTTTGGATGAAAAGTGTGCCCAGAGTAAATCCGAGATGCTAACATATGCATATTATTATTAGTATTGGATAGAAAAAACACTGAAGTTTCTAAAACTGTTTGAACGATGTCTGTGTATAACAGAACTCATATGGCAGGCAAAAACCTGAGAAAAATCCAAACAGGAAGTGGGAAATCTGAGGTTTGTAGTTTTTAAACTCAGCCCCTATTGAAAATACAGTGGGATATTTGTTATGTTGCACTTCCTAAGGCTTCCACTAGATGTCAACCGTCTTTAGAACGTTGTTTGATGCTTCTACTATGAAGGGGGGCTGAATGAGAGGGGAATGAGTCAGAGGTCTGCCAGCAGTCACAAGCTCAGTCACGCGCACTCACGAGAGGTAGCTCTCGTTCCATTGCTTTTCTACAATTCTCCAGTTGGAACATTATTGAAGACTTATGATAAAAACATCCTACAGATTGATTCTATACATAGTTTGATATGTTTCTACGACCAGTAATATAACTTTTGGAATTTGTCCGACCTTTCCGCTGGAAGTTGCACACGCGTTTCAATTTGTTTACCAAACGCCCTAACAAAAGGAGGTACAGTGGGGAGAACAAGTATTTTATACACTGCCGATTTTGCAGGTTTTCCTACTTACAAAGCATGTAGAGGTCTGTAATTTTTATCATAAGTACACTTCAACTGTGAGAGACGGAATCTAAAACAAAAATCCAGAAAATCACATTGTATGATTTTAAGTAATTAATTTGTATTTTATTGCATGACATAAGTATTTGATCACCTACCAACCAGTAAGAATTCCGGCTCTCACAGACATGTTAGTTTTTCTTTAAGAAGCCCTCCTGTTCTCCACTCATTACCTGTATTAACTGCATCTGTTTGAACTCGTTACCTGTATAAAAAGACACCTGTCCACACAATCAATCAAACAGACTCCAACCTCTCCACAATGGCCAAGACCAGAGAGCTGTGTAAGGACATTAGGAATAAAATTGTAGACCTGCACAAGGCTGGGATGGGCTACAGGACAATAGGAAAGCAGATTGTTGAGAAGGCAACAACTGTTGCCGCAATTATTAGAAAATGGAAGAAGTTCAAGATGACGGTCAATCACCCTCGGTCTGGGGCTCCATGCAAGATCTCACCTCGTGTGGCATCAATGATCATGAGGAAGGTGAGGGATCAGCCCAGAACTACACGGCAGGACCTGGTCAATGACCTGAAGAGAGCTGGGACCACAGTCTCAAAGAAAACCATTAGTAACACACTACGCCGTCATGGATTAAAATCCTGCAACGCACGCAAGGTCCCCCTGCTCAAGCCAGCGCATGTCCAGGCCCGTCTGAAGTTTGCCAATGACCATCTGGATGATCCAGAGGAGGAATGGGAGAAGGTCATGTGGTCTGTTGAGACAAATAGAGCATTTTGGTCTAAACTCCACTTGCCGTGTTTGGAGGAAGAAGAAGGATGAGTGCAATCCCAAGAATACCATCCCAACCGTGAAGCATGGAGGTGGAAACATTCTTTGGGGATGCTTTTCTGCAAAGGGGACAGGACGACTGCACCGTATTGAGGGGAGGATGGATGGGGCCATGTATCATGAGATCTTGGCCACAACCCCCTTCCCTCAGTAAGAGCATTGAAAATGGGTCGTGGCTGGGTCTTCCAGCATGACAACACACAGCCAGGGCAACTAAGGAGTGGCTCCTTAATATTTTGAAGTGTACCTATGATAAAAATTACAGACCTCTACATGCTTTGTAAGTAGGAAAACCTGCAAAATCGGCAGTGTATCAAATACTTGTTCTCCCCACTGTATATGGACATAAATGAACTTTATCGAACAAGTCAAACATTTATTGTTGAACTGGGATTCCTGGGAGTGCATTCTGATGAAGCTCATCAATGGTAAGTTAATATTTATAATGCTATTTCTGACTAATGTTGACTGCGCAACATGGCGGATATTTCTTTTGGCTGGTTTGGGCTCTGAGCTCCGTACTCAGATTATTGTATGGTATGCTTTTACCCTAAAGTTTCTTTGAAATCTGACACAGCGGTTGCATTAAGGAGAAGTTGATCTAAAGTTCTATGCATAACACTTGAATTTATCAACATTTATAATGAGTATTTCTGTGAATTACGGTGGCCTGCTGGAGGTCATTTTGCAGGGCTCTGGCAGTGCACCTCCTGGCACAAAGGCGGAGGTAGCGGTCCTGCTGCTGGGTTGTTGCCCTCCTACGGCCTCCTCCACGTCTCCTGATGTACTGGCCTGTCTCCTGGTAGCGCCTCCATGCTCTGGACACTACGCTGACAGACACAGCAAACCTTTTTGCCACAGCTCGCATTGATGTGCCATCCTGGATGAACTGCACTACCTGAGCCACTTGTGTGGGTTGTAGACTCCGTCTCATGCTACCACTAGAGTGAGAGCACCGCCAGCATTCAAAAGTGACCAAAACATCAGCCAGGAAGCATAGGAACTGAGAAGTTGTCTGTGGTCACCACCTGCAGAATCACTCCTTTTTTGGGGGTGTCTTGCTAATTGCCTATAATTTCCACCTTTTGTCCATTCCATTTGCACAACAGCATGTGACATTTATTGTCAATCAGTGTTGCTTCCTGAGTGGACAGTTTGATTTCACAGAAGTGTGATTGACTTGGAGTTACATTGTGTTGTTTAAGTGTTCCCTTTATTTTTTTGAGCAGTGTAGTTTGTAGAATGTTTCTTTGAGGGTTGAATACCCAAGTAGAGATTTGAAATCGTTTTTTTGTTACCCCAAGTTGTATGCGTTAGTGAATACTTGGATTAATTTTGGAGGTGCTCGAGGGTCAGTCACTTTTATCTCCCTTAAGAAATAGTGTCGGACTTGTAGGTATCTGTAAAAATCTTGTTTATCCAAGCCATGTTTTTTACTTAAGTCCTGGAAGTTATCTAGGTTCCCATTCCTTATAATTGTACTGAATGATGTGATGCCTTTCTGCGTCCATTGTTTAAATCTGCTGTCCTGAGTTGCAGGGATGAAGCTGGGGTCGTATGCGGGCCAACTCAGCAGTTTGATCTCTGTCTAAATTATTTCGCTTAACTACCCTAAACCATGTCTTCAGAGAGAAATTAATCCACTGATTTTGTCTATTGTATATTTCTTTTACCATGTCCTTATTTCCCAAAACTGAATGTATGGGTATCCCTGTCAAAGTAGTCTCGATGTCTTTCCATTTGGATTCGTATTCTGAATTGCACCAACAAACCAGGGGTCTCAATTGGGCTGACACATAATAATCTTTTAGGTTTGGTAAGGCCATACCCCCACAGTTTTTTGGTAAATGTAATGTTGTATATCTAGTTCTTGGTCTCTTACTGTTCCAGATAAACCTTGATATCCGTTTATCCCATTCCCTAAACTGTTTAGGTGGGATTTCTATGGGCAGTGATTGGAACAAATACAATAACCTCGGCAGGATGTTCATTTTGATTGTTTCAATTCTACTACTAAGATCTAAGGGAAGAGAGTTCCACCTGTCTAGGTCATCATATATTTTCTTGTTGATGTGATCGTAATTCATGCAATAAAGTTTGGGTGTATCTTTTGGTAGGTATACTCCAAGATATTTAATGGATGAAGAGGTCCAGGTGAAGTTATACCTATTCTTCAGCTCTTCCTGTGGGGTATAATTATATACTAGGGCTTGGGTCTAGTGTACGTTAAGCACATACCATGAATATGTTCCAAATGTTTGTAGAACATCCATCAATCTAGGTACGCTTGAGCCTGGGTCTTTAAGGAATAACAGAACGTCATCCGCATACATGCATATCTTATGTTCACTGTCTCTTATTGTTATTCCCTCTAAGGTTGGGTCCTGTCTTATTGCCTGTGCTAATGGTTCGAGGTACAAGGAGAAGAGCGTGGGTGAAAGATTACAGCCTTGTCTTGCCCCTCGCTCTAATTTTATCGTTCGTGTCAAATGTCAATTTATCTTTATTCTAGCGGTCGGACATGAATACAGTGTTTTGATGCACTGTATCACTTCTTTGTTGAAACCAAATCTTTCCATAACTTGGAATAGGTAATCCCATCCCACTGAATCAAATGCTTTTTCTGCATCTAGACTGATTAATATTGCACTTGTCTTATTCTGAGTAATGTGGTCCATGACATGTAGTGTTCTCCTTATATTGTCCTGTGTCTGCCTATTTTGTATGAAACCAGTTTGATCTCCGTCAATCAATTCTGGGATTATGTTCTCCATTCTTTTGGCTATTATTGATGCATATAGTTTATAATCTGTGTTAAGAATTGCGATAGGTCTATATGAACTGCATTCTTTCTTATCTTTACCCTCTTTTGGGATTACAGATATGATGGCCTCTCTCCATGACGGTGGGAGACCACCCTCCCTCAGTGTCCAGTTAAAACAGGCCTTAAGTAGAGGTGTTAGTTGTTCTCTGAAGGTCTTGAACCATTCTGAAGGGAAGCCATCAGTGCCTGGAGACTTGTTGACTTTTTGTTGAGATATTGCTTTATTAATTTCTTCGGTGGATATTTCTAGAGTTAGTCTATCATTTTGCTCTGTCCCAATTGAGGGGAGATCAAGTGAGTTCAAAAAGTGCTCTATTGTCTGTGCATCTGCCTTCTCTGGTTGTGTTACGGCTTTCGAATTCCTCCTCCTCGGACGAGGAGAGGCGCGAAGGATCAAACCAATATGCGGAGTGGGTAGTGTCCATAATTTATTATCAATGAACTGAACACTATACATGAAACAAAATAACAAATCGAAAACCGACAAACAGTCCCGTGTGGCACAACGACTACACGGAAGACAAACACACACGTGAACCCTGGCTGCCTAAGTATGATTCTCAATCAGGGACAACGATCTACAGCTTCCTCTGATTGAGAATCATACCCGGCTGAACACAAACAACCCCACATAGAAAATGACACAGACAACCCACCCCAACTCACGCCCTGACAAACTAAATAATACAAACACAACAGAAAACAGGTCAGGATCGTGACAGGTTGCTTGTACAGATTTGTGTAATATGATTCAAATGCATTCTGTATTTCATCTAATTTGCATGTGATCTTTTTTGTTTTGGGGTCTTTTATTTTAAAAATGGTATTCTGTGCTTGTTGTTTCCTGAGTCTCCATGCTAGTAATTTGGTTGCCTTTGAGCCTGCTTCATAATATCGTTGTTTCAGGAACCTAAGCTTTTTCTCTACTTCTTCTCTATAAATCTGGTCAATTTCCTGTTTTACCTTTTGAATCTCTCGTAATATAAGAGGGTCTTTGTATTGACTATGAGATCGTTCTAAGTTTCTTAGGGTTTCCTGTAATTTCAGCAGTTTCTGTGCTTTAATCTTTCTTGAGAGACGATGTGGCTATGATTTTTCCTCTAATAACCGCCTTAGCTGCATCCCACAATATAGCAGGAGATACTTCCCCATTATCATTATTCTCCAGATAGATGTTCAATCCTGTCTTTATTGATTCCTTGAATGCTGGATCATTCAGCATGCTTGTATTAAGTCTCCATGTAGTATTTCTTGGTTTGCTATCAAGGTGTAGAGTGAGGTAAACTCCATTATGATCTGATAAGTCGCTCTGCCCGATCCTACAATCTTTAAGCCTGTGTCTATCTGCACTGTACATAAAAAAGTAGTCTAACCTGGAGTATTCAGTGTGGCGGGCTGAGTAAAAAGTATATTCCTTATCGGTCTTGTGGGTGTCACGCCATACACCGAGCAGTCCTAGATCCTGCAGTATCCTATTGATCTTTTTGGCAACTAGGCTCATTTTCCTATTTTGATTTGTGCTGTCCAATTTTGAGTTTAGAATTGTGTTAAAATCCCCTCCACAGATAAGAGTGCCAGTGGTTTCTGTGTCAATTAAATCAAACACCTTCCTATAGAAGACCATGTCACTCCCTGGGGGTGCGTATACATTAAATAATGTAACTTCCTTGTTATCCAGTTTACATTTAAATAGTATAAATCTACCCTCCTTGTCTTATTTCTGACAAACTCAAAATTAACTGAATTTGGGATCAAGATTGCAACTCCCCTTCTACCCATTTTGTAAGAAGAAAAAAAAGTGTTCCTATATCCCATTTTCTTGAGTTTCTCGTGTTCAGGTGTGGATAAGTGAGTTTCCTGCCAGAATAGTATGTCAACTCTCTCCCGTTTCATCTTTGCTATTACCTTACTTCTCTTGATGGCACTCCCCAGTCCGTTTACATTGAGACTTATGACCTTAAATTCCCGATGATGCATCGATATAAATAAAAAAAAACTGTGCACCATTTCTGCCTGCTTATCATGAACCTAAAAATGAACGAAAATTCAAGAACGATAATAAAGTAAACCAAAGTGGGAAAGTACTTTGGTATTTGGACTTCCATGTCAGAGGACTGTCTCTTGCCTCTGGGGTTTGAGGGGATGAGCCTGTCCGCAGGATGGGCCCCTCGCTCAGATATGAAAATGCGTGACGTAGTCACAAACAAGACCTGGTGGAAGTGAAAATAATAAGGGCGCCTATTTCGTCGCTTATACACATCGGTTAATTACAAGTGAAAACTATATCGGTCATGCGTGCATATCATGAATCCTCCCCTTGATATGCCCTTCTGTCGCCCCGTTGTCAATGTGTCATTAATCCTTAGATAATATATATGTTATTAACGTGACGCTACTTAATGTGTTCATAAAGAACACATGCTTTTGGGTACTCACCCTTGTTCAGCATTGGGGGAAAATAGGGGAGATATTTTATCTATTGCAATGTCAACCGTAACAACCCAAAGTCTTAACAGCTGCGGTAACTATTAATTCTGTTAAATCCGATTCAGTGTCTTTCATCTTCCCGTTGGAAATGCCTGAGTCTCTCTCGGATGTGAACGTCCTCTCGCCGAGATGGTTTCCCTCTTTCTCCATGACCTTGCTTGTTGACAACGATCCATGGGAGAGCCTGCTCGAGTCTTTCCGCTGGTGATGTCGCCTTTCTCCTGGCGGTATACTCCACTGGGAAGCCCCTTGACTTCAGGTCCTCAGCCGCCTCGTCTGCATGCTCGTATGTAACTGGGCCATTTTTCAGAAATAGCCACATTTTTGCCGGGTATGGTGTTTGGAAGCGAATACCCTTCTCTTTAAGTGCTTTCTTAATGGGGGTGTATTCTTTCCTTCTTTTCAGTATCTCTCCCGCGTAGTCATGATCAAAGAACACTCGTTGGCCTTGGAAGTTAACAGGTTTTTTCCAGGTAGCATGTAAAACTTTCTCTTTGACTGAGAATTTTAGGAACCGTATTACTATGGATCTTGGTGGGGCGCCGCTGGGGGGTTTTGAGGCCAGAGCTCGGTGTGCTCTCTCGATTCCCAGGTCAGTGTCGTCGTCAAGTATGTCCTTGAATAGACCCTCCACGAAGTTGGGCATAGAGTCTTTTTCTGCGCCCTCTAATACGTTATAAAGTCTAATGTTGTTTCGACGTGAGAAACCTTCGAGTTCTGTCACCTTTGCCTGTAGTGCATGTTGGCTTTTCAGTGACTGTTCAAGTATTTCCTTGACTGCGAAGTTCCATGTGTCCGTTTCCCCAATGCGCTGTTCTGCGTCCCCCATTCTTGTAGATATGCTGTGAAGTTCTAATTTGTTTTCTTCCAGCTTCTGGTTAATGTCCTTCTTGAACACATTTAGTTATTTTCTTACATCTTCTCAAAGTTCCTCTCGTAAGCCTGTGAGCGCCTCGCGCAATTCCTCCTTCATCACCTCACGAAATGAGGGTTCTTTTGCTGCTGCTATCTTATTTGCGCTAGCATTAGCCATTTCGGGTTCTTCGACGATTATATCTTCTGCTGTCTTGTTACGGGCCGTTATTGTAGCTCCACGACCTTTTCCTGTTTTCCCCTTTTCCATTTTGCGTAAGTTATTATAATGCTCAGAGTAAATACTTGAATTTTGGGGGGAAATAACCAAACGATGTGCAGTACGAAAAACTAGGCAGCCATTTCCTAAGTTGCGTCACCGGAAGCCCAGGTATGTAAACTTCTGATTTCAACTGTATATAATACTCAGCAAAAAAAAAAAAAGAAACATACCTTTTTCAGGACCCTGTCTTTCAAAGAGAATTCATAAAAATCAAAATAACTCCACTGATCTTCATTGTAAAGGGTTAAACACTGTTTCCCATGCTTGTTCAATGAAACATAAATTATGGTATGAACATGCACGTGTGGAATGGTCGTTAAGACACTAACAGCTTACAGACGGTAGGCAATTAAGGTCACAGTTATGAAAACTTAGGACACTAAAGAGTCCTTAACTGACTCTGAATAACACCTAAAGAAAGATGCCCAGGGTCCCTGCTCATCTGTGTGAACATGCCTTAGGCATGCTGCAAGGAGGCATGAGGACTGCAGATGTGGCCAGGGCAACAAATTGCAATGTCCGTACTGTGAGACGCCTAAGACAGCGCTACAGGGAGACAGGATGGACAGCTGATCGTCCTCGCAGTGGCAGCCCAGGTGTAACAGCTGGATCAATACATCCGAACATAACACCTGCGGGACAGGTACAGGATGGCAACAACTGCCCGAGTTACACCAGGATTGCACAATCCCTCCATCAGTGCTCAGACAATCCTCAAAAGGCTGAGAGAGGCTGGACTGAGGGCTTGTAGGCCTGTTTTAAGGCAGGTCCTTACCAGACATCACTGGCAACAACATCGCCTATGGGCACAAACCCACCGTCACTGGACCAGGCAGGACTGGCAAAAAGTGCTCTTCACTGACGAGTCGCCGTTTTGTCTCCCCAGGGGTGATGGTCGGATTTGCGTTTATTGTCGAAGGAATGAGTGTTGCACCGAGGCCTGTACTCTGGAGCGGGATCGATTTGGAGGTGGAGGGTCCGTCATGGTCTGAGGCGGTGTGTCACAGCATCATCGGACTGAGCTTGTTGTCATTACAGCCACACAACACTGTGCACTACAGGCAAGACATCCTCCTCCCTCATGTGGTACCCTTCCTGCAGTCTCATCCTGACATGACCTTCCAGCATGTCAATGCCACCAGCCATTCTGCTCGTTCTGTGAGTGATTTCCTGCAAGAGAGGAATGTCAGTGTTCTGCCATGGCCAGCGAAGAGCCCAGATCTCAATCCCATTGAGAAAGTCTGGGACCTGTTGGATCGGAGGGTGAGGACTAGGGCCACCCCCCCCCAGAAATGTCCAGGAACTTGTAGGTGCCTTGGTGGAAGAGTGGGGTAACATCTCACAGCAAGAACTGTCAAATCTGGTGCAGTCCATGAGGAGGAGATGCACTGCTGTACTTAATGCAACTGGTGGCCACACCAGATACTGACTGTTACTTTTGACCCCCCCCCTTTGTTCAGGTACACATTATTCCATTTCTGTTAGTCACATGTCTGTGGAACTTGTTCAGTTTGTCTCAGTTGTTGAATCTTGTTATGATCATACCAATATTTACATGTTACGTTTGCTGAAAACAAACGCAGTTGACAGCAAGAGGACATTTCTTTGCTGAGTATATATGAGACGCAATCAACTAAATTTGATATCACCCAGCCCTAATCTCCTCACCCTTCACAATGTCCCAAGAGGTGCCATCCCTTTCACAAACCAGGTCAAACCAATTCGGTTAGAGAACCGTCTGTTCACAAAAGTTCCCCCATTTTCACATAAACGTGAAACATGCAGCTGCTACAGCAGAGAATGTGCTTACTTGCACTTTTCTTTAGATATTGTACACAAACATCTCCGTAATACTTGACCTCTTCCTTGACCACACATTTTGTACATACTTACCAAGGTTGTGAACATACAGAGCCATTTATGATGTGTGTGTGAAATTCCCTGTGGGAATATCACCATTGGCTGAGGGCAAGAAACCACACCACACTCCTTTACAACTAGGAGCCCTGGAGTCACCACTACACAAACAGCTCACTGTATTTGATGTAAGCCTAGATGGGAGTCAAAGGTGTTGTGTCCTGTCACTACATAGGAACCTTTTTGCAATTACTTCAAAAACATACTCGTCAAGATGAACTTCAAAATCCAGCCCGATTCACTAGGCCTCTTCATAGCAAATGGGTTTCATTTAATCTCTCCAACTTTTATGTCCTTTAAATCTGATCGGAGATATAGGAACATTGTCAAGCAAAGGGAACCCCGTCAAATACAGCTGGCAAAAGCATTTCAAACTAGTCACTCTAGTGAGCTCCAAAAGTATTGGGACAGTGACACATGTTGTTTTGGCTCCGTACCCCAGCACTTTGGATTTCAAATTGATATAATGACTACTAGGTTAAAGTTTGAGGGTATTTTCATCCATATCGGATAGATTTGTTCGAAATTACAATACCTTTTGTACATTGTCGCCCCATTTTAGGGGACCAGAAGTATTGAGATAAATTCACTAATATGGTATATTCCTAGAATGCAGTGATTAAATCAAGCTTGTCAACACTACAAACTTGTTTGATGCATATGCTGTTTGTTTTGGTTGTGTTTCAGATGATGTTCTGCACAATAGAAATGAATAGTAAACAATGTAGTGTCATTTTGGAGTCACTTCTGTAAATAAGAATAGAATGCTTCTAAACACGACATTACTGTTAATGCTACCATGAATATGGATAATTGTCACGTTCCTGACCTGTTTTCACTTGTTTTTGTATGTGTTTAGTTGGTCAGAGCGTGAGTTGGCGTGGGCATTCTATGTTTTGTGTTTCTATGTTGGGTTTAATGTGTTGCCTGATATGGTTCTCATTTAGAGGCAGGTGTTTGACGTTTCCTCTGATTGAGAACAATATTAAGGTAGGATGTTCTCACTGTTTGTTTGTGGGTGATTGTCTTCCGTGTCTGGTTATGTTTACCACACGGGACTGTTTCGTTTGTGTAGTCTGTTCCTGTTCGTGTGTTCTTCGTGTTTATGTAAGTTCACATGTTCAGGTCTGTTTAGTTCGTTTTGTTGTTTTGTAGTTATTCAAGCGTGTTTCGTTTTCGTCTTGTTAAATAAATTCATCATGTCTTCATCTACCGCTGCGCCTTGGTCCGCTCATTCACCACAAGACGACCTTTACAATAATCCTGAATATTGATGAGAAAGTTAGAGGCATAAATATCAACCCCCCCCCCCCAAAAAAAAAATCTCCCATTATTATAATGGTGAGAAGTTAGCATGTTTTGGTGGTATGATTTTTGAGCTGCAAACATTGTCACTCATCATAATTCACAATTTATTCAGGACTATCCGTAATCATGTTAGCATCCACATTAATGTAGAAGTGTTTAGTAACATTCTATTCTTATTTATAATAAGTGACTCTTGATGTAATCATTGTGTGCTAGCAATATGGAAACAAATACTAAACCCTTGACTACTCTAATACAAGCGAATCGCTCTCAAAACGTTTGGTCCCCTAAAATGGGGGGACTATGTACAAAAAGTTAACGCGATATGGATGAAAATACCCTCCAATAAAAGCAGTCTAGCTCCTGCTTGCAGGGATGTCACGTGTCCTCCTTATTATGAAACTTCTATTCAATCAAATAAACCTCACGTAACAAATAAGCCATTCATTTCTTTGTTGGTCAAATTCGACACTCATTGACCTCCAGACAAAAACTCCTTGCTTGGTGGGCAAAATTTAAAAATAAAATATATATACACTGCTCAAAAAAATAAAGGGAACACTAAAATAACACATCCTAGATCTGAATGAATTAAATATTCTTATTAAATACTTTTTTCTTTACATAGTTGAATGTGCTGACAACAAAATCACACAAATTATCAATGGAAATCAAATTTATCAACCCATGGAGGTCTGGATTTGGAGTCACTCAGAATTGAAGTGGAAAACCACACTACAGGCTGATCCAACTTCGATGTAATGTCCTTAAAACAAGTCAAAATGAGGCTCAGTAGTGTTTGTGGCCTCCACGTGCCTGTATGACCTCCCTACAACGCCTGGGCATGCTCCTGATGAGGTGGCGGATGGTCTCCTGAGGGATCTCCTCCCTGGCCTAAAGCAGCCGCCAACTCCTGGACAGTCTGTGGTGCAACGTGGCGTTGGTGGATGGAGCGAGACATGATGTTCCAGATGTGCTCAATTGGATTCAGGTCTGTGGAACGGGCGGGCCAGTCCATAGCATCAATGCCTTCCTCTTGCAGGAACTGCTGACACACTCCAGCCACATGAGGTCTAGCATTGTCTTGCATTAGGAGGAACCCAGGGCCAACCGCACCAGCATATGGTCTCACAAGGGGTCTGAGGATCTCATCTCGGTACCTAATGGCAGTCAGGCTACTTCTGGCGAGCACATGGAGGGCTGTGCGGCCCCCCAAAGAATTGCCCCCCCACGACTGACCCACCGCCAAACCGGTCATGCTGGAGGATGTTGCAGGCAGCAGAACGTTCTCCACGGCGTCTCCAGACTCTGTCACGTCTGTCACATGTGCTCAGAGTGAACCTGCATACATCTGTGAAGAGCACAGGGCGCTCTGTCTTAGTTCAACGTGCATTTCTCTCAGATGCAGCAGATTTTGGCACTGAAGACAGTGGAGCCAGCTTTCAATCTACTCTGAGCTAAGGTCTTGCGTAAATTGATCCCTTTTAGCTAGAGAATGGAATGGAGCCTCAAGATGAAAGAACTAACGACACAGGGAGGTCACTAGTCCGTTTTATCTCTAGACAGATATATTGTCCACATGGGAAGCCACCACATAAGTATGACAGGATAATTTCATTTTGTTATGACAACTTACAGCTATAACAATGTCACTGTAAGAGATATAGGTCTTAACATTGGCCTGCTGAATGTACACCATTGGTCCTTTGTAGCCGAGGACATTATAATGGTTAGTCATACCATATTTGATCGCAGGCCTAAATGCTACATAACACACTTGATTCTCAGATAGTTGGCTAATGTTATCAACTCCTTGGGTCATGGTTTACTAATTTCAACAATCATCTTTCTAGTGATAAACACTGAGTAGACAAAACACCTGCTCTTTTCATGACAGACTGACCAGATGAAAGCTATGATTCCTTATTGATGTCACCTGTCAAAACCACTTAAAATCAATGTAAATGAAGGGAAGGACACAGGTTAAAGAAGGATTTTAGCCTTGAGACATGGATTGTGTATGTGTGCCATTCAGAAGGTGAATGGGCAAGACCAAAGATTTAAGTGTCATTGAACAGGGTATGGTAGTAGGTGACAGATGCACCGGTTTGTGTCAAGAACTGCACCATTGCAGGTCCACCACCTAAAGGACATCCAGCCAACCTGACAACTGTGAGAAGCATTGGAGTCAAAATGGGCCAGCATCTCTGTGGAATGCTTTTAACACTTTATAGAGTCCATGCCCCAATAATTTGAGGCTGTACCGAGGGCCGGGTGCAACTCAATATTTGGAAGGTGTTCCTAATACATAGTCACAGAATAAGCCAACATGATATTGTGCCGAGCTAAGAATAAAAGGTCTGTAGATACCGATGTTTACCGACTCCCATTCACTCATGATGTCACTCTATGACCACACTATGATGGATAAGGGCCTGCTGTTCTGTTGACATTTTCCTTCTGCTTGCTGGCCCATGACCTACCAAGGGTTTGAATTTCTCCCGCTCCTCATCCCCCAACCCAACTTTCTTTCTATGGCTGTTTATTAGCAAAACCAGTACACTAGTTGTAAAAATACAGTGGGTGGTCCACCCAGTTCTAACTAGTGTATTTAACAAAGTTTACCTACGGGTAGTGTATGCCCATGGGCGACCTGTCTGGTTACCCCCTTTTCCCACCATCAAACAAACGCTCAAACACCATAACCAAAAACAATACTCACAGGTGCAGACAAAGTGACATGTAGATGCTAAACCACACAAGAGCTCTACAGACATTATACATTTACAGAGAGATTGCTACACAAAGAGATCGAGCTCCAGAGAAAACAACTGACAGGGTTTTTAAACCAAGGGAAAGGGAATGTGATTGGGTAGAAGAAAAGGAGCAGGTGTCTTCTGATTAGCGACTGATTGATGACTGATTGGGGAATGATGATTGTCACCTGTGAGTAGGGGAGAAGGAGAGAAAAGAAATACACACAGGATACACACAGAATACTTGTATCCGTAACAACCGTTCATCTTTATACAAATATGGATGGGTTTGCATTGGACTGTTTGAAACATTACAACAACATCTGATGGAAACATGTGCCAGGAACTACATTGTGGAAGACCCGTGCTAGGCCTTCCTCTATCCCTTGACAGTGAAAGTGATGGGTGTGTTTGCTTTTGGTGAGGCTGTCCTGTCCGTTGTTAGAATGAGAGAATCTGAATGGCACAGGGTCTACTACAGAATTAGGCTGCAGACAAGACTGCAACTCAATCTGTGATAGTGATCGACTAAACTGCAAAGGTGATACTGTTCGAGCTACTGGGGGGTGGTTCAAGGGTATTAATAAATAATAAACAGAGACTGCTGTCAGACTGTGGGATAAAAATCATAGAATTCCGTAATATTTTTAGATAAGTTATTAAATATCCAAATTCGCATCAAACATGTTATATTGTTGATTTCCTGACCTGGAAATCTAAATTGTTTGGATTGGTTGACGACAATTGTCCGTGGATTCCTATAGATTCTACGTGGCCTATCATTGACCATAAGGAGCGTGAACCCGCTATCTTCCCTCATATCTCTAGTGTAGCCTATGCTTTTGAATTCACCACAATAAGATGCTTTGAATATCCAAAAGGCTTTTAGTAGAGTCCATTTCCATTTAGGCCTGGTTTCAGGGGTGGTAGGCCTACTGCCACATTTAATTCAACAGACCATACCGAGTTAAACAGTGCCGGCAGGTAGCCTAGCTGTTAGGGGCGTTGAGCCAGTAACCGAGAGGTTGCTGGTTCAAATCCCTGCGTCGACTAGATGAAATCTTTGTCGATGTACCCTTGAGCAAGGCATTTAACTCCAATTGCTCCTGTAAGTCGCATCTGCTAAATTACTCAAATGTCAAATGTAAGCACATTCCATACGTCCCCATGTGGATATGCTTTGCTCCCATAGGAGAATGATAGAGGCTAAAAGTCCGTATTAGCATGGGTAGTGCCATTGAGGGCTTCCACCATTTCAATGTAGTCAACTGGGTGGGACTTCCACTTCATTGGCTGATCTTTCCTGGTGAACTTGTTGGAGTCATGTCCAACGGTCATCTTGACGGATCAGCCAATCGTGAAGAAGAAAAATTACTACTTCAAAATGGAGATGCCTCAATGGCACTGCCAATGCTGTTAGACGCTATAATGCCACAGACACAAAGAGGAGTCCCCTGTCTCTATGTTTGCTCCTCGTCTGAATCTCAGGTGACAAGGGATGTCGTACTATGGCTCAGTTTACACAGGCAGCCCAATTCTGATCTTTTTTTCACTAAATGGTCTTTTGACCTGTAAAATATCTAATGTGAAAATATCTGATTTGTACGTTTGTTTATGTGTAACTCTGTGTTGTTGTTTTTGTCGCACTGCTATGCTTTATCTTGCCAGGTTGCAGTTGTAAATGAGAACTTGTTCTCAACTGGCCTACCTGGTTAAATAAAGGTGAAATAAATAAAACAATGAACTTGGAGTCTGTAGTTGTACACAGTGAAGCATTGAGGATGAGTAATTGCGTTCTTAGAGTGATGTCATAATGGATCATGCGGTCATAAGAAGATAGAATCCTCTTGCTATTAGGCTAGAATCTTAGGTGGGAGAACATTCCGAGAGAAGGTTAGTTGGAGAAGGTCATCATATTGGTAAGTCATGTTTATACATTTTTCCAAAAGTTATGGTGAATCTACTATAATGGAGAGGACGGTTTTAGGCAAATATGATAGAAATCCTTAGCCTACTGCGAGTATCTAACTCCTGTCTTATGTTTAAATTAATATTTTCTTGGTTAAAGATTGGTTTGCATTAACAGCATAGTGTACTGTACTATAAACATTTTGAAAAGATTTACACAAAATCTATAGTATAAAGAGAAGTTTGCATAATTGGTTGGTCACAGCTTTTTAAGTTTGGATACAGGGCAGTCTTATGGTGAGATGCAAAATAATGTATTAGAGACACTAGAAATGTAGGCATTGATGAAAGACACCGCATAGGTTAAATGCTTTAATAGTAGTTTGAATGAATGCATGTCAATTGTGTTTAGGGAAACTGGGAGGTTATGTTTTTTGGAAATACTGTCACTATAATCACAGGATACATAGCCGCAGGAAGTAGGGGTGCTGCAGCACCCCCTGATACATTGTAATAAATAAATACATGTTTAATTTTTTATTATTACAAATGTATTTTTACACCAAATTAGTGCACTAGGCCTTTGAGTGTAGAAAAATATTCCTCAGCACCCGCCCACACATCTTCCCTCATCCATGATAGTGTGCTATGGTTCTTACTGCTAAGAGGTTAGAGGTACAGAGGGCTATATACCCTTTTCACACTACTGAGCCAATTCAGCCAAACGTTACATTGCTATTGTGTGAGACACAATGTGTGATGTCACAGTGTGAAACACAATGTCAATTTCATAGAATTAGGAATTAGAATACTAGAATGGAAATGAACCTTCTTATGATTGTCCAAAAGTCAGCCATGTTGGTCAAGGAGTTGGTTAACCATGGTTTCCCAGTGCTGTGATAGGATATTGTGTAAAACAATTGGTATAAAAACTGTATTTACCCTCTACCACACGGAACCCCACTAATCTACCGACGGAAACGCACGAGGTGTCTAAAAATAGACCTCCATCCTATGCTATCTTGCTACCGATAGCCATCTACCCGGATCGCCGTGACCCCAACCAACCTCTACTCACTGGACACTTATTGATCACTCGATTAAGCATGCCTCTCCTTAATGTAAATATGCCTTGTCCATTGCTGTTCTGGTTAGTGTTTATTGGCTTATTTCACTGTAGAGCCTCTAGCCCTGCTCACTATACCATATCCAACCTTTCAGTTCCACCACCCACATATGCGATGACATCACCTGGTTTCAATGATGTTTCTAGAGACAATATCTCTCTCATCATCACTCAATACCTAGGTTTACCTCCACTGTATTCACATCCTAACATACCTTTGTCTGTACATTATTCCTTGAAGCTATTTTATCGCCCCCGGAAACGTCCTTTTACTCTCTGTTCTAGACGACCAATTCTCATAGCTTTTAGCCGTACCCTTATCCTACTCCTCCTCTGTTCCTCTGGTGATGTAGAGGTGAATCCAGGCCCTGCAGTACCTAGCTCCACTCCTATTCTCCAGGCGCTCTCTTTTGATGACTTCGGTAACCGTAATAGCCTTGGTTTCATGCATGTTAACATTAGAAGCCTCCTCCCTAAGTTTGTTTTGTTCACTGCTTTAGCACACTCTGCCAACCCGGATGTTTTAGCCGTGTCTGAATCCTGGCTTAGAAAGACCACCAAAAATTCTGACATTTTCATCCCCAACTACAAGATTTTCAGACAAGATAGAACGGCCAAAGGGGGCGGTGTTGCAATCTACTGCAAAGATTGCCTGCAGAGTTCTGTTTTACTATCCAGGTCTGTTCCCAAACAATTTGAACTTCTACTTTAAAAAATCCACCTCTCTAAAAACAAGTCTCTCACCGTTGACGCCTGCTATAGACCACCCTCTGCCCCCAGCTGTGCTCTGGACACCATATGTGAACTGATTGCCCCCCATCTATCTTCAGAGCTCGTGCTGCTAGGCGACCTAAATTGGAACATGCTTAACACCCCAGCCATCCTACAATCTAAGCTTGATGCCCTCAATCTCACACAAATTATCAATGAACCTACCAGGTACCACCCCAATTCTGTAAACACGGGTACCCTCATAGATATCATCCTAACCAACTTGCCCTCCAAATACACCTCTGCTGTTTTCAACCAAGATCTCAGCGATCACTGCCTCATTGCCTGCATCCGTAATGGGTCAGCGGTCCAACAACCTCCACTCATCACTGTCAAACGCTCCCTGAAACACTTCAGCGAGCAGGCCTTTCTAATCGACCTGGCCGAGGTATCCTGGAAGGATATTGATCTCACCCCGTCAGTAGAGGATGCCTGGATATTTTTTTTAAATGCCTTCCTCACCATCTTGAATAAGCATGCCCCATTCAAGAAATTTAGAACCAGGAACAGATATAGCCCTTGGTTCTCTCCTGACCTGACTGCCCTTAACCAACAGAAAAACATCCTATGGCGTTCTGCATTAGCATCAAACAGCCCCCGTGATATGCAACTTTTCATGGAAGCTAGAAACCAATATACACAGGCAGTTAGAAAAGCCAAGGCTAGCTTTTTCAAGCAGAAATTTGCTTCCTGCAACACAAATTCAAAAAAGTTCTGGGACACTGTAAAGTCCATGGAGAATAAGAACACCTCCTCCCAGCTTCCAACTGCACTGAAGATAGGAAACACTGTCACCACCGACAAACCCACTATAATTGAGAATTTCAATAAGCATTTTTCTACGGCTGGCCATGCTTTCCACCTGGCTACCCCTACCCAGGTCAACAGCACTGCACCCCCCACAGCTACTCGCCCAAGCCTTCCCCATTTCTCTTTCTCCCAAACCCAGTCAGCTGATGTTCTGAAAGAGCTGCAAAATCTGGACCCCTACAAATCAGCCGGGGCTAGATAATCTGGACCCTTTCTTTCTAAAATTATCTGCTGAAATTGTTGCCACCCCTATTACTAGCCTGTTCAACCTCTCTTTTGTGTCGTCTGAGATTCCCAAAGATTGGAAAGCAGCTGCGGTCATCCCCCTCTTCAAAGGGGGGGACACTCTTGACCCAAACTGCTACAGACCTATATCTATCCTACCCTGCCTTTCTAAGGTCTTCGAAAGCCAAGTCAACAAATAGATTACTCACCATACCTTCTCCGCTATGCAATCTGGTTTCAGAGCTGGTCATGGGTGCACCTCAGCCACGCTCAAGGTCCTAAACGATATCTTAACCGCCATCAATAAGAAACAATACTGTGCAGCTGTATTCATTGACCTGGCCAAGGCTTTCGATTCTGTCAATCACCACATCCTCATCGGCAAACTCAACAGCCTTGGTTTCTCTAATGATTGCCTCGCCTGGTTCACCAACTACTTCTCTGATAGAGTTCAGTGTGTCAAATCGGAGGGTCTGTTGTCCGGGCCTCTGGCAGTCTCTATGGGGGTGCCACAGGATTCAATTCTTGGACCGACTCTCTTCTCTGTATACATCAATGATGTCGTTCTTGCTGCTGGTGAGTCTCTGATCCACCTCTACGCAGACGACACTATTCTGTATACTTCTGGCCCTTCTTTGGACACTGTGTTAACAACCCTCCAGGCAAGCTTCAATGCCATACAACTCTCCTTCCGTGGCCTCCAATTGCTCTTAAATACAAGTAAAACTAAATGCATGCTCTTCAACCGATCGCTGCCTGCACCTGCCCGCCTGTCCAACATCACTACTCTGGACGGCTCTGACTTAGAATATGTGGACAACTACAAATACCTAGGTGTCTGGTTAGACTGTAAACTATCCTTCCAGACTCACATCTAACATCTCCAATCAAAAGTTAAATCTAGAATTGGCTTCCTATTCCGCAACAAAGCATCCTTCACTCATGCTGCCAAACATACCCTTGTAAAACTGACCATCCTACCAATCCTCGACTTCGGTGATGTCATTTACAAAATAGCCTCCAAAACCCTACTCAATAAATTGAATGCAGTCTATCACAGTGCCATCCATTTTGTCACCAAAGCCCCATATACTACCCACCACTGCGACCTGTACACTCTCGTTGGCTGGCCCTCGCTTCATACTCGTCGCCAAACCCACTGGCTCCAGGTCATCTACAAGACCCTGCTAGGTAAAGTCCCCCATTATCTCAGCTCGCTGGTCACCATAGCAGCACCTACCTGTAGCACGCGCTCCAGCAGGTATATCTCTCTGGTCACCACCAAAACCAATTCTTCCTTTGGACGCCTCTCCTTCCAGTTCTCTGCTGCCAATGACTGGAACGAACTACAAAAATCTCTGAAACTGGAAACACTTATCTCCCTCACTAGCTTTAAAACCTCTTGCCACTATAGGGGGTGCTGTTTCAACTTCGACATTTATCGTTCCCAAATTAAACTGCCTCGTACTCAATTCTTGCTCGTACAATATGCATATTATTATTACTATTGGATAGAAAACAATCTCTAGTTTCTAAAACCGTTTGAATTATGTCTGTGGGTGAAACAGAACTCATTCTGCAGCGAAATTCATGACAGGAACTGCGAAGGTCTGAAAACGAGGCTCTGTTCTCAGATCAGTTTAAAGCTCTGCATGTATCCTATGGGTCGACATGAACTGCACCCGCCTTCCCCTGGATGTCAGTAACCAATGAGAATTGGAATGGAGTTTCTACGCAGATCTCAGACCTTATAAAGCCCCAAGGAACGGAGGGAGCTCTCTTTTCGACGTTCGTCATGACGCAAAGCAAGACCTCAGGATGGCATTTTGAAACGCTCAGTTATCGGCCTTAGATATATCCGTCTGTAATTTAATTCGATATAGGTGTTAGAAACATCATAACGAAGTTATTTTAAACCGAGTTATATCAGTTTATGCGAGTATATTGCGATTTTCGGAATTTCCTTAGTATTGCGTTTTGAACATTTGGGCATGTCTGCGCCACATAGCTATTGTTAGCTGCTAGTTCCAAAGTTGAAGAGGACGTTTTACAACCGAGCAACGATTCTTTTGGACAAAGGACAACTTGCCCAAGATTCTGATGGAAGCTCGTCCAAAAGTAAGAGCTATTTATGATGTTATTCCGTATTTATGTGGAAAAATGTAAAAGGATTTGTCCGCCATTAATTGCGGCACTAGTCTGGCTGTAACGCACACTGTATGTCTAGTAACGTTAATTTAAAAAATCTAACACAGCGGTTGCATTAATAACTAATGCATCTTTCATTTGCTGTCCAAACTGTATTTTTTTGTCAAGTTTACGATTATTTATCGATTAGATTAGGTGCCTCTCCAAGATGGCGCCGGCCAGAATGCATGAAATGTTGCTACTGGTCACATTGTATAACCACGATTTGTGCTGCTAAATATGCACATTTTCGAACAAAACCTATATGCATTGTGTAATATGATGTTACAGGACTGTCATCTGATGAAGTTTATCAAGGTTAGTCAAATTATATATCTTTTGCTGGATTGTTACGATCGCTAACATTTGCTGCTGGTAAATGCGGTTGTGTTTCTGGCTATTGTGGTAAGCTAATATAATGCTATATTGTGTTTTCGCTGTAAAACACTTAAAAAATCTGACATATTGGCTGGATTCACAAGATGTTGGGCTTTCATTTGCTGTACGCTGTGTATTTTCAGAAATGATTTATGATGAGTAATTAGGTATTTGACGTTGGTCTCTGTAATTATTCTGCCTGCATCGACGCTATTTCAGATTGCAGCTGCAATGTAGAACTGTGATTTATACCTGAAATATGCACATTTTTCTAACAAAACATATGCTATACAATAAATATGTTATCAGACTGTCATCTGATGAAGTTTTTTCTTGGTTAGTGGCTATTTATATCTTTATTTGGTCGAATTAGTGATGGCTACCTATGCAGGAAAAAAATGGTGGGGAAAAAAAGCTGTGTCTTTTGCTATGGTGGTTAGCTAATAGAAATACATATTGTGTCTTCCCTGTAAAACATTTTTAAAAATCGGAAATGATGGCTGGATTCACAAGATCTGTATCTTTCATCTGGTGTCTTGGACTTGTGATTTCATGAACATTTGATTATATGATATCCCTGTAGCTTTAGGCTAGGCTATGCTAGTCTGCTTTTTTGATGGGGGGGATCCCGGATCCGGGTTTGTGGCTCGTTAAAGGTTAAGCACCAGCTGTCAGAGCAGCTCATAGATTACTGCACCTGTACATAGCCCATCTATAATTTAGCCCAAACAACTACCTCTTTACCAACTGTATTTATTTATTTATTTTGCTCCTTTGCACCCCATTATTTCTATCTCTACTTTACACTTTCTTCCACTGCAAACCAACCATTCCAGTGTTTTTTATTTTTTTTATTTTTTACTTGCTATATTGTATTTACTTCGCCACCATGGCCTTTTTTATATTTTTATTTATTTATATATATATTTTGTTTGCCTTCACCTCCCTTATCTCACCTCACTTGCTCACATTGTATATAGACTTATTTTTCACTGTATTATTGACTGTATGTTTGTTTTACTCCATGTGTAACTATGTGTTGTTGTATGTGTCGAACTGCTTTGCTTTATCTTGGCCAGGTCGCAATTGTAAATGAGAACGTGTTCTCAATTTGCCTACCTGGTTAAATAAAGGTGAAATAAAATAAAAATAAATAAAAATGTCCAATTAATTATATGACAACATTTTAGGTTGACTATAATTTCATTACATCACATGCCTTACTTTTATTTTCCTGCATAAGTAAAAGCAGGAAATGCATCACCTATGCCGCTACAGCCATTCATTCCAATTAGAATGGTTTTGGATTTCTCCCTGACCAAGATGGCTGCCATTTTCACCCCATTATGGAACTTTGATAGTTTATGACGTAGCCCCTCTAGTAATTCAAAATATGGTTGAGAGGTGATATTCTAGAGATGGTTAGAGCAGGAATAGAAATATAATTGCTAGAAAGGACATCCCTATTCAATTCAATGTCGTGCTGATGGGTGCACCCTTAGCAAAGCAGGAAGTGTCCTCCATTAACCAGGAAGTACAGGATTGTATTGTGCTCATTATTTGATGTCAACTGACATTACACACATTTCAACGAGAAGTCCTTGCCATGGCGTTTCAAATAACAATGGCAATTGTGTATTTATTTATTGTCCTATCATGGAGAACTACATTTTTTATTTATTTTTTTATAAATTATATCTAATTATTTATTATCCTATTTTAATGGTACGGTCCATGGCACTATACCCTAGACACCCACCTGAATGACCCAGATACTAAGGAGAAGTCCCTAACTGTTTTATGTGCCCGCTGTAAGCGGTCTGTATGCAGCTAAAATGAGGTCAGAGACCAAGAGCAGCACTGCCCCCTCAAGATTCTGAGCCTGCTTGGCAGGGTTGGTCCTGCAAAGCCAAAGCCCCATAAAGGGAGAGCATAATATACAAGGAAATTCTCAAAGCTGCTAATGAGAACCTTGACGACCTTGTACCTAGCCGGTGGGGATTCCGGTGGGGTGCCCCCACCCAGGCAGTGGCAGTGCTGGCAACACTAGCTGCAGTAACCCATGGGGAGGGGGTCACACTCGGACATTCAGAGAGGGGGTATATTATTGTGGCCCTGGCGGCACAAAATCAAAGTCGGACTGCATGGAGATGCGTGGGGACATGGTCATGACGGGTGGCCGTATTGTGGGTGTTTCAGGAATAAGGTGTACATTTGACCTCCACTATCTAGGATATGACAATGGTAAATAAATCTCTCAATTTTTTGCTAATTTTTTGTGCGGTCTTGCAGGCCTTCTCATGCAGCTGCAACTGCAAGTGCATTTGTAAATCATGACCCATCTTGAGTTGGACTCTGGGATGGTGCAATTGTTGAGAAAGTGAGCTTATGGTTGTGTGGGGGTAAGGGCTGAGTGTGTGTGGGTGTATGTGTGTATCCCACAACTGTTGCGAAGGAAGAAGTAAAAGATGTTAGGGACAATAGAGGATGATCCACAGATATATATAATACAAATCGAGGTGAGGGCAATGGAAATGCATATGGTAATTGATCTTCTTCAATTCGGTAAATGGCACTGTATGCTCTTTTCAAAGAATGGATCCCAGTCAGTTCAGGGCTATGGGATACAGGGGGTCGAGGGTGGTCTACCGGGCATTGGGATGACAAGCCATCTCGAGATGAGGCCTTTTAGCGGGTGGAATAGTAGGGACCAATTGGAGGTTTACTTAGTAGAAATGCAAATATCATGGTACAACTATATAGACACTCAATCATTATGTTACTTTTTAATAGTACGTTTACAAAAATATATTCTGATTAAAAGAATGAAAGGTGTGTCTCATTATGGTAAGTGGTGAAATAAGTATAGCCAGTTACAATTGTAATGGCTTAGCAGATAATAAGAAAAGACGATCAGTATTTACCTGGCTAAAAGAGAAGGATTATAATATCTATTGTTTACAGGAAACCCATTCAACAGTTTTAGATGAAGTTTTGTGGAAAAAGAACTGGGGGGGCAAAATATATTTCTCCCATGGGCAAAGAAATTCAAAAGGGGTGATGGTTTTAATTAACAATAATTTTGATCCAAATGTGCAAATTGTCCAAACAGATCCTCAAGGTAGATGGATTATTTTAAATATGTTATTGGACAATAAACAAATATGGCTTGTTAACCTATACGGTCCGAATAATGATGATCCAAGCTTCTTTGAAAATATATATAAGAATTTATCAACTCTACAAGCAACACTAGACTCTATTATTATAGTGGGAGATTTTAATACGGTCTTAAATACCTCTATAGACCGGAAAGGAAATCACACTACAAACTATCACCCTCAGGCACTTAAGGAAATCATGAATGTCATGGATATATTGGAATTAGTGGATATATGGAGACTTAAATACCCTGATTTAGTGAGATATACATGGCGGAGGCTGAATCAAGCTAGTCGTCTTGACTACTTTCTTATACCATTCTCTCTGGCACCAAAAGTTAAAAAAGTGTTGATAGGGGACAGAATGCGGTCGGATCATCACATAATTGGCATATATATTTCTCTTACAGAATTTCCACGTGGGCGAGGATATTGGAAATTTAATCAAAGTCTACTAGATGATAAATTGTTTAGAACTAGGACAGAAGATTTTATAACTGACTTTTTCAGACATAACATAGGTACAGCAGATCCCCTTATTGTATGGGACACTTTTAAGTGTGCCTTTAGAGGCCATGCAATTCAGTACTCATCTATAAAACAAAGGGAATTTAGATCAAAAGAGTCCATATTAACAAAGGAAATTGAAGGACTAACAGTACAGTTAGATAGCAATAAAAACGGTACCATAGAGGCACAGAATAAGTTAGAGGAAAAACAAAAAGAAATGGAGGAACTTATTCAAGAAAGATCCAGTGTAATATATTATAAAAATAAAGCGAACTGGATGGAATATGGGGAAAAATGCACCAAATTCTTTTTCAATCTTCAATATAGAAATGCTACCAAAAAAAATGTATTAAAACTTGTTACAAATGATGGAGTCACGCATGATTCACCAAATGATATTTTGAAAGAGGAAGTAAAGTACTTTAAGAATATGTTTTCGTTTCAGGCTCCTCCATCTCCACTAACTGAAACTAATTGTATGGATTTTTTTCCTATTAATAATGTAAAATTAACATCTGTACAGAAAGACTCATGTGAAGGCCAAATTACAGAGGAGGAACTGCTTGATGCAATTGGGGCCTTTAAGGATGGGAAAACTCCAGGGCTGGATGGCATACCAGTGGAAGTATACAAAACTTTTTTTGATATACTCAAAGGACCATTATTAGCTTGTTTTAACCACTCCTATATAAATGGTAGATTATCAGACACGCAACAAGAAGGTCTGATATCGTTATTACTGAAACAGGACCCAAGTGGTATATATAAAGATCCAGTCCAATTAAAAAATTGGAGACCTCTTACACTTCAGTGTTGTGATGCAAAAATCCTAGCAAAATGCTTGGCGCATAGAATAAAAAAAGTTTTGTCAGATATTATTCATCCTAATCAGACAGGTTTTTTACATGGACGATACATTGGAGATAATATAAGGCAAGTACTGGAAACAATAGAACACTATGAAATATCGGGGACACCAGGTCTGGTTTTCATAGCTGATTTTGAAAAGGCTTTTGATAAAGTACGACTGGAGTTTATATATAAATGCCTAGAATATTTCAATTTTGGGGAATCTCTTATAAAATGGGTTAAAATTATGTATAGTAACCCTAGGTGTAAAATAGTAAATAATGGCTACATCTCAGAAAGTTTTAAACTATCTAGAGGAGTAAAACAAGGTTGTCCACTATCGGCATATCTATTTATTATTGCCATCGAAATGTTAGCTGTTAAAATTAGATCAAACATTAATATTAATGGATTAGAAATCCGTGGCTTAAAAACTAAGGTGTCATTGTACGCTGATGATTCATGTTTTCTTTTAAAACCACAACTAGAGTCTCTCCACGGCCTCATAGAGGATCTAGATACCTTTGCTATCCTCTCTGGATTAAAACCAAATTATGATAAATGTACCATATTACGTATTGGATCACTAAAAAATACACATTTTATATTGCCATGTAGTTTACCAATTAAATGGTCTGACGGAGATGTGGACATACTCGGTATAAAAATCCCAAAAGAAAGAAATGATCTCACTCCAATAAATTTTTATAGAAAGTTAGCAAAAATAGATAAGATCTTGCTACCATGGAAAGGAAAATACTTGTCTATTTGTGGAAAAATCACCCTGATTAACTCTTTAGTCATATCACAGTTTACCTATTTGCTTATGGTTTTGCCTACACCTAGTGACCTGCTTTTTAAATTATATGAACAAAAAATATTCCATTTTATTTGGAACGGCAAGCCAGATAAAATTAAAAGGGCCTATTTATATAACGAATATGAATTCGGAGGGCAGAAATTATTAAATATTAAAGCATTAGACCTCTCACTAAAGGCATCAGTCATACAAAAGTTATACTTAAATCCAAACTGGTTCTCTAGTAAATTGGTACGAATGTCTCATCCTATGTTCAAGAAGGGCCTTTTTCCCTTTATTCAGATTACACCTGCTCACTTTCGGTTGTTTGAAAAGGAAATAATCTCCAAAATATCCTTATTTTTTAAACAAGCCTTAGAAAGTTGGTTGCAATTTCAGTTTAATCCACCTGAAAGGACGGAACAAATAGTACAACAAATATTGTGGTTAAATTCAAATATAGTAATTGATAAAAAAACTGTATTTATCGAAGAAATGTTTAAAAAAGGTATAATTTTTGTGAATGATATCATAAATAGGACTGGTGGAGTTATGTCACACATGCAGCTAACACAGACATATGGAAATGTCTGCTCTACCCAAAATTACAACCAATTAATTGCAGCATTACCACAAAAATGGAAGAGGCAAGTAGAAGGGGAAAAAAGTAAGGAACTTGTATGTCGGCCCTGTATTAAAGAACATAAATGGTTAAAGAAAAGTGTGATAAATAAAAACATATACCAATTTCATTTAAGGACCAAAAAACTGACAGCTGTGCCATATAAATTGCAAAATAGTTGGGAAGAGATTTTCGATGTACCCATTCCATGGCACATGGTTTATGAATTGATACGCAAAACAACGCCGGATTCAAAACTTCGAATTTTTCAATTTAAATTACTGTACAAAATTCTTGCAACTAATAGAATGTTATATATATGGGGTATACAATCTTCCCAGCTCTGCAGATTCTGTTGTGAGGAGGCAGAGTCATTAGATCATTTATTTTGGTATTGTCCATATGTAGCTCGTTTTTGGTCACAGGTCCAGGAATGGCTGAAGAATTGCAACATTTGCCTAGAACTAACGCTACAGATAGCAATACTGGGGGATTTGAAAAGCCATAGTCAATCAATCAATAATATAATAATTATTTTAGCAAAAATGTTTATTTTTAATTTACAATCTGTAGAAGCTATGAGAATAGAAAGGTTCAAATCTTTTGTGAAGCATCACAGCACAGTTGAAAAATATATGGCAAATAAAAATCCGAAATGGATGATGTTGGAAGATAGATGGGAAGGGTTGAGTGGAACTGAAGGGTGGGACTAATAACAAGATAAACAATGTAGGGCATACGGGATCTGTGAAATGTGTATAGGTGCGGAGCTTTTGTGAAATAGCACAGTTACAAGTGGAAATAAAATTGGATGGACAACAGAAATAGAGGAAGGACTAAGAACAAACAAGAGAGAACTATTATAAAGTAGTCTGTGTCTGTAAAATAGGTATAAGATGTATAAATTGAAGGTAAAAGCAGAAGTGTTTATTAGTTTACTCCAATTGGGGGAGCGGTGGTAGGGTTGCGGGGAATAATAATAAAGGTATATTCTTTAAAAAAGTATGTATGTCTATATAGGTATGTGTATGTATATATGTATGCATGCGTGTATGGATATATATATTTACCCAAAAAAATATGGGGGATTGGAAATGATGCAGACAATTACATTGGAAGCAACATTCTTTCCGCAATATTAAGCTGATCCACCCCAAAAAAAAAAAAAAAAAAAAATGGCAATTGTGTATAACAATGCCAAGCTAGCCATTTTGAGTGTAACCGTGAGAGGGTGCAGTCAAATTGCCGGGGTCTGAGGGGATATTTCCATTCTACACATTCTATTTATATGAGAGTAGTTTGCAGAAGGGTTTTAGAAGTTTGCACAAAGACACAGAAGTAAAATAAACTTCCAATTGACAATCTGCAGGGAAAATTGTCAGTAATTTTAACAATAATACAATTTCTGTCAATTTGGAATATACTGTACATTAAGGTCAAATTCATCTTTGGCAATTGGGTAAAAAGGAAAGATGGAACTGTTAAAAGTGATGTGCTTGATGCCTTTTGATGCCGATGACGTCTTTAGATTGTTTAAGGATTTGTTTTCCTTTAGCAGCATTCTGCAGGATGCTAACATTTACGAACTCTCTTTTAGAGCTCATTCGTTATGGAAGTGCAGAGTATTGGTCAGAGCGACTGGCATTTTGAGGTGGGCCTGCTAAGGAAAGAGGTGGGCCTGCTAAAGCAATGGGCCTGTATGGAGGAGACGAGACAGATAGAGAGACAGAAGATGGAGATGTATGGAGAAGAGAGACAACAGCAGGATTACCAGTATCTGGAGATGAATAGACAGAAGGTGTTGAAGGAGGTGGAGAGGGACAGACTTGAGAGGATGAAGAGGGAGGAGAAGAAGGAGCTTGCAAAAATAAATCAGATGAAGGATGAAGAGTTGCTGTTAATGGAAATTAGAATGAGGGAAAGGACGAGAGAGATGGAGGAGGAGTGGAGGAGGTTCAGGGAGAAATCTGAGAGGCAGAAGGTAGAGAAACAGATGGAGCTCCAGAAGAAGAGACAGGAGGAGAGAGATGAGTGGGAGATATCTAAAAAGAAGAGCATGGAGGAATGGAAAGAGTTTTACAGGAAGGACGAAGACTACCGAAAGGAAGAGGAATGGATGAAAGCAGAAAGGAAGGCAAAGAGAAAGGTGGAAGAAGGAAAGAGAAAGAGAAAGATGGGAGAAGAACAGCAGATGCTGAAAAAGCAAACCAGTCTAACGAAGAAACTGAGTGATGGAAAGAGAAGAGACCTGGAAGAGAGAAAGGAAGATGAAAATAATATGGGAGAAAAGTGTGTTAAGGAAGCAAGGGAAAGAGACAGGAGAGAGCTCCTGAAAGAAAAGAGGCGGAGACAGATTGCAGAAGAAAAATTGACACACATGGAGAAACAAATGATGGAGAGGGAGGGGGAGAGAGAACTTGAGAGTCAGATTAGAGAAGATATGAGAAAAAGAGAAGAGGAAAGAAAGCATGAGGAGGAAATTAAAATGAAGAGACTGGAAGAGGACCTAATGAAAGAAAAGAAGCAGAGACAGATTGCAGAAGAAAATATGACACACATGGAGAAACAAATGAGACAGCTGGAGGAGAGGGAGGAGGAGAGAGAACTTGAGAGTCAGATTAGAGAAGATATGAGAAAGCATGAGGAGGAAATTAAACTGGAAGACATGAAGAATGAAATGTTTGGGAAAATTAGAGAGTTGGAGGAGAGGATGATAAAGATGGAAAGACAGCATGCAGAGAAGACCACGATGGAGGAGGAGAAGGAGGAAAGAAAGAGGGTGGAAGACACAGTGAGGATGAAAGATTTTTCAATTTTCGCAGCGGCAACGGTTAAGACTCAGGGCCCAGGTGAGGATCAACTAGCAATTGAAGGAAAGACTAACGACACTCAGACAGACCAGGCAGCAAAGGTCAAAGGTGAACAGGACCTGGACATTGACTGGTCAGAGAGTGACTATGATAGTGAGGGAACAATGGATAGTGACAATGAGTACACAGGTAAAGACGAATGGACAAAGTGGAGAGTGGACATTGAGGAAAAGAAAGCGTGTACACAACTCCAACATGATGGAAATACAGCTGAGAGAGACGACATAAACCAAGAGAAGAAAAAGGTCCAGCCAGCAAAATGCAAAGGTGAGAGAGAGAGAGAGAGAGAGACCACTAGCTGATAAGGAGAAGTTCAGATTGTGAAGTGAGCATGAATTCCCTCAGTATGTTTATCTATCTTTTCCCTTGCCCACCTCTCTCCCCCGGAAGATGTATCCATCTTTTCAGCTGGTGCTCAGACTCAGCAGACCCAGCAATGCAAAGGTAAGAAAGAGGAGGGGTGCAGCATTATGAATTGTTGTGTCACATAAGACCCACTACTCACTGGGCACAAACTGGTTGAATCACCCTTCTTTCCACAAAAAAATAATCTATTTTATGACATTGAATCAATATGGAAAACTACTTGGATTTGCAAAATGTCATCAATGTAAAGGAATTTCAGGAATGTTTTTTTCCACAACTTTTAATCTAAATACAATTACATGGTTTACATTTTGTTGATTTCACATTAGTTGTCAACTCAATCAAATGTAAATCTAATCTAGAAGTTAAACTGACGTTCATTTGTTCATTTGAAAGCATGTTCAGTATGAAAGCATCGTCAACACTGTACATCTTTTAGTGTTTAAAGTATTATTATCAAACACACTCCTTTTGATATTAACACCAGTAATTTGACTTTATCTTGTCAGATGTCTCCATGGTTACTGCAACTGAGTCAAATACTCTGAAACCTCAGGAGGACCAGCCAGCAATGTGCAAAGGTGAAAAAGGCTAGAATTACCATATTGATGCAATGATGCGTGCTGAGCTAGCTTGAAAGCTGTGTCTCTGTGTTATATCTGTTAGTGATGTCCCTTCCTCTTTTCTCTTGTCTGTGTTTGCTGCAGCTGGAGGAAAGACTAACACTACTCAGACAGACCAGGCAACAAAGGTCAAAGGTGAACAGGACCTGGACATTGACACAGACTGGTCAGAGAGTGACTATGATAGTGACGATGGATTCATAACTGAAGAAGTATGGCAAAAGCGGAAAGAGGACAATGAGAAGAAAAGACAAAACAAAGATTACACAGTTACACCATTACCGAATACAGATAGGATTGATGCAGAGATCTCAAGAGAAAAGATTGGAAAGATAAACCAAGAGCAGAGGGCTGCAGCGGAGGGAAAGACTCAGAACCCTCAGACATATCAGCCAGTAAAGGTCAAAGGTGAAAGTGACCTGACAAGTGGGGGAATGAACCAAGAGAAGATAGAGATAGAGGTCCTTCAGGGGTCTCGTCAGGAACAGCCAGCTAAGTGTAAAGGTCAGGAGGGTTGGAGGACCATGCTATAACCAGTAGAGCTGTCTTTTTACATTTAACATTTACATTTTAGTCATAGAGCAGATGCTCTTATTCAGAGCGACTATACTGGCCCCCTGTGGGAATCGAAAACACAAGCCTGGTGTTGCAAGCACCATGAAAGACCAACTGAGACACACTAAGCTCTAAATAACAGCGATGATGTTTATTTCCAAACCCCCCTCTCTGTCTCTGTCTGTCTCTCTCTCTCTCTCTCTCTCTCTCTCAGGCATGGCCAAGGTCCCCCCGGTTCAGCAGGCCAAAGTGAGTAACAAAAGTGAGATTGTCCAAAAGAAAGATGGGAATGACAAAGTGACAGAGCCAAAGACAGATGCAGAGCTCATTATGGAAAAATATGAGAGGATGGTGGAAGAAGGGAAACGGGGGCTTGGTCAGAAGGAAAGGAGAGATAAAGAGATGGCCAAAGGGACAGAGGGAAAGAAAAAGGAGGTGTCTAAAGAAGAGCAGAGCAGGCTGAGGAATGAGAAGGCCCTGCAGGATCACATGGCCAGGGTAGAGAATCAGGAAGGGACAAGCAAACAGACCAGACAACCACAGTGTAAAGGTAGGACCAGGCAAAGTGACATGGGACTCTAACACAAAACATTTAATTATCTGTGGTTTAATAGCGAAGAGCACCATTGCTCTCTCCCAAAAGTTAGGTTGGTGCGAAAAACCTGTAAATTCAAATAAGTAAAACAGTGCGATGGTCTGCACTCGAAAAGATGTCACATAAAGCTTACGTCATTTTTAGATTTAAAAAATATATATTTTAACTGCATCAGGGATGGCGTACACAGATGTTTCGGCTTTGCAGCCTTCTTCAGGGTGGTTTAGCATCACTCAGACGACGCCATCTTAATCCACATGGGGAGGCTAATAAAACTATTCATTTAAGTAACAGCAGTGTATCTCACTAAGGTACTGAGTTATGTGTGACTGCAGTTTATTAACACAGTACTCCTCTAGTGCATTGAAACAGCTTATAGGCCTTAACTATACTTTTATTGCTGTGTGTTATTGTCCTATCAAGTCTCCATTCATATATATTCCTTTCTGTCCTTAGATTACTCTATTTTCACTGCATCAGGGCTAAAGAGCAAGGACCCGCATGATCAACAGCCAGTAAAATGCAAAGGTAAAACATGAAGGGGGATAGAGAGGGACAGACTTTTCACAAAATATTTGATGGCACAGTGAGGTACAGGTAAAAAGGATGAAAGATATAGAGAGAGGGAGACAAAAAATTAAAAGAGAGAGACACAGAAAGAGGCAGACAGACAGAGCAAGACATATAGACAGAGAGAGCCAGAGAGAGCGAGAGAGAAAGAGACCACACAAGCACACTATAGGCTCTGGTACTCAATTGGAATAGAACTGTTTGATGTTTACTCAAGTCCTTTTTAGGAAACATGGCTGATGTTTGTTCTGGATCATTTTCTTTCTATATATATATATATATCTCTCTTTCTCTCTCTTACACGCACACGCATTTACTCTGTTTTCCTATCTCTATCAATCTCTGTCTCTCTGTCTAACACTCTCTCTCTCTCGCTCTCTCTCTCTCAGATGTCTCTATATTTGCAGCTGGGAAAAATCGTTTGGCTAAGGTCCTGAAATCCCTTATATGCAAAAAAGAACGAAGGCAGAATGCATAGGTAAGAGAGGAGAATGTTAAAACTGATGAGTGAAGTTTATTTGACACAGTATTACATGATTCTAACAGTGATACTTGTTTTGTCTTTTTTCAGTTCCTGACGTTTTCCTTGCTAAGAAGTGACCTCTGCAATTTGACAAATATTTTCTGAAATTCATTTTCATTCTTTCCCTTGTTTTCTATATACATTCTTAAATTCTTCAAGCATTATAAAATAATAAAATAATTTTAGCATCAATGGTTTGTGTGTGCACATTGTTTTTAAGGGTCAGGTCAAGACCAATTCTGTGTTGTGTGTTTTGCTAGAGAGAAACAGTATGGATATTAGCCCAGATTCCTAACCTCTAGGGTTTGCAAAGTCTTAAAAAAACAATCACCAGCCTTAGATTCTCCACAACTTTTTTTGTCACATTAGACTTGAAAGATATGCTAACAGAATTGAGCGTGCCAGAGAAAATGGCCTCTAATGGTCTCTAATGTACCCACAGTTTTGTACTCAAAGCATTCTTTGTCTCTTTAAATTGTCACATATGGTTGTGGCCATAGAGCTCGCCAGTTTGTAGTCCTAAAAACTGGAAATGAAACCTTGTGGTACAGATAGGGGTCTACCTGTGCCTGAGCACCTTAGTATAAATATCATCTGTCCTGCCCCAGCAGCATACCATTTGATTAACACTTGATAACACTTGATTTACATCATCATCAATTCTCGGTCTGGTTGGACTACACGCAGCAGAGAGAGGCAGAAAGACAGAGAGAGGAGCGGTTGCATCTCCGACCCTCCGACCCATGTCCACTCCTTCTTCAGTCGGGAGTTGCACATGTGTGTCAGGGCAGGAGCAACACAGGTAGTCTACACTCTAGCAAACCATCATATACTAACATATCTCATAGTGAGAGAACCACATCAGACTCATCCTTTCATCTCATAGTGAGAGAACCACATCAGACTCATCCTTTCATCTCATAGTGAGAGAACCACACCAGACTCATTCTTTCATCTCATAGTGAGAGAACCACATCAGATTCATCCTTTCATCTCATAGTGAGAGAACCACATCAGACTCATCCTTTCATCTCATAGTGAGAGAACCACACCAGACTCATTCTTTCATCTCATAGTGAGAGAACCACATCAGATTCATCCTTTCATCTCATAGTGAGAGAACCACATCAGACTCATCCTTTCATCTCATAGTGAGAGAACCACATCAGACTCATCTTTTCATCTCATAGTGAGAGAACCACACCAGACTCATTCTTTCATCTCATAGTGAGAGAACCACATCAGACTCATCCTTTCATCTCATAGTGAGAGAACCACATCAGACTCATCCTTTCATCTCATAGTGAGAGAACCACACCAGACTCATTCTTTCATCTCATAGTGAGAGAACCACATCAGATTCATCCTTTCATCAAGCATTCATCAAGCATTTCTCAGACTTGACGTACAGGTCATGCTCCAACAGTCACCCAAGTACCTTGCGCACCAGAGACACATGCGCGGCGCGTGTAGCGGAATAGACCAGAATGTCATCGATATAATCCACCACACCCGCCCGTGCAGGTCCCTGAGAATCTCGTCTACAAAAGATTGGAAGAGTGCTGGAGCATTCTTCAAGCCGTACGGCATGACGAGGTACTCATAATGGCCGGATGTGGTACTAAACGCTGTCTTCCACTCATCTCCCTCCCAGATACGCACCACGTTATACGCGCTCCTGAGATCCAGTTTTGTGAAAAAGCATGTCCCGTGAAATGACTCAATCGCCGTGGCAATGAGAGGTAGCGGGTAACTGTACCCCACCGTGATGGAATTTAAACCTCTATAGTCAATGCACGGACGCAAACCTCCCTCCTTCTTCACAGAAAAGAAACTGGAGGAGGCAGGTGATGTGGCGGGCCGAATGTACCCCTGCCCCAGAGATATATGTCTCCATAGCCACCGTCTCCTCCTGTGACAGGGGATACACGTGACTCCTGGAAAGTGCAGCGTCTACCAGGAGATTTATTGCACAATCACCTTGTCGATGAGGTGGTAATTGGGTCGCCGCCTTTTTACAGAAGGCGATAGCCAAATTGGCATATTCTGAGGGAATGCGCACGGTGGAGATTTGCTCTGGACTTCCCACCGTCGTTGCACCGATGGGAAACCCCTACACACCTGCCTGAGCACTCCTCTGACTACACTACCCCTTTAGAGCCCTCTGTTGCAAGGAAATCTTGGGGTTGTAACGGGCCAACCAGGGGATCCCCAGCACCACCGGAAACGCAGGAGAATCAATGAGGAAGAGACTAATTCTCTCCTCATGACCCTCCTGCATAACCATGCCCAGTGGAGCCGTGGCCTATCTAAGGCGTGCACTGGGAAGGGTTTATCAATCTGAACAAAGGGGATCCCTAAACTATGTGCAAAACTGAGGATATTAAAATTCCCTGCTGCGCCTGAATCTACTAGCGCCTTATGCCGGGAATGAGGGGAAAATTCAGGAAAATAAATTAACACATACATGTGACCAACAGGGGGCTCTGGGTGAGCCTGGTGCCGACTGACCTGGGGTGTCCGAGCAGTGCTCGGCCTGACATCTCGACTCCCCGAAGGACCCCTCCAGCACCGGTCAGCAGTGTTCCCTCTACGACCATAGCTGGAACGGGAAAGGGCTCCTCCTCGGGTCGCCCTCGCTGCAGCACCTCCTAGCTCCATGGGCATTGGAGTGGAGGGGCTGGGGGATGAAACTGACAGGACCCGATCCGGACGTCCGCGGGTCGCTAGCAAGTTGTCCAACCGAATGGACATGTCTATCAGCTGGTCCAAGCAGAGGGTGGTGTCTCTACAGGCTAGCTTCCTACGGACGTCCTCGCGCAAACTGCACCTTTAGTGATCGATCAGGGCCATGTTGTTGCATCCCGCGCCAGTGGTCAAGGTCCGGAACTCTAGGGCAAAGTCCTGTGCTCTCCTCTTCTCCTGCCTTAGATGGAACAGCCGTTCACCCGCCGCTCGGCCCTCAGGTGGGTGGTCGAACACGTCCCGAAAGCGGCGGGTGAACTCTGGGTAGTTGTCCCTCGCCGAGTCTGGATCGTTCCATACCGCGTTGGCCCATTCCAGGGCTTTGCCTGAGAGGCAGGAGACAAGGGCGTTCACGCTCTCACCTCCCGAAGGAGCCGGGTGAACGGTTGCCAGGTATAACTCCATCTGGAGTAAGAACCCCTGCCACCCGGCCGCCGTCCCATCGTACTCCCTTGGGAGTGAGAGTCGAATACCACTGGGACCAGGCAATGAAGGAGAGGGTTGTGGTACTGGTTGGAGTGTGGCTGGTGGAGGTGTAGGAAGGCCACCTCTCCTATCTTTCCATCGTCGCCATCACCTGATCCATCGCGGTACCCAGCTGGTGTAACACTGCCATGTGGTGTTGAATGCGCTCCTCCATAGATGTTGGGAGTTCAGCTCCTGCTGACTCCATCGATCTGGTGTGGGATTCTGTGACCATGTTGCGTTAGGAGGTAGGAGTCAGGAGCAGGAGAGCAGAGATGTCTGAGATGCGTACTTTTAATAGGCAAGTCCACCAAATACAGGTATGGCACAATCCAAAAGTCAAACGCCCTCGACAAGAGACACCCGTTACTCACACGGAGGAACAAACAAAGCTCCTAAATAACACACTCTTATTCAATGCGTGAAACAAAAAATAGGTCCCAACCTCACCGAGCTACATCACAAAATAAAACCATCCCGCACAAACCTAGGCAGGCAACAGGGTAAATATCTACACACAGAAATGAAGGCAAATGAAACCAGGTGTGAAATAACCAAAGACAAAACAAACACAAAAGGAAAAAAGGATCGGTGATGGCTAGTAGGCCGGCGACGCCGACCGCCAAGCGCCGGCCGAACAGGGAGAGGAACTACCTACGGTGGAAGTCGTGACAGCTGCGCCACTCGGGAGCCCCTTGTTGTTGGCATTTCCTGCTTAAGTTTGCCCACTTTGCCAATGAAATAACAATTAAAATGATTGGCAACATCAAATGGTTTTGTGATGAATAAGCCATCTGATTCAATGAAAGATGGAGTTCAATTTGTCTTTCTGCCCATAATTTAATTTAAAGTACTCTAAAGTTTTTTTCCTACATTATTTATATTATTGAACTTAGCTTCATAATACGGTTTCTGATTATTTTTGTTGAGTTTAGTCTCATAATTTCTACATTTGCAGGAAGTCAGCCAATCAGATGTGCAGCCAGACTTATTAGCCACTCCTTTTGCCCCATCTCTTTCAACCATACAGTTTTTAAATTCCTCATCAATCCATGGAGCCTTAACAGTTCTAACAGTCAGTTTCTTAACAGGTGCATGTTTATCAATAATTGGAAGAAGCAATGTCATAAATTCATCAAGTGCAGCATCTGTATGCCCCTTACTGTTCACATCAAACTAACAAATATTTAACATTATCCACATAAGAATCACAGCAAAAGATTTTGTATGATCTCTTATACACTATTTTAGGCCCAGAATGTGGAACGTTCTCTTTCCTGGATATAGCCACTATATTGTGATCACTGCATCTAAACGTGTATGGATACCGCTATAGAGCAAATATAGAACAAAGAGTGCTGTGTACAGTTGAAGTCGGAAGTTTACATACACCTTAGCCAAATACATTTAAACTCCGTTTTCACAATTCCTGACATTTAATCTGAGTAAAAATTCCCTGTTTTGGCCCATTCCTCCTGACAGAGCTGGTGTAACTGACTCAGGTTTGTTGGCCTCCTTGCTCACACACGCTTTTTCAGTTCTGCCCACAAATTTTCTAGGGGATTGAGGTCAGGGCTTTGTGATGGCCACTCCAATATTTTGACGTTGTTGTTCTTAAGCCATTTTGCCACAACTTTGGAAGTATGCTTGGGGTCATTGTCCATTTGGAAGACCCTTTTGCAACCAAACTTTATCTTCCTGACTGATGTCTTGAGATGTTGCTTCAGTATATCCACATAATATTCCTTTCCTCATGATGCCATCTATTTTGTGAGGTCAACCAGTCCCTCCTGCAGCAAAGCACCCCCACAACATGATGCTGCCACCCCCGTGCCTCACGGTTGGGATGGTGTTCTTCGGCTTGCAAGCTTCCCCCTTTTTTCTCCAAACGTAACGATGGTAGGTATGGCCAAACAGTTATATTTTTGTTTCATCAGACCAGAGAACATGTCTCCAAAAAGTACGATCTTTGTCCCATGTGCAGTTGCAAACTGTATCTAGCGTTTTTATGGCGGTTTTGGAGCAGTGGCTTCTTCCTTGCTGAGCGACCTTTCAGGTTATGTTGATATAGGACTCGTTTTACTGTGGATATAGATACTTTTGGACCTGTTTCCTCCAGCATCTTCACAGGGTCCTTTAATGTTGTTCTGGAATTGATTTGCACTTTTCGCACCAAAGTACGTTCATCTCTAGGAGACAGAACGCGTCTCCTTCCTGAGCGGTATGACGGCTGCGTGGTCCCATGGTGTTTATACTTGCAAACTATTGTTTGTACAGATGAACGTGGGTACCTTCAGGCATTTTGAAATTGCTCCCAAGGATGAACCAGACTTGTGGAGGTCTACATTTGTTTTTCTGAGGTCTTGGCTGATTTCCTTTTGATTTTCCCATGATGTCAAGCAAAGAGGCACTGAGTAAGGTAGGACTTGAAATACATCCACAGGTACATCTCCAATTGACTCAAATTATGTCAATTAGCCTATCAGAAGCTTCTAAAGCCATGACATAATTTTCTGGATTTTTCCAAGCTGTTTAAAGGCATAGTCAACTTAGTGTATGTAAACTTCTGACCCACTGGAATTGTGATACAGTGAAATATAAGTGAACTAAACAATTGTTGGTAAAATGACTTGTGTCATGCACAAGGTAGATGCCCTAACTGACTTGCCAAAAGTATAGTTTGTTAACAAGAAATTTGTGGGGTGGTTGAAAAATGAGTTTTAATGACTCCACCCTAAGTGTATGTAAACTTCCGACTTCAACTGTACGTGGTGTTGAGGGGCAATGGGGTGTTTGTGCTGGAGAATGCAACTTCATTACACTTGTATTGAGAAAGCTTACTAGACAGAGTTGATCTGTGTCATGCAGTGTTGGGCTTCATTAGGCCTCCTCTGCCATGCTGTGGCTGCGTTTACACTACACTTCCCACAGTGCTGCATTTCCACCACACATACCAACATCCGTAGGGGTGACAGCTAGGGCCCCACAGCTCCTAGTGGAGTAATGCACAATTGTGTTCTACATCACCCACTTCGTATGATATGTTATATCCTTTTTTGGGTTTGTCAACAAAATGGGTCACAGGCCAGCGTTTGGTGCCATTGAAGGTCCTTTCAGATAACAAAAGGGAACACACTGGATTTGTGTGGCAAGTCTGTATTGATAATTGAGTTGTGAGCCTTGGAGACAGGCTGCTACTGTAGCTTTCAACGACTTGGTTAAGCCCTGAATCGAGGTCATTCCTCCCACTAAGTTTATATACTTGCTTTTTCAAATATATTTTACACTAATAAATTGCTTTCATTTGTGGCCCAAAATACGTTTATGTTTGTGACTGATACATCCTTTCCAATAGTAAAGTCTTACTGATTCCCCCATTTTTGTGTAAGCTTCAGCTAGTAGCCTAGCGGTAAAAGAGGTGAGCCAGCAACTGGAGGGTTACCAGTTCGAATCCCGGGTCAGACGCAAAGAAGTGAGCTAGTAACCGGAGGGTTGCTGGTGTGAAATCCTAGATGCCATATCCTGCCGTTGTGCTCTTGAGCAAGGCACTTAATCCCCCACAACAGCAGCGCCCAGTGTGGCAGCCTCCTGCACCTCTCCTAAACCTGTGTATGTACACTGAGTATACCAACAATTAAGAACACCTTTCTAATATTGAGTTGCAACCCCCTTTTGCCCTCAGAACAGCCTCAATTTGCTGGGGGAGGACTCTACAAGGTGTTGAAAGTGTTCCACAGGGATGCTGGCCAATGTTGACTCCAATGCAGTTGTGTCAAGTTGGCTGGATGTCCTTTGAGTGGTGGACCATCCTTGATACACACAGGTAACTGTTGAATGTGAAAAACACAGCAGCGTTGCAGTTCTTGACACAAATCGGTGCACCTGCTTGGCACCTACTACCATACCCCGTTCAAAGGCACTTAAATATTTGATCTTGCACACTCACCCTCTGAATGGCACACATACACAATCCTTGTCTCAGTTGTCTCAAGGCCTAACAATCCTTCTTTAACCTGTCTCCTCCCCTTCTTTTAGACTGATTTAAGTGACATCAATAACGGATCAGAGGTTTCACCTGGTCAGTCTATGTCATGGAAATAGCAGGTGTTCTTAATGTTTTGTATACTCAGTGTTTTTATTTCGGAGGGCTTGGGTTAAAAGCGGAAGTCAAATTTAATTGGGACCTTGTGTGTAATTGACCAATAAAGTGATCTCCATCTTAATTGCTCTTGGTACTGATTCTAAATGAGCAAGTCAATCTCAAATGGATTTGGCACATTGCCTACTTTAATACATTTATCAGATATGACCCAAATATAGCTTGTGTTTTTCAGAACACTGCTGGTAATTTTGCACATGGAGCATTTCTTTAGCGGAGGCTCAATTCAATTTCCAATTCCTGAGAACATCTGACCACAGAACCCTGCCACCAGCAGGGCCTGGGGTCTTGAATTCTCTCAGGTGAAATTACCCTACATTGACTGACTCTACAGTCTTGCTTGACAGGTCATCTTTTTCCAGAGGCAGCGCGGTGAAAAAAGCCGCTCATTCTATTACCTTCAGGTCCATGTCACAACCTTTCAAATGCTCTGGTCCCTCCACTTTATTAGGTTAGGCATCATTATTTTAATGCAGGTGTCCATTTTCTCTCAGGTGTATTAAAGTTCCCTAACCTTTGTTTCCTTCTGACCGTCTCAGTAAGCTGGAAGTTAATCAAGTCCAGTCACAATGACACGGGTAAGAAAAATATCTTCCAACCCAACAGCATTTTATACATATGGACATTGTGAATGATCAACTGCATTTCCAATGTACTTAACTCAAATTGATAATCATAGGTTCCTGTGTGTCTTATTGTGAATTAGTGGGATTTGATTATGCCTAATCAAGTTACTTCATCTCTTTCAACCGCTGCCTGAAAGAGAACCTATCTTCTATGTAAAACTACCTCATCCCCCGAAAACAAATTTAGACTTGAATAGACAATGCATTATTGCATCATAGTGTTGGAAATGAATGTCTGGCAAACCATCCTTACATTGGCCGATTGCACCAGGCACAGCTGTATTATACAGGGCACGTTTGAAAAGAGACCTAGGTCTCTGTCTCCCTGTTAAAATGAAGGTTAAAAATAACATTTAAAGTCAATAAGAAGTCCACACATTTATTCAAGGTTTAAATACTATTTATACAGTCATGTACTCAGAACATTACACTGTCAACCAAAACAGACAAATCTCCACATCATTCTTCATACCGATCTGTAACATCTTGAAACCTGCAAGATCAATAAGGGAGCTGGCTTTCTGTTGTACATTTGTTTGAGGTTTAATTGGTGAAAACGTACTATAGCAGGGTCTCAGTTGTAATCTCATGATGAGAGAATTCTGAGTGTGTGGTGTTGAGGGGCAATGGGGATGTTTGTGCTGGAGAATGCAAGTTCATTACACTTGTATTGAGAAAGCTTACTAGACAGAGTTGATCTGTGTCATGCAGTGTAGGGCTTCATTAAGCCTCCTCTGCCATGCTGTGGCTGCGTTTACACTGCACTTCCCACAGCGCTGCATTGGCACCACACATACCACACTCCGTAGGGGTGACGGCTAGGGCCCCACAGCTCCTCGTGGAGTAATGGCCTCTCAAACACACACACACTGCTCTCCACTCCATATGGGAAACCGCACTCTGCTACAGTCAGCAACTCGCAGGGATCCTGTACTGTAAATTGGGTAGGCATAAATGAATGAGGCACTTCCAGCTTTAAGAATGCAGCATTAGGAGTGCCCCGCTGATATGTTGAGCTTCTAACGGGTCTGGAGGTGAACCAAACTGCCTACACCGGAGTTAAAGAGTTGAAGGGGTGCCTAGTGCTTGTGGAGGGGAGGGGGTCACAGTGGCTGATGAATCGGCATAATTCGGTTCTGCTGAGCTAAAGCTAAAGGATCTTGGATGGATGGAGGATCATCTGTCTTAATGGCTGCATGGTGGACAATTCAGAGAGGATGGTCAGAGAGGAATTGGGAATGTAGGCAAGATTCCTCGCAAAACGAGGATGCCTGAGTAGATGGTGTAATTTGAAAAGAAGAGAAGGGATTGGTCAATGTGTCCCCTTGGGTAAAATACTCTTGTACTTCAGCCTCTTCTTTCATTTGTCTCTTTCCTGGTCCTAATCTAGGAGGCCAGACGGCATGTATCATATTAAAGAGCCCTTCTCTCTTCCCCCAAGTAGAGGATGTTTGAGTGCATCTCTATCTGCAGCAATGTCCTACTTATGCACATCGAGCTAATTTACAGTGAGTGGAAAAGGGGTACCACTCAAACATTACACACAGCTATCTCAGGCCAGATCGTTTCACATCCCCTTGACTTATGCATAAGGACATACATCATTCAAATTGTATATCTTGAAAATATCACTTAACCTTACTCAAACAGCATATTCCATAGTACTCCTTTTTAATTCATGAAATTAATGATATTGAGAAACTAGCATGTTAAGAATGATTCTCGCTCAATTGTTCTACTGTACCTCTCCTCATAGATGTTCTATTTCAAGAGGCTGACGATGTACTCTGCATGCTGTAACCCCATCCTCAAGGGGCTCATGAAAATCTCTAAGACAAACTGAATGTTTAAGAAGCATCCTTCATCTCAGCTGCACGCATAAGACCATTCTGAGACTGGATTTGAGGGAAAACTAGAGTAGAAAATGAACAAAGCTGAGTCTTTTGCGGAATACACAGAGGGAGACAGTGGATTGGGGATTGGAGTGATGGCGTTGTTTGCTTTTGAAATGACATGAGTCAGGATGTCTCTTAGTCCCTTGACAAATATGCCCAATCTGACAGAATGCACGCTGAGAATTTGCTGAGCTTTTAAGCAGATACCGTGTCAGAACAGTTCAAACATTATTTCACACACCAAGTCATATTGAAAAAAATTGCTCAAGGATGTGACAGTGGTGGACCAGTCAGTGACACAGCTTCTGAAACAGCAGTAACTTCACTTCAAGGCAATTTTCTGAAAGAGTATTCTACAATGTACTCAGTCTTTGATTGTTCCGTATTATAGCAGCTGCATTGTTACAAAAATGTATACTTTCTAAGAAATGTTTTCTTAGATCAGCTTTATACAATAGTCATTGTTTGATTTGAAATGGTACAATTACTATGAGGTTACAGTGCAGAGTGTCAGCTTTAATTTGAGGTTATTTTCATCCATATCGGGTATACCATTTTGAAATTACAACACTTTTTGTGGATTGTCCCCTCATTTTAGTGGAGCAAAAGTATAGGGACAAATTCACTTAAGTGCATTAAAGTAATAAAACGTTAAGCATTTGGTCCCATATTCCTAGCACGCAATGACTACATCAAGCTTATGACTACACATTTATTGGACGCATTTGCTGTTTGTTTTGGTTGTGTTTTACATTATTTTGTGCCCAATAGAAATGAATAGTAAATCATGTGTTGTGCCATTTTGGAGTCACTTTTATTGTAAATAAGAATTTCTAAACACTTCTACATTCATATGGGTGCTACCATAATTATGGATAATTCTGAATGAATCGTGAACAATGAAAAGTGAGACAGTTAGATATAAATATCATACCTCCAAGACAGGCATTTTTTGAGAAGTATGATATTTGTGCGTCTCATCATTATTCATGATTCATTCAGGATTTTCCGTAATCATGGTATCATCCACATTCATGTAGACGTTTCTGTGGCATAGCGGAATTAACATGTCCTTAGATTAGAATAAAGTACACACCACAAGCTGGTCGAGAGTTTCAAGTTCCTCAGTGTCCAGATCACTAAGGATCTATCATGGTCCACACACTCCATCACAGCAGTGATGAGGGCACGACAACGCCTCTTCCCCCTCAGGACTTTGAAAAGATTTGGCATGGGCCCTCAGATCCTCAAGACTCCAGCCAGCCAAGTCATAGACTGTTCTCTCTGCTACCGCAGGCCAAACGGTACCTACGCACCAAGTCTGGAACCAACAGGACCTTGAACAGCTTATACCCCGAAGCTATAAGACTGCTAAATAGTTAATACAGGTAGCTATTTGGTTAACTATTTGCATTGACCATTTTTGCATGAACTTTGACTCATCATATACCCTGCTCCTACTGTTTATTGTAAAGCTGTAAAGGAATGGGCAATTGGCATGCTGACAGCAGGAATGTCCACCAAAGCTGTTGCCAGATAATTGAATGTTCATTTCTCTACCGTAAGCCACCTCCAGCATCATTTTAGACAATTTGGCAGTATTTCCAACCGGCCTCACAATCGCAGACCACATGTAACCACGCCAGCCCAGGACCTCCACATCCAGCTTCTTCATATGCGGGATTGTCTGAGAACAGTCACCCGTTCAGCTGATGAAACTGTGGGTTTGCACACCAAAGAATTTCTGTCAGAAACCAACTCATGGAAGATCATCCGCGTGCTCACCAGGGTCTTGACCTGACTGCAGTTTGGCATCGTAACCGACTTCGGTGGACAATGGTGGAGTTGGGGTTATAGTATGGACAGGCATAAACTACGGACATCAAACACAATGGCAATTTGAATGCACAGAGATACCGTGACGAGGTCCTGAGGTGCATTGTCGTGCCCTTCATCCGCTGCAATCACCACGTTTCAGCATGATAATGCACAAGCCCATGTCGTCTATACACAATTCCTGGAAGCTGAAAATGTCCCAGTTTTCCATGGCCTGCATACTCAGACATGTCACCCATTGAGCATGTTTGGGATGCTCTGGATCGACGTATACGGCAGCGTGTTCCAGTTCGTCGGACCATGCAATGTTTTTCAAATCAATTGTCCAGTGTTGTGATCGCGTGCCCACTGGAGCCACTTCTTTTTAGCTGATGGGAGTGTGACCTGGTGTGGTCATCTGCTGCAATAGCCCATCTGTGACAAGGACCGACGAGTTGTCCGTTCTGAGATGCCGCTCTGCGCACCACTGTTGTACTATGCCGCTATTTAACTGTTTGTGGTCCGCCTGTTAGCTTGCACGATTCTTGCCATTTTCCTTCAACCTCTCATCAACGAGCCGCTGACTGGATGTTTTTGGTTTGTCGCACAGATCACGGTAAACCATAGACTGTCATGCGTGAAAAGCCCAGGAGGCCGGCCGTTTCTAAGATACTGGAACCGACGATCATAACACGCTCGGAGTCGCTTACAGTAGGTCTCTTGCTTTGCCTATTCTAACAGTAAATGAATACCTCGATGCCTGTCTGCCTGCTTTATGTAGCAAGCCATGGCCATGCGACTCACCGCATGTAGGAGCGAACGAGGGGTGTACCTAAAACTGGCCACTGAGTGCATGTACATATCTACCTCAATTACCTCATGCCCTTGCACATCGAATCGGTACTGGTACCCTGTGTATATAGCCAAGTTATCGTTACTCATTGTGTATTTATTCCTTGTTACTATTTTTCTATTTCTCCCCCTCTCTGCATTGTTGAGCCAGTAAGTAAGGATTTCACTGTTAGTCTACACCTGTTGTTTACAAGGCATGTGACATACAAATTCAATAACATTTGATTTGAGATTGTAATTATATCCTTCCAAAATCCAAGGCAGACTAGAGCTCTTCATCAAGCGTATATTTTTATTGTTGAAGACACACATCTCAGATCAATCTTTTACTTTCAGGCAGACACTGGGGATGCTATGTGACCTCTAGTACTAGCTGCAGTGTTAAGTCAATGGTACGAGGGAGTATACCAGACGTTTTAGGCAAAATCACTAAACAATGACACCTAAACCAGAATGCATCACCACATCAGCATGACATCTAAACCAGAATGCATCACCACATCAGCATGACATCTAAACCAGAATGCATCACCACATCAGCATGACATCTAAACCAGAATGCATCACCACATCAGCATGACATCTAAACCAGAATGCATCACCACATCAGCATGACATCTAAACCAGAATGCATCACCACATCAGCATGACATCTAAACCAGAATGCATCACCACATCAGCATGACATCTAAACCAGAATGCATCACCACATCAGCATGACATCTAAACCAGAATGCATCACCATATCAGCATGACATCTAAACCAGAATGCATCACCACATCAGCATGACATCTAAACCAGAATGCATCACCACATCAGCATGACATCTAAACCAGAATGCATCACCACATCAGCATGACATCTAAACCAGAATGCATCACCACATCAGCATGACATCTAAACCAGAATGCATCACCATATCAGCATGACATCTAAACCAGAATGCATCACCACATCAGCATGACATCTAAACCAGAATGCATCACCACATCAGCATGACATCTAAACCAGAATGCATCACCACGACATCTAAACCAGAATGCAGCAAGACCAGCTCGACAGTGAGGAGTCGCACCAGCAAGACCAGCTCGACAGTGAGGGGTCGCACCAGCAAGGCCAGCTCGACAGTGAGGGGTCGCACCAGCAAGGCCAGCTCGACAGTGAGGAGTCGCACCAGCAAGGCCAGCTCGACAGTGAGGAGTCGCACCAGCAAGGCCAGCTCGACAGTGAGGAGTCGCACCAGCAAGGCCAGCTCGACAGTGAGGAGTCGCACCAGCAAGACCAGCTCGACAGTGAGGAGTCGCACCAGCAAGACCAGCTCGACAGTGAGGAGTCGCACCAGCAAGGCCAGCTCGACAGTGAGGAGTCGCACCAGCAAGACCAGCTCGACAGTGAGGAGTCGCACCAGCAAGACCAGCTCGACAGTGAGGAGTCGCACCAGCAAGGCCAGCTCGACAGTGAGGAGTCGCACCAGCAAGACCAGCTCGACAGTGAGGAGTCGCACCAGCAAGGCCAGCTCGACAGTGAGGAGTCGCACCAGCAAGACCAGCTCGACAGTGCGGGGTCGCACCAGCAAGGCCAGCTCGACAGTGAGGAGTCGCACCAGCAAGGCCAGCTCAACAGTGAGGAGTCGCACCAGCAAGGCCAGCTCGACAGTGAGGAGTCGCACCAGCAAGGCCAGCTCGACAGTGAGGAGTCGCACCAGCAAGGCCAGCTCGACAGTGAGGAGTCGCACCAGCAAGACCAGCTCGACAGTGCGGGGAAAAGACACACGGAACAGTGTGTGCAGAAGGCAATATGATACGCAGGACACCAAGCACTGCAAGTGCAACAAATACACAACACTTTTCTAACAGCAACCTCAAACACCACAGCTCAGACACAACAGCAAATTAACATGGAATGACATCGCAGCAATGGCAGAAATAGCCTGCTGCGTCACATGTTTCAGGGCATAAACTGTTGATACGCTACAGTACATTGAGTTTTCAGTGTGACTCTAGCCAGTCTGGTGGTATACTGTAGCTATATAGGACATATTAAATGACCACATTAAGGTGACAGGCGAGCTGGCATCTGGTACCCATAGAGTGCTCTGGTTCATCCAATATCCTATGCTTTTTAGGTGCAGGGAAATAACATCCAACAAGGCAAGCAGCTAGAATCATTCAAACATCCTTTAATATTGGGTTTATGTTTATAAATAAACAAAGCTTTGTACCAATTCTTCATAATTTGGAGCAGCGTACATTCCAACACGTGCAAACGGAAGTTCTACAAATGTTGAACAGCACGTTATGTGTTGGTTAACATCTCTTTATTGCAAAAGGATAGCAGGAAGGGGGTACATTCATTTAAGATTTTCATGATTTGTTCTTCGCTATAGTGGATAATGAACCTCTGTAAATGTACCAGCACTCTTTGACCTGTGAACTTGTGACCTCATTAGAGAAAGGTAGTGCACAGGGCTAAGGTAAGTGACAGCAGTGGCAGCCTTTGAAATGCTGTAGGACTGTTCCAGTGACTGATAGGGTAGGGCAGCGGAGGGACGAGGGGACCTAGAGTGCACACGGGGGGTTGGCGAGGTCCTCAAACAAAGGCTGCTCTTCGATCCCTCGCGCAAACAGCTTGATCAACTGGCAGTGAACTCTGGCAGGGCAGAAGACAAAGAAAACATTGACTTTCAAACTAAGTCAACAACGCAGCCACTGCTAGCTAGCCTACTTCACCAGCCAGCAGCACTGTATCATTTTAGTCAATAAGATTTTCTGCAACGTAAGCTTAACTTTCTGAACATTCGAGACGTGTAGTCCACTTGTCATTCCAATCTCCTTTGCATTAGCGTAGCCTCTTCTGTAGCCTGTCAACTATGTGTCTGTCTATCCCTCTTCTCTCCTCTCTGCACAGACCATACAAACGCTTCACACCGCGTGGCCACCGCCACTCTAACCTGGTGGTCCCAGCGCGCACGACCCACGTGGAGTTCCAGGTCTCCGGCAGCCTCTGGAACTGCCGATCTGCGGCCAACAAGGCAGAGTTCATCTCAGCCTATGCTTCCCTCCAGTCCCTCGACTTCTTGGCACTGACGGAAACATGGATTACCACAGATAACACTGCTACTCCTACTGCTCTCTCCTCGTCTGCCCACGTGTTCTCGCACACCTCGAGAGCTTCTGGTCAGCGGGGTGGTGGCACTGGGATCCTCATCTCTCCCAAGTGGACATTCTCTCTTTCTCCCCTGACCCATCTGTCTATCGCCTCCTTTGAATTCCATGCTGTCACAGTTACCAGCCCTTTCAAGCTTAACATCCTTATCATTTATCGTCCCCCAGGTTCCCTTGGAGAGTTCATCAATGAGCTTGACGCCTTGATAAGTTCCTTTCCTGAGGATGGCTCACCTCTCACAGTTCTGGGTGACTTTAACCTCCCCACGTCTACCTTTGACTCATTCCTCTCTGCCTCCTTCTTTCCACTCCTCTCCTCTTTTGACCTCACCCTCTCACCTTCCCCCCCCTACTCACAAGGCAGGCAATACGCTTGACCTCATCTTTTACTAGATTCTGTTCTTCCACTAATCTCATTGCAACTCCCCTCCAAGTCTCCGACCACTACCTTGTATCCTTTTCCCTCTCGCTCTCATCCAACACTTCCCACACTGCCCCTACTCGGATGGTATCGCGCCGTCCCAACCTTCGCTCTCTCTCCCCTGCTACTCTCTCCTCTTCCATCCTATCATCTCTTCCCTCTGCTCAAACCTTTTCCAACCTATCTCCTGATTCTGCCTCCTCAACCCTCCTCTCCTCCCTTTCTGCATCCTTTAACTCTCTATGTCCCCTATCCTCCAGGCCGGCTCAATCCTCCCCTCCTGCTCCGTGGCTCGACGACTCATTGCGAGCTCACAGAACAGGGCTCCGGGCAGCCGAGCGGAAATGGAGGAAAACTCGCCTCCCTGCGGACCTGGCATCCTTTCACTCCCTCCTCTCTACATTCTCCTCTTCTGTCTCTGCTGCTAAAGCCACTTTCTACCACTCTAAATTCCAAGCATCTGCCTCTAACCCTAGGAAGCTCTTTGCCACCTTCTCCTCCCTCCTGAATCCTCCTCCCCCTCCCTCCCCCTCCTCCCTCTCTGCGGATGACTCGTCAACCATTTTGAAAAGAAGGTCGACGACATCCGATCCTCGTTTGCTAAGTCAAACGACACCGCTGGTTCTGCTCACACTGCCCTACCCTGTGCTTTGACCTCTTTCTCCCCTCTCTCTCCAGATGAAATCTCGCGTCTTGTGACGGCCGGCCGCCCAACAACCTGCCCGCTTGACCCTATCCCCTCCTCTCTTCTCCAGACCATTTCCGGAGACCTTCTCCCTTACCTCACCTCGCTCATCAACTCATCCTTGACCGCTGGCTACGTCCCTTCCGCCTTCAAGAGAGCGAGAGTTGCACCCCTTCTGAAAAAACCTACACTCGATCCCTCCGATGTCAACAACTACAGACCAGTATCCCTTCTTTCTTTTCTCTCCAAAACTCTTGAACGTGCCGTCCTTGGCCAGCTCTCCTGCTATCTCTCTCAGAATGACCTTCTTGATCCAAATCAGTCAGGTTTCAAGACTAGTCATTCAACTGAGACTGCTCTTCTCTGTGTCACGGAGGCGCTCCGTACTGCTAAAGCTAACTCTCTCTCCTCTGCTCTCATCCTTCTAGACCTATCGGCTGCCTTTGATACTGTGAACCATCAGATCCTCCTCTCCACCCTCTCCGAGTTGGGCATCTCCGGCGCGGCCCACGCTTGGATTGCGTCCTACCTGACAGGTCGCTCCTACCAGGTGGCGTGGCGAGAATCTGTCTCCGCACCACGTGCTCTCACCACTGGTGTCCCCCAGGGCTCTGTTCTAGGCCCTCTCCTATTCTCGCTATACACCAAGTCACTTGGCTCTGTCATATCCTCACATGGTCTCTCCTATCATTGCTATGCAGACGACACACAATTAATCTTCTCCTTTCCCCCTTCTGATAACCAGGTGGCGAATCGCATCTCTGCATGTCTGGCAGACATATCAGTGTGGATGACGGATCACCACCTCAAGCTGAACCTCGGCAAGACGGAGCTGCTCTTCCTCCCGGGGAAGGACTGCCCGTTCCATGATCTCGCCATCACGGTTGACAACTCCATTGTGTCCTCCTCCCAGAGTGCTAAGAACCTTGGCGTGATCCTGGACAACACCCTGTCGTTCTCAACTAACATCAAGGCGGTGACCCGTTCCTGTAGGTTCATGCTCTACAACATTCGCAGAGTACGACCCTGCCTCACACAGGAAGCGGCGCAGGTCCTAATCCAGGCACTTGTCATCTCCCGTCTGGATTACTGCAACTCGCTGTTGGCTGGGCTCCCTGCCTGTGCCATTAAACCCCTACAACTCATCCAGAACGCCGCAGCCCGTCTGGTGTTCAACCTTCCCAAGTTCTCTCACGTCACCCCGCTCCTCCGCTCTCTCCACTGGCTTCCAGTTGAAGCTCGCATCCGCTACAAGACCATGGTGCTTGCCTACGGAGCTGTGAGGGGAACGGCACCTCCGTACCTTCAGGCTCTGATCAGGCCCTACACCCAAACAAGGGCACTGCGTTCATCCACCTCTGGCCTGCTCGCCTCCCTACCTCTGAGGAAGTACAGCTCCCGCTCAGCCCAGTCAAAACTGTTCGCTGCTCTGGCACCCCAATGGTGGAACAAACTCCCCCACGACGCCAGGTCAGCGGAGTCAATCACCACCTTCCGGAAACACCTGAAACACCACCTCTTTAAGGAATACCTAGGATAGGATAAAGTAATCCTTCTAACCCCCCCCCCCCCCCCCCCCCCTTAAAAGAGTTAGATGCACTATTGTAAAGTGGTTGTTCCACTGGATATCATAAGGTGAATGCACCAACTTGTAAGTCGCTCTGGATAAGAGCGTCTGCTAAATGACTTAAATGTAAATGTAAATGTCAGGGAAAAAAACTAAGGCAGGAATTCAATTCAAATGTTGAAGACAGCACAGTGCAGGAAATAAACTTTTAGAAGTGTGTTATATTTCCATGTAGAGGGGTGCGTACCCGACTTCAATGGCAGCGTGGGGGAGGATCTCGCCGTCACAGTTCCAGCTGCTATAGGCAGGGCTGCAGCTGCAGGCCGGGTGGTCCCGGCAGATCTGGCTGAAGAGCTGCTTGCCGTTCTCCCTCAGGTCCAGCTCCGAGTCGTTTTGGCAGTGGCGCGGCGTGAAGCGGAAGCGCCGCACACGGTGCACCTCTACAAAGGTCATGTCAAACTGAAGGGGGGAGGAACAGAAGTGAGAAAGTGAAATCCCTGGTACAGGAAAGTGGCGAGTTAACCATCTCATGCAATCACTGCTATGGACCCGGGTTGGAGTACCCACAGAAATCAAGAAACCATTGCAGTAGCCCCATCCAGTGTGGAGCACTTGCGTACGAGGATGAGGTCGGTGGTGCCGTCAGCAAGGTGGGCGGCGGGGGACAGGCCCTTGGGGCTACGGGGACAGGCACAGCTCATACTGGCTGCGTTGATGGCCAGGAACTTCCCTCTGACCACCCCCCACCCCACTTCATATTCTGGGATAGAGCAGAACCAGAGGTTGGGGCTTTGTGGTGAAAACATTGAGCAGGTTTCAGTAGAGACCCATAGCGTGTGGAGTTGAGGCCATATGTTAGTTCAGGCAGAGATACTGTACCTACCTGTGTCTGAGACATCTGGAGCCGTCTTGGATTCCTCTGGGGAATCCCCTGAATACAGCTGCCCGATGTGCTGGCATATGAAGCACCTGGAAAGCAGGAATGGAGTTGGCTAGCCAAGTGAGCAATCTCCTTTGCACCATCTAGACAAACATGTAATACTAAACTACACAACAGGTTGTACGTGTACAGTATTACATACCCAGCTCTACACCTGGTCTTGTCTCGCGGTGTTCCCAGTATGTCAGTTGCTGGTAGAAAAGACACAGCCCCTTCATAGTGGTGATGTGTCAGAAACGTCTTAAAACCTGCACAAAACGACATCATGCCATATCACTAGCAACATACTACCGCAACAGTACCAATGGTTGTATTTCCTAAAACAGCTAAAGCTACTCCTCTGACCCACCTGAAAAGTCGTATCTGGCTGGTCCCATCCAGCGTTTCCTCTCGCTGTCTGCCAGCACGTCGCCGTAGAAACCGTATCCAAGCAGGGAGACGGAATAACTCAGGAATGTGTTGTTGTGATGGACCAAGCACACGTCCATTGGCTGGGAGTCTCCTGTGAAGACACGCACCCCCCAAGTCTAGTATGAGTGATCCTCCACAGATACTGTGTGTGTGGGGTAGTGTCTTAAAGAGGTGTGATGACACACTATGTCCTTTTACTATAAAAAACACACCTGCACACCCATCCATCCACACTGCAGTTTCCTCTTATCTCAAAAGCTTTGAATAAGTAGGTCACGGCTGTCACTTGTTGGTCAGCTGAGTGTGCCATAGCGATAACATAGAAGTGACAAACACGAGACATTTCTATTCACAATGAATCTCCAGGAATGACCTGGAACAGTGATAAAGAATGCTTATGCTACTAGTCTGTGCTGTATAAAAATGTCAGTTACACTATTTTTAAAGGCAATTTAATTGGAAGTGCTGTTAATATTTCAATATAGATAACTGCACCCACCCACTATGACATGTAAAGCTGAGGTCACAGGGTCATTGATGCCGACAGTGGCATAGCAGATGCAGTCCGTTGAACCTGGATACCACACAAAACAAGACAATGATACATTATGTTCCTGCCTACACAGACAAAAGCTAGCAGTGTGTGTGTGTAATAATAATAATTTGGTGGGTGCTTAAAACTGTCCTCTCTCATACATGTACAAGTGTGTACTAACATGCATGCGTGTATTGGAAATGTTTTTTATTTTTTGTTGCATATCCCAACACCCTTGGAGAGTGGGATCACGGCCAGGGTGTGTGTGTGTGTGTGTGTAAGATGGAAAAATGGAACGCGGAAATCAACACAGACAGTGTAGTGTACATGAAATGGACCTCATGGTTGACATTAGTTTGTAAACTTACGCAGTCATGTCATAAACTGAGCTATTGATGTGATCATTGCTGTGTAAACATAGTGGTATGTGTGTTTTTACTTTATTAGAATCCCAATAGCTGTTGCACATGCAGGAGCTACTCTTCCACATAAAACAAAATACATGACAGAGTACAGAATAGCTATAGACAAGAACATTGTTACATTAAATCAAAAATATTAAATATAAATAAGATTCTATATTGTCAAGACACCAAGAGAGGAGAATGCTTGCAGATGGCATGTATAGAATGTGTACATGCATGTGCTTGTGAATGTCTGCGTGTGGTCTTGACTAACCTGCGGATATAATGCCGATGCGGAGACTACAGGGTACCAGCTTCTCCTCCGGGCTGTTCTGGTCCACTCCGTTATCCCTGTGTTCGAGAGACCAGGCCGTGAACTATCTCGCTGAACATGCCGTCCCCGCCCACACACACCACTCTGCATAGAGGTCAAAGGTCATGTAACACAGAGGTCAGAACAACAAAACTGATCTTTTTGTTTGTCGTTTGAGATTAATATACTTGACCAGGGGTGTTTTTAGTTCAACTGTGATTGGTTGAATATGATTTAGTGACGGTTGAGCTGAAAACCAGACTACAAAGAGGTCTTTAAAACAGACCTTTGATTACTATAGCGACAATGACATTGAGAACATCTCCATCCTCGACTCACCCATCATATTTCTTTAACTCCGCCTCTGTCTTCAGGTGGTCCCTGGCATGATTGGCATGCTCTGTAACTATGACAACAAATGACCAGGAAAGAGTTAGACGTCTTAGCATGCTTCACGTTTGTCTTTCAAGTGCTTCCTGTAGTTGGGATACACTTGAAATGTCAACTTGAACAGGTTAATAATTGATTCATTTATATCGCATGATGTTTTCCTAATTTGTTGCATAAATCGATATTTTGGACTTAAGGAGTAATCATTCACTCGCTTGGAGCAATATATCGACTAAGCATTTTCCATAAAGAAGTCTGAGATAGCAGAAGTCCTAAAGTAGACCTTTTCTCTTCTCTAATTGTTAGACATTGAAACAATTTGTAGCCAAAGGAATAGTTTGATTTTATGTGCAAACATTTTCACACCCATCTTAGATTTATTTTTTTATACAATTGTTCAAATACTGTATCAATATTTGATATCAACCGAAGCAGCTGTATAGTTAAATGCAATTCGTTAAAATATATGACTTTGACAAATGTCCAGTCTTTCGCTAGTCTGAGAAGTAAACGGGATGTAAAGGAATCCAGTATTCATCGACCATCATCCTTTCCAATGAGGAACTAGGATCATAGATGGCGGCCGTAAATTATGTCATATTCCTGTGCGGCCTGAGAGAGCTTGTGCCCATTTGCCTACAGTGAACAATTTGACTTGGCCCATAAAGACTCATCTTTTATTAAATCATGTTTAATGTCTTTGGCAGGAACTCCCCAATCACGTCCGTGGAGATGGAGGCACAGGCGAAGAGAGGCGCGACTTTCTGCTCATAAATGCACTTGCCTTGCTGCTTGCCCCCATAAGGGTTGATGTACACCAGCAAATGCTTGGGTCTGCTAGCTGCAAAAAGTCAAGTGAAAGCAATAGTACTGAACAATTAGTGCTCTTTGAGGTCGGTTCGGTTTCGGTTCGATTATTGAAAAAATAATCACGGTTTTCGCTAATGTATTTAATGCTTTAAAAAATGAAATAACTGCCAAAACATTGAACATATTCCATCGTCTCTGTCAGGTCCACATTGGTAGACATCAATAGAAAAATAGGAAATGACTATGAAATCAAATATCAGTTGTGTATATTAATTCCTTATTTTTCATTCCTTAAAGTCATCTCATCTCTGCTCAGGTAGTAGCAGTCAGCGAGCCAAAACTAACGTTCTCTGTGCTCCCCATACTGTACTGTCTAGTCATTCTATTTAGGTAGCCTATGTTGCAGAGCTGTCTGACGAAATCATTTAACTAGTTCTTCAAAGTAGATAAGGCATACTTTCAAAATGTATCTCCCATTTTTTAAATTCTTCTTCCAAGATGGCATAGCAGTCAGACATCCTTTTGTCCTCGTATTGTCGTGTCCCGTATATATATATATATATATATATATATATATATATATATATATATATATATTATATATATATATATATATATATATATATTATATATTATATATATATATATATATATATATATTTACACCTTTCTTCGCATATCTTTTATATATATTTTTTCCCCAAAAACTCAACTTCAAAACGCTCTCCTGCAACCCGCCTCACCAATTACAAAAAAAAAGTATTATTTACCTCAAATCTGAAAATCCACAATAGAGGCTAGCCAGAAGCTAGCCAGAAGCTAACCAGAAGCTAACCAGAAGCTAGCCAGAAGCTAACAGAAGCTAGCCAGAAGCTAACCAGAAGCTAACCAGAAGCTAACCAGAAGCTAACCAGAAGCTAGCCAGAAGCTAACCAGTTTACTGGCTAACGTTAGTATATCAGCTAACCACGGTTTGTGGTCATCAGCTATTCCTTTAGCTCTATCGCCACTTTTGTACAACGCGACTCAGACCAGAACACACCGAACCTATTTTTCTCCATATCCCCGGATTTCAACCGCAAACTCTGGACATTTACACCTGGATCTCGCAGCTAGCTAGCTGCAAACCGTGTGTCTATTGGCTTACGTCGATCCCGGGGCTTACGTCGATCCCGGAGCTAACATCAATTATTCCGGAGCTAGCCAGCTGAAGAGTTCCATCAGCCACTCCAGGGCTACAATCACCTATCGGGACACGTTTCACTGCCAATGCGGAGCCCCACCGGGCTATCACGACTGACTACCGACGTTATCTGCCCGAGGGATTTATCCAACTGGCACCTCCGTCGCGACCTTACCTGAACGCTCATCTGGGGCCCGCTAATCATTAGCTGTCTTATCGGCTGCTATCTGAATAAGTCTATCGGACAATTTTTCTTGGGTCACTATAACTATATTGATTTTGCCAATTGGATTGATCCCCTCTACCACACGGAACCCCGCTAATCTACCGACGGAAACGCACAAGGTGGCTAAAAACAGACCTCCATCCTATGCTAGCTTGCTACCGATAGCCAGCTACCCGGCCAGCAGTCTGAATCGCCGTGACCCCAACCAACCTCTACTCACTGGACCCTTATGATCACTCGATTAAGCATGCCTCTCCTTAATGTCAATATACCTTGTCCTTTGCTGTTCTGTTTAGTGTTTATTGGCTTATTTCACTGTAGAGCCTCTAGCCCTGCTCACTATACCTTATCCAACCTTTCAGTTCCACCACCCACATATGCGATGACATCACCTGGTTTCAATGATGTTTCTAGAGACAATATCTCTCTCATCATCACTCAATACCTAGGTTTACCTCCACTGTATTCACATCCTACCATACCTTTGTCTGTACATTATTCCTTGAAGCTATTTTATCGCCCCCAGAAACTTCCTTTTACTCTCTGTTCTAGACGACCAATTCTCATAGCTTTTAGCCGTACCCTTATCCTACTCCTCCTCTGGTGATGTAGAGGTGAATCCAGGCCCTGCAGTGCCTACCTCCACTCCTATTCCCCAGGCACTCTCTTTTGATGACTTCGGTAACCGTAATAGCCTTGGTTTCATGCATGTTAACATTAGAAGCCTCCTCCCTAAGTTTGTTTTGTTCACTGCTTTAGCACACTCTGCCAACCCGGATGTTTTAGCCGTGTCTGAATCCTGGTTTAGGAAGACCACCAAAAATTCGGACATTTTCATCCCTAACTACAGCATTTTCAGACACGATAGAACGGCCAAAGGGGGCGGTGTTGCAATCTACTGCAAAGACAGCCTGCAGAGTTCTGTCCTACTATCCAGGTCTGTTCCCAAACAATTTGAACTTATACTTTTAAAAATCCACCTCTCTAAAAACAAGTCTCTCACCGTTGCCGCCTGCTATAGACCACCCTCTGCCCCCAGCTGTGCTCTGGACACCATATGTGAACTGATTGCCCCCCATCTATCTTCAGAGCTCGTGCTGCTAGGCGACCTAAACTGGAACATGCTTAATTAACACCCCAGCCATCCTACAATCTAAGCTTGATGCCCTCAATCTCACACAAATTATCAATGAACCTACCAGGTACCACCCCAAAGCCGTAAACACGGGCACCCTCATAGATATCATCCTAACCAACTTGCCCTCTAAATACACCTCTGCTGTTTTCAACCAAGATCTCAGCGATCACTGCCTCATTGCCTGCATCCGTAATGGGTCAGCGGTCAAACGACCTCCACTCATCACTGTCAAACGCTCCCTGAAACACTTCAGCGAGCAGGCCTTTCTAATCGACCTGGCCGGGGTATCCTGGAAGGATATTGATCTCATCCCATCAGTAGAGGATGCCTGGTTATTTTTTTTAAATGCCTTCCTCACCATCTTAAATAAGCATGCCCCCATTCAAGAAATTTAGAACCAGGAACAGATATAGCCCTTGGTTCTCTCCAAACCTGACTGCCCTTAACCAACACAAAAACATCCTATAGCGTTCTGCATTAGCATCGAACAGCCCCCGTGATATGCAACTTTTCAGGGAAGCTAGAAACCAGGCAGTTAGAAAAGCCAAGGCTAGCTTTTTCAAGCAGAAATTTGCTTCCTGCAACACAAACTCAAAAAAGTTCTGGGACACTGTTAAATCCATGGAGAATAAGAACATCTCCCAGCGGGTGGGTATAATTTGAGGAACGTTCCAACAGGAATCCGTTCCAAAAACTTCGTAAATATCAAGGTTGCCAACAAACAACGCATACAGTCGTATAACAGTAGAATGACATACCGGGTAGGGAGTGAGCTATGTAATTACGTTTTTCACTCACCACGTTTATTCGGAAAAATGTCTCTCTTCGTTCTGGTAGCCTCCACCATTTCTCGTTCGTTGGTTTAGTTATTATTTCCGGTGTTCCTGCATTTGCCGGTGAACTCTGTTGCGCCTCAATTAGGAAATCGCTGTGGTTGAAATGTAACTAATGACCGCTAGCCCCAGTAATTTTTTTTAGCTAGGTGGCTTGTACACAATTGTTACCGATGATACTGTATATACCTACTCTTACTACAGAAACATGCATTTTGCCAAGTTCTCTCTGTATTAATCCTGTTTCCCAAATATAGCAGGTAACTTGTGTCTGTCGATGTTGTTGAGTTCATCTTGCCTAGTTAAATAAAGATTAAATAAATTAGAACATTTAAAATATATACTTTGACCTATTTCAGGTAACCCCAAGATGCTTGATTCACTACACCTGCTTTTGAATAACTTTCCAGTCGTTTTTGCTTTACATTCCGACTTTTGAACGTCTGTTTATTGGACATATATATTAGTGTCTAATAAAAAAGAGCAACTTATGTAAAGCATCCTATCTGTTTTAAGGTTATAGTGTGTGTGTATATATGGGTGTAGTGTAGGTCCTCTTGATGTCCACTAGGTGTCAGCACAGCTTCAATAATGTCACACCAGGTTCACAACATGTTTTCATGTGTAACAAATCAAATTGTATTTGTCACATGCGCCAAATACTACATGTGTAGACCTTGCAGTGAAATGGTGAAATTAAGCCCTTAACCAACAATTTAGTTCTAAGAAAAATAAGAAATAAAAGTAACAAATAATTAAAGATCAGCAGTAAAATAAAAACAACGAGCCTATATACATGGGGTACCGGTACAGAGTCAATGTGTCGGGGCACCTGTTAGTCGAGGAAATTGAGGTGTTCCTTTCAAGTCCAGTGGTGTAAATTACTTAACAAAAATGTATTTAAACTACTCCACTACATTCCGTTTATATCTGTTTTTTTTTGTATCTGTACTTTTACTCTTTCTGTTTCTTTACAACATTAAATTTTACTTCACCACATTTCTAAAGAAAATAATATTTTTTTTACTCAATACAGTGCACCCAAAAGTACTTTTTGCATTTTGAATGCTAAGCCGGACAGGAAAATGGTCCAATTCACACACTTATCAAGAGAACATCCCTGGTCATCCCTACTGCCTCTGATCTAGCAGACTCACTAAACACACGCTTCGTTTGTAAATTATGTCTGAGTGTTCCCATGGCTATTTCTTAAATAAAAATACAAGAGAATTGTGCTGTCTGGTTGGCTTAATATATGGAAGGTCAAATAATTTATACTTTTACCACTGATACTTAAGTATCTTTTAGCAATGACATTTACTTAGTATTTTACTGGGTGACTTTCACTTTTACTTGAGACATTTTCTATTAACATATCTTTACTTTTACTCAAGTATGACAATTGGGTACTTTTTCAACCACTGTTCAAGACGTTTAGCACCCAATACCCAACATTCCCTTGGTGGCTTGAAGTAGGAGTGCTGAACTAGGATCTGTTTAGCATTTGTGAGTAGAATGAATAACATTACTTTGACGGGGGGTGGGGGGTACTGATTCCAGTTCAGCACTCTTAGCCTGAGACATTTCATAAATGCGTACAGAGGAGCACTTTTCTACGATCAGCTTTGCCTAGATCATTCTGAATCAGTTGTCTCTGGAATAAGATTATATGGACTGGGGTGGGTTTGATCATAGATCAGCACTCCTACTCAACACCAGTTGCTGTACCCTAACATTTTATAATCCAATTTCCCTTGCTGTCTATGTCCTTCCGGAACCCCACCTCAACATTGTTCTGTCAAGGCAACAAAAGCAAGTTGGCATGCTCTTGAAAGGAATTTAACTCATAACCTCTCCTTTGGGAATTCACCACCATAACTACTACTACAACTATTTTTAAACTATCTTAACATGTGGCTTTCTTCAGGGGTACCAAGACTAGGAACACCTTTCAATGGTCTACAAAGAATGGCCCCAGGTCAAAGTTGGCTTTTGCAGAGAATGGTTGTATTGTTACTCCACAGCATAGTATGTTATCACAACTCTATTGAAATGACATTTGAAACAAGGTGTCACTTCATTCTTGCTATTTGATGGGAACTAGCCCCTTTTCCCCTACATACCTCTTGTTTGCTCTTTCAGGCCCACAAAGGCAACAAGAAAGAAGTTACTACATTAACTGTTTCTCTGAGATTTGAGCTCTCAAACTCTGGCTTGGGGAGCAAACACCATAACCACTACTCTACCAGACAGACAGAGACTAAATGTTAAGGGGTACTTCAAAATGCACACATCAAAGACAACATTTCAGAGCTTGGAGAATGGTGTGGGGGCTTGTACTTCTTGGGTCCACCAACCGTTCCTCAATCTTCTTCTGATGACTACAAACATAGATTATGAATCTTCAAAACCTACACTATAGGATGGATGTGTTTAGGAACGGGGGACGAAATTCAAAAGGGACGTGTTTCCAATTACTAGCAAATAGACCCTAGAAATGTTATTCCAACATCTTAATATTGGAACTTTGTCCCTTCATTTGCCTACTACTGTCTATAAGCTATCATAACATGTGGGTTTTTTCTTGGGGACAAGGTATCGGAACGCTTTTGAATGGTCTACAAAGCATGCCCCCAGGTCAAAGTTGGCTTTTTGCAGACAAGGATAATATTGTTACTCCACGACATAGTATGTTATCACAACTCTGTTAAAAGGACATTCTATACAAGGTGTCACTTCAGTCCTTCTATTTGATGGGAACTAGCCCCTACCCCCCTACACACCTCAAATTAGCTCTTTCATGCCAACAAAAGGCAACATAAAAAATGGCTCTCTAAAAATTGCTCTTCTCAGATTTGAACTCTCAAACTCTGGTTTGGGGAGCAAACACCATAACCACTTCTCTACCAGACAGACAGACTCCTTTTTCTTTTTCACATGCTATAACCTAACAACCTTATTCTAAAATCGATTACATTAATATTTTCCCTCAATCTACACACAATACCCTATGATGACAAAGTAAATATCGGGTTTATACATTTTAGCAAATGAATCACAAATAAAAAACAGAAATACCTTATTTACATAATGATTCTTCCCCTTTGCAATGAGTCTCAAATTGAGCTCAGGTGCATCCTGTTTCCATTGATCATCCTAGAGCTGTTTCTACAACTTCATTGGAGTACAGCTATGGTAAATTCAATTGATTTGACATGATTTGGAAAGGCACACACCTGTCTATATAAGGTCCCACAGTTGACAGTGCATGCCAGAGCAAAAACCAAGCCAAATCAAATTATATTTGTCACATGCGCCGAATACAACAGCTGTGGACCTTACCGTGAAGGTCTTACTTACAAGCCCTTAACCAACAATGCAGGTCAAGAAATAGTTAAGAAAAGTTTTAATAAACTAAAGTCAATTTTTTTTATTAAATCCATAAGTAACACAAGACAATTACATAACAATAACGAGGCTATATACATGGGGTACCGGTACCGAGTCAATGTGCGGGGGTACAGGTTAGTTGAGGTCATTTGTAAAGTGACTTTGCATTTATAATTAACAGTGAGTAGCAGCAGTGTAAAAACACTGGGGGGGTGGGGGCTCTGACTATTTTTTGGCCCTTCCTGTGACAACGCTTAGTAAATAGGTCCTTGATGTCAGGAAGCCTTGCCCCAGTAATGTACTGGGCCGTACGCACTACCCTCTGTAGCGCCTTATGGCCAGATGCCCAGCAGTTGCCGTACCAGGCGGTTATACAACCTCTCAGGATGCTCTCGATGGTGCAGCTGTAGAACTTTTTGAGGATCTGGGGATCCATGCTAAATATTGTCAGTCTCCTGAGGGGGAAAGGTTTTGTCGTGCCCTCTTCACAACTGTGTTGGTGTGTTTCGACCATGATAGTTTGTTGGTGATGTGGACACCAAGGAACTTGGAACTCTCGACTCGCTCCACTTCAGCCCTGTCGATGTTAATGGGGGCCTGTTCGGCCCTCCTTTTCCTAAAGTCCACGATCAGCCCCTTTGTCTTGCTCACATTGAGGGAGAGGTTGTTGTCATCAGGCCAGGAAGTCCTGAGGTATGGTTCTAGGGCTCAGGTCCTCTGGGAGGGGAGGGAGAGGGAGAGAGAGAGAGAATTACAGGGTGCATGAGACAGGAGAAATACTCCAGATATAATAGATTGACCCTAGCCCTCTGACACAAACTTTTGCAGCATAAATACTGGAGGCTGAGATACGAGGGGTAGGGAGACACTGTGGCCATGTCCTATGATTTCCCCGGACAGGGCCTATGATGTAGTGGACCCTACCAGAAAACATTTAGTTACTTTTTGCATTTATTATGCTTTAAGTCTTACGTATACACAAGAACAACACATTTCTAAATTTTGGTGAAAGTTGGCCATTAGCTAACCACAACTTTCCTGTCAAAGACATTCATGAACTACAACTTGACGATCTGACAGTGTGGGGTAGAGAAATTCCAACTAACGGGTGAAAAATTCACCAGGTTCTTTCTGTGTATATGCAGAACAGTATACAAATACACTAATAATACATCCAGTCTCTGGTTATTGGTGATACTTTCCATTCTGCCCTATTGTGACCTTTGACCCCTTGCAAAGGGCCTTACATTTCCACATTCTGGATGACATCCTGCTGAACTTTCATTGTTTGATCTAGCGTGTGAAAAATGTTTTCCCTCTAACTTGTCCCATGTGGGCTGACCTACGATGCAGTTAGATGGAAAGGTGCTACTTGATGTAGACATGACATGTGATTTGGGATGAGGGGAAATGTCAATCAATGACAATTGTAATTGCTAATTTATTCTGCACATTGCTATATTTGTTCATGTAGACATTGAATATGTTTCATATGTGGGTGATGCATTTCATTTGTAATTCTTAATTTGTCCTTTTGAAATATATTTAACATCATTTGGTGGGATGTCTGTAAGAAATCACTTTCAATTTAGTGTAATGACATCAAACATTCACTTCTCCTGTACATAATATAATTCACTATTCGCCATAAATGTAAAAGCATTAGATTGGCGTATGCATGGCCCAAAAGGAGTTTCCACCATATTTCCTGTTCATGCAGAGAATTGAAAGGGGGCACTTTGGGAGAACTGAGATGTTTGATACAAATTACTGAGCAACTCCTTCCTCCCTCCTTGAAGTAATCATTGCTTAGACATGAATGGGCAGGTGAAACCAAGGGCTCCACTACATGGCATTAACCTGTCTAGTCATTTCTAATCAGTGATTACTCCTTAGGAGGACAAAAGGAGGGATATATGTAAAGATTGAGCGAGCCACTACTGTCAGCTACACAACCCAATCCTGTTATTTGCATATAATATACTTTTGACCTCTCACCTGTATATTGTCTGTAACCATTCCACAGATATCTTGTACAGTGGAAACACTTGAGCCTCTGCCTCGTCCACATCAGCAATAACTCATCACTCCTACTCCAGATAAATTCATTAGCATGAAGTTTGATACCCATATGACCCCACTCAACCCCAGGGGCCAAGTGTTAACATTCCATCTAACCTGGGGCCTTACGTATCAACTGTCTCAGAGTAGGAGTGTTCCTCTCGGATCAGTTTTGCAGTTTACAACAAGAATAAGATTATAAACACATCCTATATCAACAATTACTGTGAGATGATTTGTGGATGAAGTCCCAGGTCCCCCTCTGTCCATGTTATGTTGTTCATTTTGATCTTAACATGGCTTTTGGGGGCCCTAACCAATATTTGGTTTGGGGGCTGCCCACCTCGCTGGCAAAATGTTGTAGTGCCCTCCCCCCTCTTGATGGTGGAGAGAAATTGAAATTGTTGAATTATTTACATTTCAATTGTGGCCATTTTGCCATTGTGCAGGGAAAGGTTTAGCAATTTTGAATACATTTCATGCAATTAGACTCATTTTGCCATGGAGCAGAGAAAAAGTGCAGTATTACAGTGAATTTGCTGCAATTCTACACATTTTGCCAAGATTTATGCAATGTTAACCATGTCTGAGTGAGAGTGACTAACACAATCATTGGGGGCCTCCTGGAGGTCAGGGCCCTTGGGCACATGCCCCTGCGTGCCCAGTCGGTATCGTGCCATTATTACAAGAAGTTTAGATAACTGGCTAGACTAACTTAGCAATCTACATTTTTGTAGCTGACATGGCTAATTGTGACTCGGTGACTGGCAATATTTGTTCTGATATTTACTATATACATTTTTAGGATTGTGTGTTTTGTATTGTTAGGTATTACTGCATTGTTGGAGCTAGAAACCAACATTTTGCTGCCCGTACGATAACATATGTGTATGTAACTTTTATTTGCTAACCAACTGCTGATGCACAACCAAATCTCTAAATTTCACCTTGTGTATTTTACTATTGTAGCACAACAGTAAGTGACCGCTGTTAAAAAATAAATAATAATGATAATAATGGTCGGTGGCCTCCTAGCTACTGCTTATGTGGATTATGCCTGCAGCCCACTGTGGTTATGCGTCATAGCGCAATTCCATCCTCACTGGAAGTAATCATTGCTTAGACATGATTGGGCAAGTCATGTATTTAGAAATGATCATTGATTACAGGGGGGATATGGTTAAAAAAATACTACTGTAATTCACTTTCAATCCATGTTCTTTACATTCAATGTCAAATTCTGTATACTGATTATTTCCATTTAAAAATAAGTAACTGATGTAGAATGTAGCAGGTCTCAATTTAATTCTGAATGGACCCCAATCTAGCTTGGAAAACTATTTGAAGCACTAGGGGACATTTCTCCATATAACATTCCATATAGTTAGCCTGTAACTGTCTGGAAAACTTGTCCTATGTGTCATCTCCATACTAATCAGAATGCCAAAAAGAAAGAGGGCCTCAACTTTTGATGACATTGCCTCAGTTGTTAAAAGACTAGGCCTCTCACCAGACGAAGTTAGAGCAGCGTGCTACCATCAGGAAAATGATTATTTTCTGTGCAGAAATGGTTGAAGAGGCCAAGGCAGTCATTAAATGCAAACCAAGAAGCACACATTTTTCACTATGATACCACGTTTGACCTGGGCAATTTTTATGTTTCGCCCCTTGTTTTCCGTCATGTAGCATTTCAAGAGGCACCTGTCCTGATACAGTATCATCGGTAACAATTGTGTACAAGCAACCTAGCTAAAAAAAAAATACTGGGGCTAGCGGTCATTAGTTACATTTCAACCACAGCGATTTCCTAATTGAGGCGCAACAGAGTTCACCGGCAAATGCAGGAACACCGGAAATAATAACTAAACCAACGAACGAGAAATGGTGGAGGCTACCAGAACGAAGAGAGACATTTTTCCGAATAAACGTGGTGAGTGAAAAACGTAATTACATAGCTCACTCCCTACCCGGTATGTCATTCTACTGTTATACGACTGTATGCGTTGTTTGTTGGCAACCTTGATATTTACGAAGTTTTTGGAACGGATTCCTGTTGGAACGTTCCTCAAATTATACCCACCCTCTCCCAGCTGCCCACTGCACTGACGATAGGAAACACTGTCACCACCGACAAATCCACTATAATTGAGAATTTCAATAAGCATTTTTCTACGGCTGGCCATGCTTTCCACCTGGCTACCCCTACCCAGGTCAACAGCACTGCACCCCCCACAGCTACTCGCCCAAGCCTTCCCCATTTCTCTTTCTCCCAAATCCAGTCAGCTGATGTTCTGAAAGAGCTGCAAAATCTGGACCCCTACAAATCAGCTGGGGCTAGATAATCTGGACCCTTTCTTTCTAAAATTATCTGCTGAAATTGTTGCCACCCCTATTACTAGCCTGTTCAACCTCTCTTTCGTGTCGTCTGAGATTCCCAAAGATTGGAAAGCAGCTGCGGTCATCCCCCTCTTCAAAGGGGGGGACACTCTTGACCCAAACTGCTACAGACCTATATCTATCCTACCCTGCCTTTCTAAGGTCTTCGAAAGCCAAGTCAACAAACAGATTACCGACCATTTCGAATCCCACCATACCTTCTCCGCTATGCAATCTGGTTTCAGAGCTGGTCATGGGTGCACCTCAGCCACGCTCAAGGTCCTAAACGATATCTTAACCGCCATCGATAAGAAACAATACTGTGCAGCTGTATTCATTGACCTGGCCAAGGCTTTCGACTCTGTCAATCACCACATCCTCATCGGCAAACTCAACAGCCTTGGTTTCTCTAATGATTGCCTCGACTGGTTCACCAACTACTTCTCTGATAGAGTTCAGTGTGTCAAATCGGAGGGTCTGTTGTCCGGGCCTCTGGCAGTCTCTATGGGGGTGCCACAGGATTCAATTCTTGGACCGACTCTCTTCTCTGTATACATCAATGATGTCGTTCTTGCTGCTGGTGAGTCTCTGATCCACCTCTACGCAGACGACACTATTCTGTATACTTCTGGCCCTTTGGACACTGTGTTAACAACCCTCCAGGCAAGCTTCAATGCCATACAACTCTCCTTCCGTGGCCTCCAATTGCTCTTTAATACAAGTAAAACTAAATGCATGCTCTTCAACCGATCGCTGCCTGCACCTGCCCGCCTGTCCAACATCACTACTCTGGACGGCTCTTACTTAGAATATGTGGACAACTACAAATACCTAGGTGTCTAGTTAGACTGTAAACTCTCCTTCCAGACTCACATCAAACATCTCCAATCCAAAGTTAAATCTAGAATTGGCTTCCTATTCCGCAACAAAGCATCCTTCACTCATGCTGCCAAACATACCCTTGTAAAACTGACCATCCTACCAATCCTCGACTTCGATGATGTCATTTACAAAATAGCCTCCAATACCCTACTCAATAAATTGAATGCAGTCTATCACAGCGCCATCCGTTTTGTCACCAAAGCCCCATATACTACCCACCGCTGCGACCTGTACACTCTCGTTGGCTGGCCCTCGCTTCATACTCGTCGCCAAACCCACTGGCTCCAGGTCATCTACAAGACCCTGCTAGGTAAAGTCCCCCATTATCTCAGCTCGCTGGTCACCATAGCAGCACCCACCTGTAGCACGCGCTGCAGCAGGTATATCTCTGGTCACCCCCAAAACCAATTCTTCCTTTGGCCGCCTCTCCTTCCAGTTCTCTGCTGCCAATGACTGGAACGAACTACAAAAATTCTCTGAAACTGGAAACACTTATCTCCCTCACTAGCTTTAAGCACCAGCTGTCAGAGCAGCTCATAGATTACTGCACCTGTACATAGCCCATATATAATTTAGCCCAAACAACTACCTCTTTCCCTACTGTATTTATTTTGCGCCTTTGCACCCCATTATTTTTATCTCTACTTTGCACATTCTTCCACTGCAAACCAACCATTCCAGTGTTTTTACTTGCTATATTGTATTTACTTCGCCACCATGGCCTTTTTTATATTTTAATTTTATATTTTTTTGCCTTCACCTCCCTTATCTCACCTTACTTGCTCACATTGTATATAGACTTATTTTTCTACTGTATTATTGACTGTTTGTTTTACTCCATGTGTAACTCTGTGTTGTTGTATGTGTCGAACTGCTTTGCTTTATCTTGGCCAGGTCGCAATTGTAAATGAGAACGTGTTCTCAATTTGCCTACCTGGTTAAATAAAAGGGATATAAAAAAATATATATAAAAAAACATTTGTGTACAATTTTCTGTGTGCATCTAACATAGCAAGCGTAAAAGTGTATCCGTCCAGAGATCTGTATATAATGATGTCTCTGCCCTAACAATGGGAGTTGTTGTCAAAGGCAGGCGACAAGTTGAGGTCCAAAATAAGAACATAGAAACACATTGGGCTTATTTTGGACTGATGTTGGCAACCTCTCTGATCTCTGTCCAAAACTGAAGAAACTGGCACAATTGGATTGTAGTTAATTATCATGTTTCTGAGCTGAACTAGGTTGAATATTTGCTTAATGAAAATGACAACTCCCTTCAGCCCCTTGTCCCACATAGTTTACTTAATTTCTGTCGTGAATTATTTAATTTCTCTCTAGAGAAATGGCACTCTGGGCTCACATAAAAAACGAACTAGATTGAATTCAATTAATTGAACAGACGGTCAATGAGTTGTTTAATGACCGGAAAAAATATGAAATGACGGTTAATCGCTCAGCACTACTGATTAACAGAACAGATTGACGGCCACTCTCATTTCTGAGTAAGCTTTGCAACCAAACTTCACAAAGCATATTCATTGTCAGTAATACTCAGCCATACTCAGTGCTGTGAGCTGCTCTCTGATGGTCTGGATCCACTGCTGACGCAGCGCCCCCTCTGAACAGTGGAAGGTGACGTCACTACACCGCCAGCGGTGCTGCCTCGCTCTCTCCACATAAGACACTGTGGAAGGGGGACGCGAAGGGGTGACAGGGTACAGAGGCTTAACAAAACAAATTTACATTGCGGTATTATCTACCATATTGAGCATGGTGAAGTTATTAATTACACTGGATGGTATATCAATACACCCAGTCACTACAAAGATACAGGCGTCCTTCCTAGCTCACTTGACGGAGACGAAGGAAACCGCTCAGGGATTTCAACATGAGGCTAATTGTGACTTTAAAACAGTTGCAGAGTTTAATGGCTGTGATAGGAGAAAACTGAGGATGAATCAACAACATTGTAGTTACTCCACAATACTAACCTAATTAACAGAGTGAAAAGGAAGCCTGTACAGAATACAAATATTCCAAAACATATTTGCAACAAGGCACTAAAGTAATACTGCAAACAAAGTGGCAAAACAATTCACTTTTTGTCCTGAATACAAAGGTGTTATGTTTGGGACAAATCCAATACATTACTGAGTATCACTCTTCATATTTTCAAGCATAGTGGTGGCTGCATCATGTTACGGGTATGCTTGTATCGTTAAGGACTGGAGTTTATCAGGATAAAAAAAAGAAACGGAGCTAAGCGCAGTCTGATTTCCACCAGACACTGGGTGATTAATTCCCCTTTCAGCAGGAAAATACCCTAAAACACAATGCCATATGTATAATGGAGTTGCTTACCAGAAGACAGTGAATGTTTGAGTGGCCGAGTTACAGTTTTGACATAAAGTTACTTGAAAATCTATGGCAAGGCCTGAAAATGGTTCTCCAGCAATGTTCAACAACCAAATTTGACAGAGCTCGAATAATTTCTTGAAAGAAATGGGCAAATGTTGCACAATCCAGTTGTGGAAAGCGCTTAAGAGACTTACCCAGAAAGACTCACAGCTGTAATCGCTACCAAAGGTGCTTCTAAAGTATTTACTGAGGGGTGAAAATACTTATGCAAATGATATCTATGCATTTCATTTTTCATAAATTTGCAACAATTTCTAAAACATGTTTTAATTTTGTCATTATGGGGTATTGTGTGTAGATGGGTGAGAATTTTTATTTTAATCTATTTTGAATTCAGGCTGTATAAACAAAATGTGGAATAAGTCAAGGGGTATGAATACTTTCTGAAAGCACTGTATATGGTAGAGACATGGTTTGGACTATCGTTTTTCAGAAGCAATTCTCTATTGAATGGACATATTTGTATAAACTTGAGTGAATTCATAATTTTATGGGTAATCACACTACATATTGAATGCATTATCTGTAGATTGCTCTAGATGATCAACAAATTGTACCTGTGAATGCATATTGATAGGCCTCAGTCAGTTTCTGGGGCATTTTCTGCCATCATCTTTCGTCCCGCCGTCCACATCGAGCTCCCGGACTGCTAGGATCTCAGACACGGACACGCTGTGGCTGGTACCTGTTAAACACACCAAATCAATCTGTCAATATGTGGCAGGAACCAGAGATTTACCCTTTAGAAATTAAATGTATTGGAAAAGCACACACACACACACACACACAAAACAAGAGAGACTATGTGCCAGGATCTCAAGCCCTTTTTTACCTACCCAAACAAACTTGGCTGGCTGTATCAATTACAGCTTGGATAGCTTCCTGCTAATAAAGTTAATGTGATGAGATGGGAGCTCTAATGGGCTATTAACAGTTTGATTTCAGCATTAGGGTGGAGCTAGTGTTGGACAGAGAAGGCAAGGAGGGGGAGAACCATTAGTGTTGTATAGCTGTTGACTGCTCCTGCCATAGAAAGCACTACTGATGGATAATAGAAGGGGATCATTTGGAGAAAGATTAGATCAATCACTATGGACCAAACAATACCATATTGTTAGGGCAACTCCTACATTAATGGTGCCTGTTATTACCACCATTTTCCTGAAGTCTTTATCATGAGCCGATCCTGCATTCATTTGTTTTTGTGCCCACAGCAGTTCTATAACAGCTCTATAGGGAATCAGGGAAACATTAATGACCTCGTGAGACTTCTGTGTTGATCATTCATTCATGATAGAAAGAGTGGGAGGTCCCGGTGCACAACTGAGCAAGAGGACAAGTACATTAGAGTGTCTAGTTTGAGAAACAGACGGCTCACAAGTTCTCAACTGGCAGCTAGGGCTGGGCGATAAATCAATATCAATAATTATCGAGGTAATTAGTTCCCTCAATAACTATATAAAAACATTTAGATTCATTTTTGATAATGTCGATATAGAATAATTAGGTACAGCAGTCCATTTCACCTCTGTGACGCAGCAGGAATGTGCAGAGAAGTGACAATATGCACGTGGAGAGGTATACGCCCACTAAAAACCACTTAGCACCTCGAGTAATGGAGTAGCCACTATTAACCACGAAAAATGAGTGATGTAGGCGAAAACAGCGGCTGTGATAGCCATGGAGAAGGAGCAGCTTCCAACGAAGAAATCATTGATAAAAAGGGTTAAACTGTTTCAGTAATTTGAAAGTGGTTTGGCTTTTTGAAGTCCGACAAAGAGCAGAGCAATGTTCGGGGGATATTGTGCCATAGACAGGTGGCTACGAAGTCTGGTAATACGACAAACCTTTTTCAACATCCAAATCACTCTTAGGAACATGCAGGAAGTTTGAGTTTGCACCACGGTATTGATAAACGCCCCTCGAGTACCAGCCAATCTAGGGATGTTTGCCCGAAGCAGTCAACACTGACAGCGTTTATGCCCTACAAACAAACATAGAAAAGACATCACAAATGCTATTATACATTGCATTGCTAAGGACATGCTACTGTCACGGCCCCTCTGCATTGCAGGGGCGGTTCCTCCTGCAGGCAGAGGAGGGTCGTTAGTGATTGGAGCCACCTGGGCTTAGGGTATTTAAACTGCTTCACTAACCACTCGTCTCTCTCTCTCTGCTCCTCCAGGTATGATCCTGTTTTGTTTGTTCCTTTGTAGTTTTACGTAGTTTTCACTCGGTCATATTCACACACACAGATTCACGCATCCCTGCACTTTACATTCACCCTACATTATGATACTTTCACACCTCATTCCTTTTTCTTTGTTTAAAGTTAATAGTTTTTGGTTTATAATAAAGAACCTTTTTGATTGGCCTATACCTGTTGTTCGTGTCCCCTCATTTTTGCCACAGGCTATGAGCCGGCCTGTGACACTACCAATTAGCACCGTCGAAAAGGTGGTCTTGACCACAGGTACGTGCTCCCTGGCTGAAAACATGGAACAATTTTCCTTTAAGTATAATTTTATGTGTAGCTCACATAATAAAAAAAAAGTAAACTTTATTTAACTAGGCAAGACAGTTAAGAACAACTTCTTATTTACAATGACGGTGTCACGTTCCTGACCTGTTTTCCTTTGTTATGTATTTGTTTTAGTTGGTCAGGGCGTGAGTTGGGTGGGTTGGTCTAGGTTTGTTTTTCTATGTTGGGATTTTTGTGTTTGGCCTGGTATGATTCTCAATCAGAGACAGGTGTGTATCGTTTGTCCCTGATTGAGAGTCATACTAAGGCAGCCAGGGTTTCACTGGTGTTTTGTGGGTGTTTGTTTCCTGTGTCAGTGTTTGGGCCACACAGGACTGTTTTCAGGTTAGTCACGTTTGTAGAGTTTCGTAATTTGTAGTGTTTGTTGTTTGTTCATTAAAGCATGAATACCTACTACTCCGCATCTTGGTCCAATCCATGCTCCTCCTCGTCTGAGGAGGAGAACGACTACGACAACCTTAACAGAAACACCCACCAAAACAGGATCAAGCGGAGTGGAGAAGGAAGGCAGGAACAACAACAATGGGGAAAAGAGGAATGGACTTGGGAGGAGATCCTGGACGGTAAAGGACCCTGGGCAGAGCCAGTGGAGTGTCGCCGCCCCAAAGCGGAGCTGGAGGCAGCGAAAGCGGAGAGGAGGTTGTATGAGGCTAAAGCAAGGCAGAGCGGCTGGAAGCCCGAGAGGCTCACCCAAAAATTTCTTGGGGGGGGCTAAAGGGGAGTGTGGCGAAGCCGGGTTGGTTACCTGAGCCAACTCCCCGGGCTTACCGTGGAGTGAGAGGGCGTCGTACTGGTCAGACACCGTGTTATGCGGTAAAGCGCACGGTGTCCCCAGTACGCGTGCTTAGCCCAGTGCGGGCTATTCCACCTTGCCGCACTGGGAGGGCTAGGTTGGGCATCGAGCCGGATGTCATGAAGCCGGCCCAACGTATCTGGCCTCCAGTACGTCTCCTCGGGCCGGCGTACATGGCACCAGCCTTACAGGTGGTGTCCCCGGTTCGCCTGCATAGCCCAGTGCGGGTTATTCCACCTCGCCGCACTGGCAGGGCTACGGGGACCATTCAACCTGGTAAGGTTGGGGAGGCTTGGTGCTCAAGAGCGCGTGTCCTCCTTCACGGTCCGGTATATCCGGCGCCACCTTCCCACCCCAGCTCAGTACCACCAGTGCCTACTCCACGCACCAGGCTTCCAGTGTGTTTCCAGAGCCCTGTTCCTCCTCCACGCACTCTCCCTGTGGTGCATGTCTCCAGCCCTGTGCCTCCAGTTCCGGCACCACGCACCAGGCCTACTGTGCGCCTCAGCAGGTCAGAGTCGGCCGTCTGCCCAACGCCGCCTGCGCTGCTTGCCTGCTCAGCGCTGCCCGAACTGTCTGCCTTCCCAGCGCTGTCTGAACTGCCTGCCTGCCCAGCGTGGTCTGAACTGTCTGCCTGCCCAGCGCTGCCCGTCTGTCCCGAGCCTTCAGAGCCGTCCAGCCAGGACCAGCCAGTGCCGTTCAGCCAGGACCAGCCAGAGCCGTCCAGCCAGGACCAGCCAGAGCCGTCCAGCCAGGACCAGCCAGAGCCGTCCAGCCAGGATCAGCCAGAGCCGTCCAGCCAGGATCAGCCAGATCCGTCCAGCCAGGATCAGCCAGAGCCGTCCAGCCAGGACCTGCCAGAGTCCCTCGGCCAGGACCTGCCAGAGTCCCTCGGCCAGGACCTGCCAGAGTCCCTCGGCCAGGACCTGCCAGAGTCCCTCGGCCAGGACCTGCCAGAGTCCCTCGGCCAGGACCTGCCAGAGTCCCTCGGCCAGGACCTGCCAGAGTCCCTCGGCCAGGACCTGCCAGAGTCCCTCGGCCCGGACCTGCCAGAGTCCCTCAGCCCGGAGCTGCCGCCCCTTATCCCGGTGCTGCCCCTTATCCCGGTGCTGCCCCTTCATTTAGGTGGGTTTAGTTGGAGGGTGGTCATTGGGAGGGGGATACGGAAGCGGAGAGTGACTATGGTGGGGTGGGGACCTCGCCCAGCGCCAGAGCCGCCATCGTGGACAGACGCCCACCCAGACCCTCCCCTAGACTTTGTGCTGGTGCGCCCGGAGTTCGCACCTTAAGGGGGGGGGGGTTCTGTCACGTTCCTGACCTGTTTTCCTTTGTTATGTATTTGTTTTAGTTGGTCAGGGCGTGAGTTGGGTGGGTTGGTCTAGGTTTGTTTTTCTATGTTGGGATTTTTGTGTTTGGCCTGGTATGATTCTCAATCAGAGACAGGTGTGTATCGTTTGTCCCTGATTGAGAGTCATACTAAGGCAGCCAGGGTTTCACTGGTGTTTTGTGGGTGTTTGTTTCCTGTGTCAGTGTTTGGGCCACACAGGACTGTTTTCAGGTTAGTCACGTTTGTAGAGTTTCGTAATTTGTAGTGTTTGTTGTTTGTTCATTAAAGCATGAATACCTACTACTCCGCATCTTGGTCCAATCCATGCTCCTCCTCGTCTGAGGAGGAGAACGACTACGACAACCTTAACAGACGGTCTATTGGGGAACAGTGGGTTAACTGCCTTGTTCAGGGGTAGAACGACAGATTTTTACCTTTTCAGCTCGGGGATTCAATCTAACAATCTTTCGGTTACTGGCCCAATGCTCTAACCACGGTTTGTTCAGGGATTCTTGAGTTTGAAGCAGACATGCACCTTTTAAACATTTGATTAATATCGTGATAATTATCATTATCGAATGAAAAAATATAAATATCGTGCTAATTTATTTGCCTTATCGCCCAGCCCTACTGGCAGCTTCATTAAATAGTACCCGCAAAACACCAGTCTCAACATCAACAGTGAAGCTGCCAGTTGAGGACTTGTGAGGTGTCTGCTTATCAAACTAGACACTAATGTACTTGTCCTCTTGATCAGTTGTGCACCGGGGCCTCCCACTCTTTCTATTCTGGTTAGAGCCAGTTTGCGCTGCTCTGTCAAGGGAGTAGTACACAACAATGTACGAGATCTTCAGTTTCTCCGCAATTTCTCGCATGGACTAGCCTTCATTTCTCAGAACAAGAATAGAATGACGGGTTTCAGAAGAAAGATCTTTGTTTCTGGCCATTTTGAGCCTGTGACACATCTGTGATCGAGGAAATCAACCCAAAGCATGAAGAGAGGGATGGCAACCAGAATGATGACCCCAAGAGTGATGGGAAGAAATACAGAAGTGATGCAGAATGTTCAGATGGTGATGACAGTAAAAGTGCCAAAACACACCAAAAGAAGACAGACAAAGAGAAAAATGAAACGACGGAAGCACTCCTGACCGAGGAAAAAGGTAACAGTAGTGATGATGATGATGGTTTCACTGAGATGAAACAAAAGGATGGACATAAAAATATGCTTGTTGGCGAAGGTCGCTACAAAATACTGTCAGAATGATCAACCAGCAAATGTCAAAGTTCAGAACGACCTGGCAGGTGATATAGACTGGTCAGAGAGTGACTACAGCGAGATTGAGGAAATAATCACTGAGGACATGAGTGAAGAATTAAAGGAAACGGATGAGGAGGAGGAGGTTGAAGAAAAGGCAGATATTGAGAGTGATGAGAGAACAGGAAGAAATGTGATAAGAAGTGAATGTGATGATGATAAGAGTGGGAAACCAAACATGAAGAAAGGCATGGTTGACAAAGACAATACGGACAACAACATTGAGAAAGACAAAACAACCCAAAGCAACACAAAGAGAGAGGAGGGCAAGAGAAAAGAGGGTCAAAGCCAAGACACAGAGACATACAAAAAAAATGGAGCGACAGAATCTGACGAGCTCACTTTGGCTCCTGGAAAGGGGTCAGATAGCAATGACAGTGAGAGTGTCAAATCCAACCAAGAGAAAGAAAAGGATGACCAAAAGGACAAAGGACAGTTAGAGAGTCAGGAGGACAGGGTACTTGCTGGAGCAGAGGGAGAGACTTAGCATCCTCAGGAAGACCAATCGGAAACGTGCAAAGGTAAAAAATACAGTTGTTTGGCATCATATGTAAATTATCACTGATCTGTCATTAAATGTAGTGAACTCCACTGATATCAATGACACTTACCTTTTCACACCTTTGTCATCTCTTTCAGATTTTTCCATTTTCGCAGCGGCAACGGTTAAGACTCAGGGCCCAGGCGAGGATCAACTAGCAATTGAAGGAAAGACTAACGACACTCAGACAGACCAGGCACCAAAGGTCAAAGGTGAAAAGGACCAGGACATTGACTGGTCAGAGAGTGACAGTGAGACTGAGGAAATTACAGCCGATTTTGAGATTGATGAGGAAACAGACCAACCAGCAACGTGCGGAGGTAAGAAGGCAGTCAGTGGAATTACAATGAGGAGTGCTGATCTTGTTTGACAGCATGTGAAAATCATCACTAATATTTTATAATTGTAGGAAACTCCCGTGATATCATTAACACTTACCTTTTCACCCACATTTTCACACACCATTTTTTTCAAATGTCAGACTACTCCATCTCTGTTGCTGAGGAGGTTAAGACTCAGGACCCTGACAAGAATCAACCAGCACAGCTCAAAGGTAAAAAGGGGCTAGACAGAGAATAAAGTGTGATATGTGAGGGTAGCTTCAACACTTTCACTTACACTGTCTGTATACCACCTCCCTCTCCTCCATCTTCTTGGCTGGTGCTGAGGTCAAACAGACCCAGTGCAAAGGTCATCTTAGTTTACAGTTCTTTTGTACATTGAAAGTGTTATACAACTGCACCCCCTCCCCCCCTGTTGGTATTAATATCCTTAATTTTCCTATTTCTTGTTAGATGTCTCCTTGGTTGCTGCAGCTGAGTCAAAGACTCTGAACCCTCAGGAGGACCAGCCAGCAAAGTGTAAAGGTAAAGACCAAAGCCCGGTTTCCCGATAGCGATGGAACTGAAGCTTACTAGTGTTTAAGTGATGCAGCTTTCTTATAACGGCCGAAGATGTCACATGCGTTTCCCCAAACACCACGCAGAGAGAACGTTCACTAAGTGCATCGTTGGAGTAGGTGTCGATACTGATTGAAAGAAAGGCAGGGCTGCTCTGTGATCAGATTTCTCCATTCAAATCTTACCTTAACATTAGAATTATTCCACAATACTGATGACGGATCAGCTCCTAGAGAGCTATTACCACCTTATGGCTACAAAATATTGAGGCGACTTATTCTGACGCTTACCCTATAATAATGCACTAAATCACAGATTCATTTGGCACATGTAGTTAAACATCATGAAATATGTATTGAGGCAAAAATTACAAACCGTGTAGTCTACAAATAGAAGTCAATTGACTGAAGATTAAATTGATTTCAATATGATTGAAATACAGGCCTATGTAGCCTACTGAACTTCGCTTGCTGAATTGCCAAGACATTGGCAACTATTGGAGTACTTCTCCTGTCTTATCCAGTGTCCTGTGTGAATTTAAGTATGCTCTCTCCAATTCTCTCCTTCTCTCTTTCTTTCTCTCTCTCGGAGAACCTGAGCCCTAGGACCATACGTCAGGACTACCGGGCATGATGACTCCTTGCTGTCCCCAGTCCACCTGGCCTTGCTGCTGTTCCAGTTTCAATTGTTCTGCCTGCGGTTATGGAACCCCTACCTGTCCCAGACCTGCTGCTTTCAACTCTTAATGATCGGATATGAAAAGCCAACTGACATTTATTCCTGATTATTATTTGACCATGCTTGTCATTTATGAACATTTTGAAAATCTTGGCTCTCTCTAATTCTCTCCTTCTCTCTTTCTTTCTCTCTCTCGGAGGACCTGAGCCCTAGGACCATACGTCAGGACTACCGGGCATGATGACTCCTTGCTGTCCCCAGTCCACCTGGCCTTGCTGCTATTCCAGTTTCAACTGTTCTGCCTGCGGTTATGGAACCCCTACCTGTCCCAGACCTGCTGTTTTCAACTCTTAATGATCGGCTATGAAAAGCCAACTGACATTTATTCCTGATTATTATTTGACCATGCTTGTCACTTATGAACATTTTGAACATCTTGGCCATGTTCTGTTATAATCTCCACCCGGCACAGCCAGAAGAGGACTGGCCACCCCTCATAGCCTGGTTCCTCTCTAGGTTTCTTCCTAGGTTTTGGCCTTTCTATGGAGTTTTTCCTAGCCACCGTGCTTCTACACCTGCATTGCTTGCTGTTTGGGGTTTTAGGCTGGGTTTCTGTACAGCACTTCGAGATATTAGCTGATGTACGAAGGGCTATATAAAATAAACTTGATTTGATTTGATATTTATTTTATAGTCAACTTCGTGCCGAAGTTATCCTCAGTCACAGAGAGACAGATAAACAGCTTGTTTCTATGTTTAGGGGAGATCTTCTGTGTAGAAAGTGATGTGGAAGGGCAAAAAAAGCATTTAACAAAGCACTAGCTGTTCTACGAGTGGTCTGAGATAGCGTTTTCAACTGCAACTTGACTAATTATGGTTTTGGGAAACAGCTCTGAGATTTAACAACGCTCCTATGAAGGTTCTAATGATTAACATAGCCTTATGATGGTTTTGGGAAACTGGGCCTTGGATTATAACATATTGATACAATGTTGAATGCTAAGATAGTTTATTAGCATGTTCAAGGCGCTTCTCTTATTTCTGTTTTTCTGTGTGTATTAATGTCCATTCTCTCTCTTTTCTTGTCAGATTTGTCTGTGTTTGCTGCAGCTGGAGGACAGACTCAGAACACTCAGACAGACCAGGCAGCAAAGGTCAAAGGTGAACAGGACCTGGACATTGACTGGTCAGAGAGTGACTATGATAGTGAGGGAACAATGGATAGTGACAATGAGTACATAGGTAAAGACGAATGGACAAAGTGGAGCGTGGGCATTGAAGAAAAGAAAGCGTGTACACAACTCCAACATGATGGAAATACAGCTGAGAGAGACATCATAAACCAAGAGAAGAAAAAGCTCCAGCCAGCAAAATGCGAGAGAGAGAGAGAGAGAGAGAGAGAGAGAGAGAGAGAAGAGAATCAGGAAGGGACAAGCAAACAGACCAGACAACCACAGTGTAAATGTAGGACCAGGCAAAGTGACAGGGGACTCGAACAGAAAACATTTCATTCTCTGTGGTTTAATAGGGAAGAGCACCATTGCTCTCTCCCAAAAGTTAGGTTGGTGCGTAAAATCCGTTCAAATAAGTAAAACAGTGCGATGGTCTGCACTCGAAAAGATGTCGCATAAAGCTTACGTCATTTTTAGATTTAAAAAATATACATTTCAACTGCATCAGGGATGGTGTACACAGATGTTTCGGCTTTGCAGCCTTCTTCAGGGTGGTTTAGCATCACTCAGACGACGCCATCTTAATCCACATGGGGAGCCTAATAAAACTATTACATTTAAGTAACAGCAGTGTATCTCACTAAGGTACTGAGTTATGTGTGACTGCAGTTTATTAACACAGTACTCCTCTAGTGCATTGAAACAGCTTATAGGCCTTAACTATACTTATATTGCTGTGTGTTATTGTCCTATCAAATCTCCATTCATGTATATTCCTTTCTGTCCTTAGATTACTCTATTTTCACTGCATCAGGGCTAAAGAGCAAGGACCCGCATGATCAACAGCCAGTAAAATGAAAAGGTAAAACATGAAGGGGGATAGAGAGGGACAGACTTTTCACAAAGTATTTGATGGCACAGTGAGGTATAGGTAAAAAGGATGAGAGATATAGAAAGAGGGAGACAAAAAAGGAAAAGAGAGACAAAGAGAGAAAAAGAGAGGCAGACAGACAGAGCAAGACAGACAGACAGACAGACAGACAGACAGACAGACAGACAGACAGACAGACAGACAGACAGACAGACAGACAGACAGACAGACAGACAGACAGACAGACAGACAGACAGACAGACAGACAGACAGACAGACAGACAGACAGACAGACAGACAGACAGACAGACAGACAGACAGACAGAGAGAGAGAGAGAGAGAGAGACAGAGGCAGACATACAGTAAATTACTCAAATGTCAAACGTAAGCACATTCCATTCGTTCCCATGTGGATATGCTTTGCTCCCATAGGAGAATGATCGATGCTAAAAGTCCGTATTAGCATGGGTAGTGCCATTGAGGGCTTCCACCATTTCAATGTAGTCAACTGGGTGGGACTTCCACTTCATTGGCTGATCTTTCCTGGTGAACTTGTTGTAGTCATGTCCAACGGTCATCTTGACGGATCAGCCAATCATGAAGAAGAAAAATTACTTCTTCAAAATGGAGATAGCCTCAATGGCACTGCCAATGCTGTTAGACGCTATAATGCCACAGACACAAAGAGGAGTCCCCTGTCTCTATGTTTGCTCCTCGTCTGAATCTCAGGTGACAAGGGATGTCGTACTATGGCTCAGTTTACACAGGCAGCCCAATTCTGATCTTTTTTTCACTAAATGGTCTTTTGACCTGTAAAATATCTGATTTGTACGTTTGTTTATGTGTAACTCTGTGTTGTTTTTGTCGCACTGCTATGCTTTATCTTGGCCAGGTTGCAGTTGTAAATGAGAACTTGTTCTCAACTGGCCTACCTGGTTAAATAAAGGTGAAATAAATAAAACAATGAACTTGGAGTCTGTAGTTGTACACAGTGAAGCATTGAGGATGAGTAATTGCGTTCTTAGAGTGATGTCATAATGGATCATGCGGTCATAAGAAGATAGAATCCTCTTGCTATTAGGCTAGAATCTTAGGTGGGAGAACATTCCTAGAGAAGGTTAGTTGGAGACGGTCATCATATTGGTAAGTCATGTTTATACATTTTTCCAAAAGTTATGGTGAATCTACTATAATGGAGAGGACGGTTTTAGGTAAATATGATAGAAATCCTTAGCCTACTGCGAGTATCTAACTCCTGTCTTATGTTTAAATTAATATTTTCTTGGTTAAAGATTGGTTTGCATTAACAGCATAGTGTACTGTACTATAAACATTTTGAAAAGATTTACACAAAATCTATAGTATAAAGAGAAGTTTGCATAATTGGTTGGTCACAGCTTTTTAAGTTTGGATACAGGGCAGTCTTATGGTGAGATGCAAAATATTGTATTAGAGACACTAGAAATGTAGGCATTGATGAAAGACACCGCATAGGTTAAATGCTTTAATAGTAGTTTGAATGAATGCATGTCAATTGTGTTTAGGGAAACTGGGAGGTTATGTTTTTTGGAAATACTGTCACTATAATCACAGGATACATAGCCGCAGGAAGTAGGGGTGCTGCAGCACCCCCTGATACATTGTAATAAATAAATACATGTTTTATTTTTTATTATTACAAATGTATTTTTACACCAAATTAGTGCACTAGGCCTTTGAGCGGAGAAAAATATTCCTCAGCACCCGTCCACACATCTTCCCTCATCCATGATAGTGTGCTATGGTTCTTACTGCTAAGAGGTTAGAGGTACAGAGGGCTATATACCCTTTTCACACTACTGAGCCAATTCAGCCAAACGTTACATTGCTATTGTGTGAGACACAATGTGTGATGTCACAGTGTGAAACACAATGTCAATTTCATAGAATTAGGAATTAGAATACTAGAATGGAAATGAGCCTTCTTATGATTGTCCAAAAGTCAGCCATGTTGGTCAGGGAGTTGGTTAACCATGGTTTCCCAGTGCTGTGATAGGATATTGTGTAAAACAATTGGTATAAAAACTGTATTTCCAATTAGTTATATGACAACATTTTAGGTTGACTATAATTTCATTACATCACATGCCTTACTTTTATTTTCCTGCATAAGTAAAAGCAGGAAATGCATCACCTATGCCGCTACAGCCATTCATTCCAATTAGACTGGTTTTGGATTTCTCCCTGACCAAGATGGCTGCCATTTTCACCCCATTATGGAACTTTGATAGTTTATGACGTAGCCCCTCTAGTAATTTAATAGGATCTCTATGGTCAAAATATGGTTGAGAGGTGATATTCTAGAGATGGTTAGAGCAGGAATAGAAATATAATTGCTAGAAAGGACATCCCTATTCAATTCAATGTCGTGCTGATGGGTGCACCCTTAGCAAAGCAGGAAGTGTCCTCCATTAACCAAGAAGTACAGGATTGTATTGTGCTCATTATTTAATGTCAACTGACATTACACACATTTCAATGAGAAGTCCTTGCCATGGCGTTTCAAATAACAATGGCAATTGTGTATAACAATGCCAAGCTAGCCATTTTGAGTGTAACCGTGAGAGGGTGCAGTCAAATTGCCGGGGTCTGAGGGGATATTTCCATTCTACACATTCTATTTATATGAGAGTAGTTTGCAGAAGGATTTTAGAAGTTTGCACAAAGACACAGAAGTAAAATAAACTTCCAATTGACAATCTGCAGGGGAAATTGTCAGTAATTTTAACAATAATACAATTTCTGTCAATTTGGAATATACTGTACATTAAGGTCAAATTCATCTTTGGCAATTGGGTAAAAAGGAAAGATGGAACTGTTAAAAGTGATGTGCTTGATGCCGATGACGTCTTTAGATTGTTTAAGGATTTGTTTTCCTTTAGCAGCATTCTGCAGGATGCTAACATTTACGAACTCTCTTTTAGAGCTCATTCGTTATGGAAGTGCAGAGTATTGGTCAGAGCGACTGGCATTTTGAGGTGGGCCTGCTAAGGAAAGAGGTGGGCCTGCTAAAGCAATGGGCCTGTATGGAGGAGACGAGACAGATAGAGAGACAGAAGATGGAGATGTATGGAGAAGAGAGACAACAGCAGGATTACCAGCATCTGGAGATGAATAGACAGAAGGTGTTGAAGGAGGTGGAGAGGGACAGACTTGAGAGGATGAAGAGGGAGGAGAAGAAGGAGCTTGCAAAAATAAATCAGATGAAGGATGAAGAGTTGCTGTTAATGGAAATTAGAATGAGGGAAAGGACGAGAGAGATGGAGGAGGAGTGGAGGAGGTTCAGGGAGAAATCTGAGAGGCAGAAGGTAGAGAAACAGATGGAGCTCCAGAAGAAGAGACAGGAGGAGAGAGATGAGTGGGAGATATCTAAAAAGAAGAGCATGGAGGAATGGAAAGAGTTTTACAGGAAGGAAGAAGACTACCGAAAGGAAGAGGAATGGATGAAAGCAGAAAGGAAGGCAAAGAGAAAGGTGGAAGAAGGAAAGAGAAAGAGAAAGATGGGAGAAGAACAGCAGATGCTGAAAAAGCAAACCAGTCTAACGAAGAAACTGAGTGATGGAAAGAGAAGAGACCTGGAAGAGAGAAAGGAAGATGAAAATAATATGGGAGAAAAGTGTGTTAAGGAAGCAAGGGAAAGAGACAGGAGAGAACTCCTGAAAGAAAAGAGGCGGAGACAGATTGCAGAAGAAAAATTGACACACATGGAGAAACAAATGATGGAGAGGGAGGGGGAGAGAGAACTTGAGAGTCAGATTAGAGAAGATATGAGAAAAAGAGAAGAGGAAAGAAAGCATGAGGAGGAAATTAAAATGAAGAGACTGGAAGAGGACCTAAGGAAAGAAAAGAAGCAGAGACAGATTGCAGAAGAAAATATGACACACATGGAGAAACAAATGAGACAGCTGGAGGAGAGGGAGGAGGAGAGAGAACTTGAGAGTCAGATTAGAGAAGATATGAGAAAGCATGAGGAGGAAATGAAACTGGAAGACATGAAGAATGAAATGTTTGGGAAAATTAGAGAGTTGGAGGAGAGGATGATAAAGATGGAAAGACAGCATGCAGAGAAGACCACGATGGAGGAGGAGAAGGAGGAAAGAAAGAGGGTGGAAGACACAGTGAGGATGAAAGATTTTTCAATTTTCGCAGCGGCAACGGTTAAGACTCAGGGCCCAGGTGAGGATCAACTAGCAATTGAAGGAAAGACAAACGACACTCAGACAGACCAGGCAGCAAAGGTCAAAGGTGAACAGGACCTGGACATTGACTGGTCAGAGAGTGACTATGATAGTGAGGGAACAATGGATAGTGACAATGAGTACATAGGTAAAGACGAATGGACAAAGTGGAGAGTGGACATTGAGGAAAAGAAAGCGTGTACACAACTCCAACATGATGGAAATACAGCTGAGAGAGATGACATAAACCAAGAGAAGAAAACGCTCCAGCCAGCAAAATGCAAAGGTGAGAGAGAGAAAGAGAGAGAGAAAGAGAGAGAGAAAGAGAAAGAGAAAGAGAAAGAGAAAGAGAAAGAGAGAAAGAGAGAGAGAGAGAGAGAGAGAGAGAGAGAGAGAGAGAGAGAGAGAGAGAGAGAGACCACTAGATGAGAAGTTCAGATTGTGAAGTGAGTATGAATTCCCTCAGTATGTTTATCAATCTTTCCTCTTGCCCTCCCCCAAAAGATTTATCCATCTTTTCAGCTGGTGCTCAGACTCAGCAGACCCAGCAGTGCAAAGGTAAGAAAGAGGATGGGTGCAGCATTATGAATTGCTGTGTCACATAAGACCCACTACCCACTGAGCACAAACTGGTTGAATCACCCTTCTTTCCACAAAAAAATTATCTATTTTATGACATGACATTGAATCAATATGGAAAACTACTTGGATTTGCAAAACGTCATCTTAGTTTACAGTTATTTTGTACACTGAAACGGTTAGTCAAGATAATTGGGGTAATAGAGTTAATTTGATTATGCATAGATAACGCTACTAGCAGCGTAAACGAGGGGGTGGGGGAACAAAGCAAATACTTTGGGTAGCCATTTGATTAGCTGTTCAGGAGTCTTATGGCTTGGGGGTAGAATCTGTTAAGAAGCCTTTTGGACCTAGACTTGGCGATCCGGTACCCCATGCCGTGCGGTAGGAGAGAGAACAGTCTATGACTAGGGTGGCTGGAGTCGTTGACAAGTTTTAGGGCCTTCCTCTGACACCGCCTGGTATAGAGGTCCTGGATGGCAGGAAGCTTGGCCCCAGTGATGTACTGGGCCGTACGCACTACCCTCTGTAGTGCCTTGCGGTCAGAGGCCGTGCAGTTGCCATACCAGGCAGTGATGCAACCAGTCAGGATGCTCTCGATGGTGCAGCTGTAGAACTTTCTGAGGATCTGAGGATCCATGCCAAATCTTTTCTGTCTTGTGAGGGGGAATAGGCTTTGTTGTGCCCTCTTCACGACTGTCTTGGTGTGTTTGGACCATGATAGTTTGTTGGTGATGTGGACACCAAGGAACTGGAAGCTCTCAACCTGCTCCACTACAGCCCCATTGATGAGAATGGAGTGCTCGGTCTTCCTTTTCCTGTAGTCCACAATCATCTTCTTTGTCATGATCACGTTGAGGGAGAGGTTGTTATTCTGGCACCACACGGCCAGGTCTCTGACCTCCTCCCTATAGGCTGTCTCATTGTTGTCGGTGATCAGGCCTACCACTGTTGTGTCGTCAGCAAATTTAATGATGGTGTTGGAGTCGTGCCTTGCCATGTAGTCATGGGTGAACAGGGAGTACAGGCGGGGACTGAGCACGCCCCCCTAAGGGGTACACGTGTTGAGGATCAAAGTGGCAGATGTGTTGTTACCTACCCAGCCTCAGGAATTCCAGGATCCAGTTGCAGAGGGAGGTGTTTTGTCCCAGGGTCCCTAGTTTAGTGATGAGCATTGAGGGCACATTTCAATCTTTGTCCTGTATTGACGCTTTGCCTGTTTGATGTTCCGTCAGAGGCCATAGAGGCATTTCTTATAAGCGTCCGGGTTAGAGTCACTGTCCTTGAAAGCGGCAGCTCTGTTCTTTAGCTCAGTGTGGACGTTGCCTGTTATCCATATCTTCTGGTTGGGGTATGTACGTACCGTCACTGTGGGGACTATGTCATCGATGCACTGATGAATTGATGTGGTGTACTCCTCAATGCCATTGGAAGAATCCCAGAACATATTCCAGTCTGTGCTAAACAGTCCTGTAGCTTAGCATCTGTGTCATCTGACCACTTCTTTATTGAACGAGTCTCTGGTGCTTCCTGCTTTAGTTTTGTTGTTTGTAACCTGGAATCAGGAGGATAGTATTATGGTCAGATTTGCCAAATGGAGGGCGAGGGAGAACTTTGTATGCATCTCTGTGTGTGGAGTAAAGGTGGTCTGGAGTGTTTTTTCCCCCGGTTGCACATTTAACATGCTGGTAGAAATGAGGTGAAACGGCGCCGCCTCTAGATGAGCGTTTTCCTGTTTGCTTATGGCCTTATACAGTACATTGAGTACGGTCTTAGTGCCAGCATCGGTTTGTGGTGGTAAATAGACAGCTATGAAAAATATAGATGAAAACTCTTGGTAAATAGTGTGGTCTACAGCTTATCATGAGATACTCTACCTCAGAGAAAAACCACAAGACTTCCTTAATATTAGATTTCATGCACCAGCTGTTATACACAGACTGCCACACCTTGTCTTACCGGAGGCAGCTGTTCTATATTGCTGATGCAGCGTAAACCCTGTATGTTTTCCGTGTCATCGTTCAGCCACGACTCATAAACTATTAGTTTTAATGTCCCGTTGGTAGGATTTTCATGATCGTAGCTTGTCTATTTTGTTATTCAATGATTGTACGTTGGCTAATATGACTGATGGTAGAGGCAGATTACCCACTTGCCGTCGGATCCTTACAAGGCACCCCAACCTATGTCCTCGATATCTCCATCTCTTTCTCATGCGAATGACAGGGATTTGGGCCTTGTCGAGTGTCTGAAGTAAATCCTTTGCGTCCGACTCATTAAAGAAAAAATCTTCGTCCAGTACGAGGTGAGTAATCGCTGTCCTGATATCCAGAAGCTCTTTTCGGTCATAAGAGAAAGTGGCAGAAACATTATGAACAAAATAAGTTACAAATAACACAAAAAGACACAAACAATAGCACAATTGGTTAGGAGACCGTAATACGGCAGGCATCTCTTCCGGCGCCATTCATGTTGCCTTTTTAATTTCATGGCTTTTCTAGCACAGATATAAACTCCGACCACGTTTCTACAAAGGCAGATATCCTACCTGATGATCTTCCCTAATGTTTTCGTGAACTTTCCAAATCCTTTTGAATGCATATAAAAAAAATGTAATCAAATAATTTTGCATTTTTTCTTATTAGCCTACGAATAAACGTGATTGCAATTTCTATCTGTGCTAGAAAAGCCATAAAATGAAAAAGGAAATAGGATATTGGTATTGGCCCTCAATATTCAAATTGGTGCATCCCTTATTGAATGTATAAAACTTGATAGAAAGTATGCAGAAATTATAATGGCCTATATATTTTTAAATAACTGCCTTGGCCTTGTGGTTAAAAAGTACACCCCGAGATTTAAAGGTTGGGGTTCAATGCCTAGTTGAGAATTGGACATGATGCCACTCTGCTTGACACTCAGCATTAAAGAAAATTCAACCCCAAAACTATATTTTGGTATGTGATTCGTTATTGCATTGTTTATATAGTCCTAAAATGTTTTGCATGTCAGCAATCAAGTTTTGAAGATATATAACTTTCAAAATACAGAAATACAGTTGGTATGATGCATAATAGATCAGTTCCAAACCTCTCTGCCAATAAAAGCTTGTTTTCAGGTTAGGCTACATTTCCCTCTCATTAGGCCCTTCTGCTCTGGTGGATTTTTCCACACTGTGATTAATGTACCACTTTGGTGCCCTTCTTCTCCCCACTCAGATCACTTACATACAGTCCTAGGGACATTCTCACGTGACAAATAGTTTTTTTTTGCTTAAAAACATGATTATTTATTTTTGACCACAACTACTATAGGCAGGCTAGGCTATTTTAACCAAAGACCTTTATAACTAACCCAAGATAGACCACAGTCTGTCATTTCCAATCGGAACAAAGTAGTCATAGTGGGCAGAACAAGCAACGAGGGGGGCAGAGCCAAGCACAAGCTACTGAGATCTTACAAGCTAGTTTACTCTGTTTGTAACATATTTTTTGGGTGGAACAGAAAACTGTATTGATATCAAATGTTTCATCGATGAAAAAAAAGAGCATAGGGAGGCACACAATTGGACTAGCGTCATCAGGGTTTGGCCGGTGTAGGCCTTCATTGTAAATAATAATTTGTTCTTAAATGACTTGCCTAGTTAAATAAAGGTGAGGAAAAAAAAGTTAATCAAATACATCCTACTGCCGGCCGCTGGGCTTCCTCTCATCATCATATTTGGTAGTGTGGAAACGCCAACCGGATGCTCCACAGTTATACGTTCGGTGGAATCTCTGGCTCCTTGCTCCATCTTGGGTATTGCTACGTGTGGTACGTGTGGGGGTGGCCCCAGAGACGGAAGAGGGACACCCCACTCGCACTTATGATTCAATGAACTAAGTAGACCAGACCCATCTGCTATTGCATTGGGTTTTATGGGAGACACACCAGAACTAACATTGCATTTTTTCTACAAATGGTAAACTGCCTGAGTGAACTATCGTCAGTTTTCCACTACCTTTGTTGGCACTTCGCCCTGGCTTTTGTGAACGTGCTCGAGTCGCCCCCGTTGTCGCGCCTTGTTTTCTCTTCGGTCGCATTGGAGAGAAAAGAGTGGGACCTGTCCGAAAACTGTACCGTACCCACACAACTCTGAATTTCCATTAAATATGTCTACCACCACCCGCTGTCAAAAGCCCCAGGTAAGGTTTTATTTCTTTCGAATTTAGCGTATTGTCATTGTTGGTAGATGTTGTACTGTAACGTTATGTCGTAGGCCAAGGCTAGCCTACTGGGAAATGTGTAACGTTACATTTAACACGAGGTTGCTTGCTTGCCTGTTTTATTTTTAATATGCTGACCTCTGTCGGCAAGTTATTCTAAATCTAGACTGGTTTTACCGCACTGTAGCCTACATGTTTTACATTGAATCATTGATGTTGCATATTCCCGCTTTGTAGTGAGTGGACAACCGCAGAATGAATATCTACAATTTGTCGTTGGCTGCAGTGACAGTGGTTAGCGCGAGTACATTTAAAAAAAAAAAAGAAATATGTCGATGGACTGTGCTACACCGCATACCAATTGTTTTAACTGTTTGCAGCTTTTACCTAGTCTATAATTAGTATCTAGAAAGTTATTCCTGTTTTAATGAGAAATAGCTTGATTTGTGAATGTGCTTTTGTCAAGGCATGTCCTTAGCCAGCAGATCCGACCCCTTGCATAAAACTACACTAGGGTCGGAGAGGATTTCTGTGTGAGATATGGCTCTGAAAACGTACGTTAATCCAGGGATGAGAAATGCAGTGTACTCCGAATTGTCCCATTAGCCCAACTGCTACACCGAGAAGATTGAAGGAATGACATTTTTCCACAAAACTGTCCTTTTCGTCCTCATGTTAGGTAGCAGAAGCCACAGCTGCCATTTTTGAATCCATTGTCAGCCAATCAGCTCCTTTGTTGTTCAAAGCCACGTGCCATTCCATAATGCTACTGTTAGCTAGCATGAGGACAACAAAAGCAGTTTACTTAAACTAGCAGTTGTTCAATCATATTGGTGTAACAGTTGGGTTAATTCGTAGTAAAATGCATTTGTTATCCCTGGATTGAGGTACGTTTTTCAGAGCCATATCTGTGCCAGTTCTGCAGTCTTAATTTAATCAGGAATCCTGTCTGACCCTAGTGCAGCTCTAAGCAAGTGGATCGGATCTGCTGGTTAGGCATGTCCTCATCACTGGCTGGCAAAGAAAAAAAATTGTCAGCTGAGCCATCTCAAGGCTAAATGTATTGTTAGAACCTATGTAGGAGCATCATTAAATGTCAGAGTAATTACCGATACCATTGTTAAAGTTGCAATTGAAAACGCTTGGTATTTACCCACTGCCTCAGACCACATGTGTAACAGCTAAGTGCGCCGTTAGATATTTGTTTTTCCTTAAACCCTTTACATGCAGATATCCGCTAAACGTAGAATCAAGATCTGTCACTGACTGCTGATAACTTCACAAACACAAGGAAGCTGACAACAAATACAAAGTTGCCAATGTATTTGCAACTGTTACAAATAAGCAAAGGATATGAATATGCTTCAAATGAGGACTGAGATGACTGCATTAAAATAAGAATAGGCTACATAGGCCTACATAATTAAATAATATTTAAGTACATTTCCTATTCATTTAATTGAGTTCAATTTTGCTAATTCTAGGCTACTCGCTGTGAATTTTGCCTCAATATATTTTGATATGTAACGAAATGTCCACAATGTTGTGCCAAATCTTGATTTAGAGCATTATTATAGGGTAAGTATTAGATTTAGACCCCTCAATATTTGCATCCATATGTGAGATTTCTCTAGGAGCTGATCCGTCATCAGTGTTGTGAAAATTATAATGTTAAGGTAAGATTTTAATGGGGGAAACTGATCCGAGAGCAGCGCTGCTTTTCCCAACGATGCACTTAGCGAACGTTCTCTCTGTGTGGTGTTTTTTGTGAAACTATATTACATATTCGGCCGTTGTAGGAAAGATGCATCGTTAAAACGCTAAGTTCCATTGCTATCGTGAGGCCCTGGCAAGTTTAGCAGGCAGGCTACCAAACAAAAATATCCGTTTGTGATCTTTTCCTGATGAGGCCTCTTTCGTAATACACAGTAATTGCCATGTCCTTTGTGTTTGTTTTTGTGTGTGCATAGTTGGTAGTGTGAAGTCATGCCAGCTAATGAGGTTTTGGCTCCGCTGACCTACATGCTTGTGTTATGGGACTGGGGTAGACTGACAAGCTAGTCACAGCGCTGTGGTCTGATGTCTCTCGCTTGCACAATCTGATGCAAGCATGCTCCACTGTACGCTATGTGCACGCCCAGAGACCAGTCTCAGCGACAGACATGTTGAGCCAGCCAATAGAACTGCTTCAGATTGGGTGTTGGACCCATCATCTGCGAGGGGCGGTGGTTACACTCGTTGACACTGCCCACCAACTGGGTCGGCAGCATGGCAACACGGGTAGGTCTACAATTAGTCTTTTTCCTTTTTGAGATTGATAGGTTGCTACAATTTATCATGGCTTTCTACATTATTATTATTAAATGAAAGGTACAGTTTACTGGTCTGGACTTTTGGCAAATTTAACTCAATCTAGGGATGGAATATGTTGTTGCACTCCTAATCATCCCGAAATGATGAAAGGTGAATTGAGAAGATTAGTAGTATTTCAGTTTATAATTAAACTTCTGTTTTTGTCAGCATGCTAGGGGGCGGGCATGTAGCATAGCGGTAAGGTGAAAAATCTCTGTCCTTTAGCAAGGCACCAAATTTACTCCAGAGGTACCATACTACAATGTCCGACCCTGTAAAACAGCACCTTTCAATGTACCTATCTGGTGTATGTGACACTTTTAAAAAATGCTAATAGTGAAGCAACCCATTGGTTTCAACAACACTTCCGGTAGCTACTCACCCCAATGCTAGGCGTCGCATCCAATGGGCTGTTATAGTGTTAGTTAGGCTAGCATGCTGGCGAAAACTGAACCATTGCCGTTTTTCTTCAAATCTGTAGAGATGCACAACAAAGGATCATCAAACCCGCCAACTCAGTCTTAGTATTTCCAACCATTGAGATATTTTCTGTGGTAGCAGTAACAGTAGTCTTGCCATCTTGTCATCTGAGTGAGTGACATTTATGTTGTACAATGTGGCAGTAGCTAGTTGTCCTGTCTCATAAGTAAGGTTTTTAGGCCTAGGCTTCTTCTTGGCATCCCCTGGTCAGATGTTCCTCACTCCCCCAAAATAGCTCTTTGGAGGTCTGGGGTGTACATGTAGGTCTTTATTTTCAATGCCTAGATCCTTTGTCTTCTGGACTAAAATAAGATGAGAAAAATACATATTTGGTGAAATATTAATTGAATCATGGGAAAAGTAAATAACTTCCTTACAGAAACACATTATCCCTTTACAGTTTAGTTTATTAAGATCCCTGTTAGCTACTGTTTATGGAGTCCACATAAAATGTACAAATACATGACGAAGTACAAAACGGTTATAGAAAAGAACAACGTAAGATATTACATTTAAATTCTAAATACAATTTGAGTTATATTTTGCTATAAAGTATTCACGCCCCTTTACTTTTTCCACATTTTGTTAGAAAGTTGGATTAAAATGGATTTGTCTTTTTTTTTGTCAGCGATCTACACAAAATACTCTCAGTGAAAGAAAATGTAGAACCTTTTTTAATTCCTGGAAAATAAAGCAATAATATATTTGGATAAGTATTCAACCCCCTGAGTCAATACATGTTAAAATAATCTTTTGGCAGCGATTTAAATCTTAGTCTTTCTGGGTAAGTCTCTAAGAGCTTTGGAAACAGGGATTGTACAATATTTGCCTACTATTCTTTTTAAAACGAGCTCTGTTGGGGCTTCCGGAGTGGCACAGCGGTCTAAGGTCTGAGGCGTCACTACAGACCCGGGTTCGATCCCAGGCTGTGTCGGGACCGGGAGACCCATGAGGCAGCGCACAATTGGCCCAGCGTTGTCCGGGTTAGCGGAGGGTTTGGACGCCTGGGATTTACGTATCTCATCGCACTCTAGCGACTCCTTGTGGCGGGCCGGGCGCATGCACACAGACTTTGGTTGCCAGTTGTACAGTGTTTTCTCCAACACATTTGTGCAGCTGGCTTCTGGGTTAACCGAGCAGTGTGTCAAGGCTTGGCAGGGTCATGTTTCGTAGGGCGGATGGCTCTCGACCTTTGCCTCTCCCGAGTCTGTACGGGAGTTGCAGCAATTGGACAATTAACTACTACCCAAAAGCATACTATATGTATATATATATATGTGTGTGTGTATATATATATATATATACAATAACCAGCCCTGTCAAGGTGGTTGTTGATCATTGCTAGACAGCCATTTTCAATTCTTGCCATTAGATTTTCAAGCAGATTTAAGTCAACTGTAACTAGGCCATTCAATGTTCCATGTTCCAGGGAGAAGACCTGAGAGGAAGACAACCAAAGCTTCAGTTTCTGGACTGTAATTTTACAGATGTATGTTGAAAATGCTTTTGGGAGATGCGATGGATCATTGGGATCATTCAATATTCCCTTTTGTTGTTCAGTGAGATCATCCCATGTGAAGAGTCAACTCATTTAATTAAAAGTTCAATTCATAACTAAATAGTTTTTTTTATTTCTATTGGAAGGATTTAATCATTTGCAATTATGTCTAGTTATGATAAGGTTTATGTTTCTGTCTCCATATGATATGGTAAATAGATCCAATGCAAAAAACATCTACATTTAAATGGTATTAATTTGCATATATTTATGTTAATTCCTATATATTCCCACAGTGTTTCCACCTCTGAATATTCCCCAGAATTTCACCTTTATTTAACCAGGTAGGCTAGTTGAGAACAAGTTCTCATTTGCAACTGCGACCTGGCCAGAATGTGCAACTCTAACTGAAACTAAGGGGCCTAGCCCAAACCACGAAAAACAGACCAAGACCGTTATTACTCCTCCACCAAACTTTACAGTTGGCACTGTGCATTGGGGCAGGTAACGATCTCCTGGTATCCGCCATACCCAGATTCGTCTGTCGGACTGCCAGTTGGTAAAGCGTAAATCTTAGCTCCAACGAACGCGTTGCCACTGATCCAAGGTCCAATAGTGGTGAGCTTTACATCACTCCAGCCGACGCTTGACATTGCGATTTTTAGGCTTGTGTGTGGCTGCTCTGCCATGGAAACCCATTTCATGAACAGTTCTTGTGCTGATGTTGTTTCTAGAGGCAGTTTGGAACTCGGTAGTGAGTGTCGCAACCCAGGATATGCTCTTCAGCACTTGGCCGTCTTGTTCTGTGCGCTTGTGTGGCTTACCTCCTACGCGGCTGAGCTGGTGTTGCTCCAAGACATTTTCACGTCACAATAACAACACTTGTAGTTGACCGGGGAAGCTCTAGCAGGGCATAAATTTGACTAACTTGTTGCATAGGTGGCATCCTATGACGGTGCCACTTTGACCTTACTGAAGAGCTCAGTGACTTTCAATGTTTGTTTATGGAGATTGCATGTCTGTGCTCGATTTTATTATACAGCTGTCAACGGGTGTGGCTGAAATAGCCAAATCCAGTCATTTGAAGAGGTGTTATATATTTTGATGACTCGTTGTAGAGCCGATGTAGTTAGCAAGGTAGCTACGTTGCTAAGCATGATTTCACATCTTCATAGTTCCATTTCGATTCCTGCGATGTAGTTAGCATATCACTCGTGACATCACATTTTAATCTTTCACAATGGCCAACTGAAACGACCTATATAACGTAGGTACATGACGTAATGACAGCACGTAAAATTTTGCGCTACATGTGCAGCACAGCATTCCTAACCTAGCCCACAATGTCTGCTGTGTGAATCGAGCAGTCAACAAGTTGAATAGTCATTTGAAAGAGTAAGAACATTTCAGTGAGACACCTCAAAGGCAAGTTTGCTAGCACAAGATTTAGGCCAGACCAAGTTAATTGTTGATACAATGTTTCAAACAGGCCATGCATAGTCAATGGGATTTTATAGGATATTTATTTTTATCAGGATATTTTATACCTGTGGACTGCAATGTTTTTATTTGTTGGCATTATGTCGGCGACTTTTACGTATCGGCAATGGCACTAGAAGTTACTTTTAGATAGCATTTTGATTAACCACATGACATTGAGTTTGATATATATCAATCAAAGACTTTATTATGAGTTAAATGAATGTGCATTTCAAACAAAATAACTGGCACACAGATCAGTAGAAATGGTATTATAACTTGGCACTCCAAGTGGAAAAGGTTGCCGACTGCTGGTGTAGCCTATTACTGGCATTTAGGAGCGTAAAGGCACAATGTGAAGACCAGCGGGAGGAGAAGCATCTGGACATTTTTTTTCTGGTTAGGCTATATCAATCTGATATACACTGCTCAAAAAAATAAAGGGAACACTTAAACAACACAATGTAACTCCAAGTCAATCATACTTCTGTGAAATCAAACTGTCCAATTAGGAAGCAACACTGATTGACAATAAATTTCACATGCTGTTGTGCAAATGGAATAGACAAAAGGTGGAAATTATAGGCAATTAGCAAGACACCCCCAAAAAAGGAGTGATTCTGCAGGTGGTGACCACAGACAACTTCTCAGTTCCTATGCTTCCTGGCTGATGTTTTGGTCATTTTTGAATGCTGGCGGTGCTCTCACTCTAGTGGTAGCATGAGACGGAGTCTACAACCCACACAAGTGGCTCAGGTAGTGCAGTTCATCCAGGATGGCACATCAATGCGAGCTGTGGCAAAAAGGTTTGCTGTGTCTGTCAGCGTAGTGTCCAGAGCATGGAGGCGCTACCAGGAGACAGGCCAGTACATCAGGAGACGTGGAGGAGGCCGTAGGAGGGCAACAACCCAGCAGCAGGACCGCTACCTCCGCCTTTGTGCCAGGAGGTGCACTGCCAGAGCCCTGCAAAATGACCTCCAGCAGGCCACAAATGTGCATGTGTCTGCTCAAACGGTCAGAAACAGACTCCATGAGGGTGGTATGAGGGCCCGACGTCCACAGGTGGGGGTTGTGCTTACAGCCCAGCACCGTGCAGGACGTTTGGCATTTGCCAGAGAACACCAAGATTGGCAAATTCGCCACTGGCGCCCTGTGCTCTTCACAGATGAAAGCAGGTTCACACTGAGCACATGAGCACATGTGACAGACGTGACAGAGTCTGGAGACGCCGTGGAGAACGTTCTGCTGCCTGCAACATCCTCCAGCATGACCGGTTTGGCGGTGGGTCAGTCATGGTGTGGGGTGGCATTTCTTTGGGGGGCCGCACAGCCCTCCATGTGCTCGCCAGAGGTAGCCTGACTGCCATTAGGTACCGAGATGAGATCCTCAGACCCCTTGTGAGACCATATGCTGACACATGCACATTTGTGGCCTGCTGGAGGTCATTTTGCAGGGCTCTGGCAGTGCACCTCCTTGCACAAAGGCGGAGGTAGCGGTCCTGCTGCTAGGTTGTTGCCCTCCTACGGCCTCCTCCACGTCTCCTGATGTACTGGCCTGTCTCCTGGTAGCGCCTCCATGCTCTGGACACTACGCTGACAGACACAGCAAACCTTTTTGCCACAGCTCGCATTGATGTGCCATCCTGGATGAACTGCACTACCTGAGCCACTTGTGTGGGTTGTAGACTCCGTCTCATGCTACCACTAGAGTGAGAGCACCGCCAGCATTCAAAAGTGACCAAAACATCAGCCAGGAAGCATAGGAACTGAGAAGTGGTCTGTGGTCACCACCTGCAGAATCACTCCTTTTTTGGGGGTGTCTTGCTAATTGCCTATAATTTCCACCTTTTGTCTATTCCATTTGCACAACAGCATGTGAAATTTATTGTCAATCAGTGTTGCTTCCTAAGTGGACAGTTTGATTTCATAGAAGTGTGATTGACTTGGAGTTACATTGTGTTGTTTAAGTGTTCCCTTTATTTTTTTGAGCAGTGTAGTAATTTGTCTTCATTTTTTTAATCGCGGTGCTTAAACATCAGACAAGCTCTAGCCTACATATAGTTGATTTTATTCAAACGTGTGGAAAATATGTGGGGGGAAAATACGCAAACTGGCTCTGTTGACCAACATTTTTTTGGGTCGGAAACGGCCCTAAATCTATCCCCGAAATATAGACAGACTAACTGGTCTCTACCTCACTGTGGTTTATGAAGACTTTAAATGTGCATCTCCTCATTCACCTTTTCATTGGCTTTTGTAGAGCAGCCTTGATAGCATCAGTCAAAATGCTTATCAGAATCAGGAAGAGTGTCTCTGATTGGGAAAGAAAGCTATGGAGGGGGAGTAAATGGAGATTAGAGTATGGGGGTGGGGGGACCTAAAGGAGCAGAGAGCCAGTGGAGCATTCAGAAGGATCTTCTGCCAGATGTTATGTTGCATAACCGCTAGTAAAGTGGGCCAACCGACCCACATATGTACAGGGGCTATGGCTGCTGCTACAAACAGATCCTTGATTCAACTCTTGCTTACATACCTATGCACGGACACACACGCAGTTGGGCACACATTCAATTTTATAACCCGCCTGGCCAACTCTGTCACTTATTCTGCATGCAAGCTATAGCATATCCGCCATCCTAACACACACACACACGGAGTAGGCGGGAGACGCACCCAGATTCAAAAACACTTTCCAGATTTCAGTAGTGTAGCGTTAGTCATGTGACATTCTGTTCTGTTCCACAGCAATGCAATACATTTTTCATAGTTCCCTTTGTACTTCCCCTTTCTCTCCCCTCCTTGCCTGTACAGTTTGTCCTTACTCCCCCTCTCTCCAGTCACCATGCTCTTGTGTAAGACTTGTGTAAGGCATGTGATCAACAATAGTGAGAGTGAATCATTCATTGTATTAATAAGGCATGCAGGCAGAGAGATGAATATGATCTGCGTGTTCTTTCGTCTTATCATGCCTCTGTGGGGTCTGGCTGCTGAACAGAACTGCACTGGATGCTCCTGGCTGGAGTGTCATTGATCCCCATACACACTTCATAATAATTATTCAAGTCGTTTTCTGTTGTGATACGTCTGTTTAAAAGACTTGGTGGAGAAATCTGCTTTGCATGTTTCTGTGTGCTCAGGTGCATCCTGTTTCCATTAATCATCCTGGATTGCAGTGCACCTGTGGTACATTCAATTGATTGGACATGATTTGTAAAGATATACACCTGTCTATTTAAGGTCCCACAATTGATAGTGCATGTCAGAGCAAAAACCAAGGAATTGTCCGTGGCGCTCCGAGGCAGGATTGTGTCGCGGCACAGATCTGGGGAAGGGTACCAACAATGCAGCATTGAAGGTCCCCAAGAACAGTGGCCTCCATCATTCTTAAATGAAAGAAGTTTGGAAACACCAAGACTCCACCAAAATGCACATGACAGCCGGCTTGAAGTTTGCCTAAAGGAGTCTCGGACCATGAGAAACAAGATTCTATGGTCTGATGAAACCAAGATTGAACTCTTTGGCCTGAACGCTTAAGTGTCACGCCTGGAAGAAACCTGGAACCATCCCTACGGTGAAGCATGGCGGTAGCAGCGTTACACTGTGGGGATGTTTTTCAGCTGTTGGGATTGGGAGACTAATCAGGATTGAGGGTAAGATGAACGGAGAAAAGTACAGAGATCCTTGATGAAAACTTGCTCAAGATCTCAGACTGGGGCAACGGTTCACCTTCCAACAGGACAACGACTCTAAGCATGCAACCAAGACAATGTAGGAATATGTTTGTGTTAAGTAGAAGATAGCTGTCTGTCCTGTGGGTAATATTATGGTAATTGAGATCCCAGACAGACACTTATCTTCAGATGACAGTTGGGTGGTTTTAAAGTCCGCCAGGGATCTTAACTAAAGAGCTTTCAAAGAACTACCAGGTGATGGCTTGGCTGCAATTGCGCTATCATGATACGCCAAGGTTAATGGTTTAATTTGGCAAATGGCACCTAATTTTAATTATTTGGTATTTGATTAAACGGTGGAAAAGCAGTGCCTAAAGTGTTGTTTGCTAAACTAAAATGCTACATTGCCCTACACCAGGGGTAGGCAACAAGATTTCAGCCGCGGCCCGATTTTTGTCGGGTGGATGGTTGGGTAGTTGGAACATAATTATAATAATTTATACACTACAAATTCACCACTACCAGGCCCAAAAAGAGTTACTTTCAAATGCAATATCACTTAATTCCTTGACTATATTGAGACAAGATCAGGTCTTTTTTTTCTATTTGTTGGAGTGCTTGATCAGATTTCCTGAATGCTAAAATGTTTTGGAGGCAGAATTCCTGACGATGTTAGTATTTTTGGACCAATAACTAAAATACTTTAGTAGGATGTTTTTTGGCCTGTTGCTGACCCTCGCCCCTACATACAAACTATGCATTCACACTCATACAGTTTCCAAACCAGCTGAGCACAAGATGCCCAAAAGAGAAAAAGTTTTACAAAAGTCTCTTTCACACATGGCCTTCGTGGCGGTTTTAAGAATGTGAGCGCGTGTATTGTTTCTTCTGTCTGAACCGTCTTGGACTGGAGGAAGACATGGTCGTCATTATTTCCAGCAGCACACAAAGAGCAGTTTGTCTGTCGGACTGTTGGTCGGTCTCTTTCTGTTGCATAGAGCTGTATTGGGTCTGTAGTGAGACACTGTGCACACACAGGCACTCTGTACAGACCGCTAGGGTAGCAATGGCAGATATGTCTTGGTACAGTCATCATCTGACTGTTTCAAGTAAACACAGTCCAGGCACGTTAAGGTCATGAAGCTAATCGAGCCAGGTTCTTATCATTTTAGTTCTCTAATCCTTCTGCCACCACACTGCCTAGAAACCAGCAACCCCTATTTTAAAGTGTAGCTGAACCAAAAAACCACCTTCTCTCGTTAAATGGCCTATATGGCATTTGAGTCAAGCATTTATTTTCGTGTAAATAGTGTAATTTGGGTAATAGTCTGTCTCTTTCTAAATTGAGTTTAGGAAAAATAATGTGTATGTCACGGAATGAAGTGTACGCCAGTTTTCCTTTTATTTCAATCCTGCCCACAGCTGGCAGCACTCAAGTAATAATACATTTGGTGCGTAATGCCTGCGGTAAATTTGCTTTAACTTTGTCCCCTATTAGCCCCATAGGTACAGTTGAAGTCGGAAGTTTACATACACCTTAGCCATATACATTTTAACTCAGTTTTTCACTATTCCTGACATTTAATCCCAGTAAAAATTCCCTGTTTTAGGTCAGTTAGGATCACCACTTTATTTTAAGAATGTGAAATGTCAGAATAATAGTAGAGTGAATGATTTATTTCAGATTTTATTTCTTTCATCACATTCCCAGTGAGTCAAAAGTTTACATATACTCAATTAGTATTTGGTAGCATTGCTTTTAAATTGTTTAACTTGGGTCAAATGTTTTGGGTAGCCTTCACAAGCTTCCCACAATAAGTTGGGTGAATTTTGGGCCATTCCTCCTGACAGAGCTGGTGTAACTGAGTCAGGTTGTAGGCTTCCTTGCTCGCACATGCTTTTTCAGTTCTGCCCACAAATTTATGGGATTGAGGTCGGGGCTTTGTGATGGCCACTCCAATACCTTGACTTTGTTGTCCTTAAGCCATTTTGCCACAACTTTGGAAGTATGCTTGGGGTCATTGTCCATTTGGAAGACCCATTTGCGACCAAGCTTTAACTTCCTGACTGATGTCTTGAGATGTTGCTTCAATATATCCACAAAAAATGTTTTCCCTCATGATGCCATCTATTTTGAAGTGCACCAGTCCCTTCTGCAGCAAAGCACCCCCACAACATGATGCAGGCTGCATCCACATATATATATCTATATCCAGGCAGAGTAGAATAAGGCTTTTAATTCTGGGATTCTGTTTCACATAAAGGCCCACTTCTCTATCCTCCTGAGTGTAATCGTTTAAGAGCTATTGTCTCAAATGGCCATGGCTGGCATGTGGCTACACACTCCACCGGGGAGATCCAAAGGGTTTTAAGCTTGTTTTCAGTTGATAGTGGGGAATCAATGGTATATCCATTAGTGATTTAATGCCAGAGAAGCTTTGGCCAAACCACGGCTTCGAGGGAATTATCACTTTTATACAATGGTGACCAACATATTAAAATAATGATTGTTATTTGAATTTATTCATTCTATTCCGTCCTTCCATGCATAGCTACGGGAAGATCTTATGAGTAGGGGGTGCTGGGAAAAAATGATCCTTTATAATAAAGCATTTGCAGTCTAATGATAAAATACAATTCTTAATGTGATGAGTAGCCTAAGCATAGGACAAGTTTCAGTGTCAGTAGTCACTGCAGCCTAAGTTAATTTAACTCATGACTGTATGAAAAACAAAATAGGCTGTTGTGAACAGAGCTCTCATTTCTTTGTACTGTATCATTACAATCGGGGTGTGTGAGCAAGTGAGTGAACTAGAGGAGTGTTGTAACTAAATTAGTAAAAAAGATTAGTGGTGCACAGTATACAGAAACCTATGTACTTTGTCAAAAAAAGGAAAAACTGTTTGATACTAGAATTTGTTACGTTCATTTAGTATTTCTGTCAAATGTTTCTTGCGTGTCTGCGCCTATCAAGTCCATCAGTGCAGCTGCTCTTCGGGCTATAAAAGGAAGTGCCTGCTCCACTTACTCATTAATTGCTAGAGCTGTCTGGGCTGCATTGTTGGCTCCCCACTCATGCTGCACAGAAAGTTGAACTTGAATAATGCAACCAACACGACATGTAGAAACTGTTATTACTGTTCACAAATCAATGCCCATACAGGCTAGAAGTCACACTTTGCAATGCAAGACGGTAGCGGTAGCTTCCAGCTTTAATTGTAGGCTTTCCTTGCAAAATGTGCTATTTTCTGAGCTGATTGTGACCGAAAAGATGATTAATTAACTTAGTCTCCCTTGCCACTAAACTCATTCACTTCTTTGTCTTCCTCTCCTCCCGTCTGGTTTCCACTAGATTCCACAGCCACATTCTGCCTTGGGAACTTTTTTAAGAAACAGAGCACACATTTATAAAAGATTGCTTCATTTATGCAAAAAAAATGTATGCACTTTGAGTTTCTTTTGTATAACAAAAAGCGCTTTACAAATGTATTATTATTTCTTTGTTTAGTCATGTTACCTGATTGGCTAGCTAGCAGCTAACAACCTGGTAACCAGTATATCCAAACATTTTGGGGCACAGAAAGAAAAAGGATAGCTTCTTCAGGAGAGCAATGATCATAGCAATGAATGAATGACGGATCGCTTGCATGTCGTTATCACAAATGTACATTTGTAGAGACGGTGTACAATTTTGAATGTAATGCGTCTCAATAGGAAAATAGTGCTTTTACACAATGTAGAAGCCTAATGTTTCACAAATGACTTGGTAATTTCAATGTTATTCGTTCAACATCTTAGCTTTTATAATAAACTGAAGTGTTGAAGTTTCATATGTGCTTCAAAAGTAGCTAGAATTCATATAGGCTGCATCTCAATCAAATTTGAAAACATATATATTTTCTGGTGCTCCTAAATTTTATGTGGTGCGCCTAACTAAGTTGAGACCACAAGTGCTACCAATGGAAAAATGTATTTAGATCACGGTCTGTGTTTACAGCAGAATGTCAGGTCATCAAGTCTGTAAACTGAAGCACAGCTGGGTCATGCAGCAAGACAATGATCCAAAACACACAAGCAAGTCTACATCAGAATGGCAGAAAAGCAACAGAGAAGAAGTTTTGGAATGGCCTAGTCAAAAGTCCAGGCCTGTTGTGTTAGGAGCTGAAATGAACAGTCCATAGTCAGAAACCCACATTTTATTAAATAAGTATCCAATTTGTATTCGTTCACTCAGGTTCCCTTTATCTAATATTAGGTTTTGTTTGACGATCTGGTTTTCAGTGTCAAAAATATGCACAAATAGAGAAAATCAGAAATGGGGAAAATACTTTTTCACAGCACTGTAGCTGTCAGCACCAGTGACAGCGGTTAGGTTGGCTATAACATTGTATGTACACTAGTAAAATAGCAAGGGTAGTTCCATGTTGCCTTGTGAGAATCTCACACATCCCCCACATAATGGCAGATTCCCTGGAATGGTAACTGTTTCTTCCTTCTCTTGTTGTGTATTAAGGATGGGAATTGCCTGGGACCTCACAATACGATATTATCACGATACTTGGGTGCCGATACGATATGTATTGTGATTCAAACATTTATTTTTGCGATTTGATATTCCAAACATATTGCTCACCAAGAGGGAGCATGAGAAAATGTGTTTTGATCAGTCATGGAGAACAAGCTATGAAGGAACAATACTGCAGTTTTGGTGCAGGTACACCAACTAGTGCAAAAATAATATTGCGTTTTTGTCAAAACGATATGATGTATCAGCAAACATAATATCCTGATATGTAGCTATCAAAAATATATATATTCTTCCGCCATCACTTATTTATGTATGGTATTTCATCATGCTGCTATGCTTCCTCCATGTCTCCATGTGGGAAGAGAAGTGATAAATCACAAAGGAATTCCAATAGTTTTATCAACTAGGACCCCCCCTGTTCTCCCTGCCACCTCAGTGACTTTGCGTGAGAATCCTGTGAAGCTGAGTGAGGGAGGGTGCTAGATGGGGTAGCGTGAGACTGGCTGGCTCCTATCCTATGTGTTTGAGCTGTGAAGGTCTCTGGTGTATTGCTGGGTGTATGGTACAGTAACACTCCTCACTAAGACAGTGGTGGATTAATGCACACAGAGGTGGGGATAGCATGGCATAAGCATAGCAGTGATCACAAAGGGCTAGGTAGTCAGTCAGCAGTATGTCTCCATTCCACCCAATGGTGGAAGTAGGTGGTGGAAGTACGATGGTGGAAGTACGATGGAGGTAGTTAATGGTTTGGGATGTAGTCTTGTGGGTGTGGCCTTACTGGTGGATTTAGATGGGACAGGGGAGGGTCCTGAGACGGGAGCTCATGGATTCCCGGGTGTGCTAACAGTCTTAAGACAGGGGATAGTCCTAATGGATGTGCTTTGCCGAGGACGAGTTTGAGCCGGATTCAGCGGTAGTGTCTGGGCTGTGTGGCAGGTGTGGAGGGGGCAGGGATCAGAGTGCCTGTTCTTAAGACTTTAGAGAGGGACACTGAAGGAGTGGAAAATGGGAGGGTGGGGGTTAATGCTACTGAGAGACTATTTTAGTGACTGGACTGTTAGTGTGCTACTTGACTGCAGCAGTCACTCTGCTTGCCTGCTGGAGATGCCACGAAGTAGCTTAGTTTAAACACGTGGGTTAAATTCAGACCTTGTTCTGATGTGCTTATATGCATGTGCTTATATCCTATCTATTGATCTCACTGCAGTTTGGTGTAATTTAGTTGTGACAAACTTTCTCCTCTCTCCTCCAGGTTATAATGCACGACCAACACAGAAAAAGTTTGACTCTATAGCCAACGGGATCCCGAGGACTTGATTACAGTCGCTTCAAGCCTGATAGTTTGCATCGGTGCGGCTGCCCCACTACCCCCGGCTCACACCCCTTTGGTCAACTGGCATTACTTCTGACAGCCCCCTTCCTCCTCCATTGGTTCATAAGACTTGGGTTCTCTTGTGGTCTGTCTACTTTGCCTGTCTTCTCTTCCATCGGTCCCTGTTCTCCACTGACACCAGTAGCAGTCCCTGGAGTTACATAATCCTGTATTAGGTAAGACCATTATTATTATTATTATTAATGCAAGGGGCGGATTACACACACACACACACACACACACACACACACACACACAATGCACATGTGCCTAATCCAAGTCCTCATTGTGATCATGAATTAATCAAACAAGCTTTTATGAACGATGCCAGCATCATGCCATTCTAGTGTGTGTGTGGGACTGATGGTTGAAGTGTAAGTCATATGGGGATAGAAATTTAGATACACTTTTTTTCTCTCTTTTTCATGTTCCCCCTTCTTTCTCCCCTCCATCCCTTGCTGGTCAGGCTCAGCCCCCAACATTAAACAGTGAGATGATTCCCAACGGTTATCTGCTCTTTGAAGATGAGAGTCTCTTGGATTCCACCATAGCAAAGATGAACGCCCTGAGAAAGAGTGGACAGTTCTGTGACGTGAGACTGCAGGTACGTGGAGTTTTTCTCTTTCGCTCTCTCGAACCCCCCCCATTACTGGATCTTGAACTATGAGAATAGAAAGGTTCAGAACTTTTGTGAAAGAGCACAGTTGAAAAATATATGGCAAATAGAAATCAACTGGATGGTGTTCAGAGATGGATGGGTAGGGGTTGAATGGAGCTGAAGGGTGGGACTAAAAATAACAAGAACACATGTTCTGATGTGTCCATTTTTGAGATTTTTGGTTCCAACTGCTGTCTTTGAGATGCAAAGTAGGTGAATGGAAGATATCTGCATGTGTGGTTCCCACGGTGAAGCATGGGGGAGGAGGTGTGGTTCTGCTTTTTGGGTGACACTGTCAGTGATGTTATTTAGAATTCAAGGCACACTTAACCTGCATGGCTTCCTCTGCATTCTGCAGCGATACGCCATCCCATCTGGTTTGTGCTTAGTGGGAATATCATTTGTTTTTCAACAGGATGACCCAAAACACACCTCCAGGCTGTGTAAGTGCTATTTGACCAAGAAGGAGAATGATGGAGTGCTGCATCAAATGACCTGGCCTCCACAATCACCTGACCTCAACCCAATTGAGATGGTTTGGGATGAGTTAGACCGCAGAGTGAAGGAAAAGCAGCCAACAAGTGCTCAGTATATTTTGGAACTCCTTCAAGACTGTTGGAAAAGCATCCCAGGTGAAGCTGGTTGAGAGAATGCGAAGAGTGTGCAAAACTGTCATCAAGGCAAAAGGTGGTTACTTTGAAGAATCTAAAATATATTTTGATTTAATACTTTTAGGCTTACTACATGATCCCATGTGTGTTAATTCATAGTTTTGATGTCTTCACTATTATTCTACAATGTAGGAAATAGTAAAAAATAAAGAAAAAACCCTTGAATGAGTAGGTGTCAACTTTTGATTGGTACTGAAACTATTCAGCCCCCTTCCCCTTTTCCATATTTTGTTACATTACATCCTTATTCTAAAATGGATAAAATACATTGAGGAAAATAATCTACACACAATACCCCGTAATGACAATGCGAAAACAGGTTTTTAGAAATGTTTGCAAAAGTATAAAAAAATACCTTATTTATTTAAGTATTCAGACGCTTTGCTATGAGACTCAATTGAGCTCAGGTGCGTCCTGTTTCCATTGCTCATCCTTGATGTTTCTACTACTTGATTTGGAGTCCACCTGTGGTAAATTCAATTGATTGGACATGAGTGGGAAAGTCACACACCTTTTCTATATAAGGTCCTACAGTTGACACGGCATGTCAAGAGCAAAAACCAAGCCATGAGGTAGAAGGAATTGTCCGTAGAGCTCCGATGAAGGGTACCAAAAAATGTCTGCAGCATTGAAGATCCCCAAGAACACAGTCTTAAATGGAAGAAGTTTGGAACCACTAAGACTTCGTAGAACTGGCCGCCCGGCCGAACTGAGCAATCTGGGGAGAAGGGCCTTCATCGGGGAGTTGACCAATAACCTGATGGTCACTCTGACAGAGCTCTAGAATTCCTCTGTGGAGATAGGAGGAATGCTAACTAATAGGAACGTAAACAACATTTGAGAGAAATAAGCTTTTTGTGCATATGGAACATTTCTGGGATCTTTTATTATGGCTCATAAAACTTGGGACCAACGCTTTACATGTTGCATTTTTATTTTTGTTCAGCATAAATTATAGCACCTCTGAAGAATGGTCTCTAGTTTGAGCCCTGACCTCTGATCTATCTCCTCTGTAGGTGTGTGGTCATGAGTTGATGGCTCACCGTGCTGTGCTGGCCTGCTGTAGCCCCTACCTGTTTGAGATCTTCAACAGCGACATCGAACCTCACGGCGTGTCCCACGTCACCTTCGAAGACCTTGACCCAGAGGCTGTGGAGATCCTGCTTAACTACGCCTACACTGCCCAGTAAGTGCCATGACCTCTACCCTCTGACTCCTTTACTATGCCTACGCTGCCCAGTGAGTGTACATCTTCTAAGACATTCATTGTGCAATGAGTCCTAGGCTTTGTTAAAGTGATGTCCTTCAACTTTCGCCACTACATAAGTATTTTTTTTAAAACCTGCTTTGGCCTGGATGTCCTTATTTTGGTAAGGATCAGAATATAAATATTTTTTTCTGTGAATGAGTTAACTTCCAGAGCCTTTAAGTTGTAAAACAATAACTTGAAAAGGTACTTACATGCCATAATTTTGACTTTCATTATAACCTTGTTTACAATCTGAGATGTATGTGTGTAAATAAAACCCATCCATATCACAATGGCACACTGGCAGTTGACAATAAAGAACTGAATATCTGTGAATCTGTTTAGTATTTGATGTAAATAACTGAGGAGAATGCATGAAGAATAACTTCATTGCAGTCTGGTTTCTTTATTTACCTTTAACCTCTCTGGGATATGTGGGACTTGGCCAATAGCCAGGGAAAATGTAGAGCGCCAAATTAAAAAAAAAATGATATAAAATCAAACTTTCATTAAATCACACATATAAGATACCAAATTAAATCTACACTCGTTGTGAATCCAGCCAACATGTCAGATTTCAAAAAGGCTTTTCGGCGAAAGCATACGATGCTATTATCTGATGATAGCACAACAGTAAACAAAGAGTGTAGCATATTTCAACCCTGCAGGCGCAACACAAAACGCAGAAATAAAATATAAATCATGCCTTTGACGAATTTCTTTTGTTGGCACTCCAATATGTCCCATAAACATCACAAATGGTCCTTTTTGTTCGATTAATTCCGTCCTTATATGTCCATTTATTTGGCACGTTTGATCCAGAAAAAAACAGCTTCCAATTTGCGTAAAGTCACTACAAAATATCAAAAAAATTACCTCTAAACTTTGCCAAAACATTTCAAACTACTTTTGTAATACAACTTAAGGTATTTGTAAACGTTAATAATCGATCAAATTGAAGACGGGTCTATCTGTTTTCAATACAGGATGACAACAAACTAACGATACTTTTCTAGTCTTGCGCAACTCTCAAACAGTACACATAACGTTACACTGAATCCAGATGGCTGTTCTTCTTCATTGCACAAAGGAATACCTCAACCTATTTCCAAAGACTGGTGACATCCAGTGGAAGCGGTAGGAACTGCAAACAGGTTGATTAGAAATCTAGTATCCCAATGAAAACTCATTGAACAGACGGTGACCTAAAAAAAACTGAATAGTTAGTCCTCTGGGTTTTGCCTGCTACATAAGTTCTGTGATACTCAGACATGATTCAAACAGTTTTAGAAACTTCAGAGTGTTTTCTATCCAAATCTACTAATAATATGCATATCTTATATTCTGGGGATGAGTAGAAGGAAGTTGAAATTGGGCACGCTATTCATCCAAAAGTGAAAATGCTGCCCCCTATCCTAGAGAAGTTAACAACATAATTCCAGTGTTTACTTTAACATTTGAAATGTTATAGACACTGATGATACTGGATATTTTCTCAAAATGATGAAATGGACTTTGTGGTTATACTGATGATTATACCATGGGCCATTGCCTCTGAGTATTACTTGCAGTGTTAGGCTTAAGTGTGACTTACTGTGTTTTGCCTCTGAGACCCAGAGGCCTATGGTCGGCCCTGTATATAATCGTGGTGTTCTGCAATAAATAGACTGCATACAAGGTATAGGCCAAGATGGTCCACCATGCAAACAGGCTGTTCTGGTCCTGAATCTTCTGTTTCCCTATTGAAAACAGTACAACAACGATAAAGCATATTTAGATGCATTATGTATGCCTTTTTGTTTTTAACAAAGTAGCCTACAGCCGTGTGAAAGTTTGCCGCTTTCAGGGTGCAGCTCCAACTGACAGGTTGAATACCATGTGCCTTTGTTTTTTTGTTTTTTTAAGGGGTAAGGGGGTGGGCTCTAGACCATCCTATTAGCCATTCCAGCTGTGTAATTTCATATTCAATTTTGTTTCCTAACGCCCACACGATCAGACTGAGCGTTTCAGTGGCCCTAGGAGGAACAGGGAAATATATTATGAAAACGTGTATATATTGGAGTTATATAAATAATAATAAATAAGGGATTTAAAAGTACAATTAAAAAGACTGCATGGGTTTTTTAAAATGTTTCCTGGACCCTTCACCGCTCTAACTCTGCTCACCCCTCTCAAGGCTTTCTTTTTGACTATGCTCATCACCTGTCAAGCATGCATACAACTCCTGTCTGTGTTTGTCTGTCTGACTAACTAATGGTTCTGTCTTGCAGGTTGAAGGCAGACAAGGAGTTGGTTAAGGATGTCTACACTGCAGCCAAAAGGCTAAAGATGGAACGAGTAAAGCAGGTAGGATCTTACTCGGTTTTCAACTACTGATATGCAATACTGTATGTTTAAATGCTGTCCCAATGTTCAGAGGTTTAAACTTCTCTCCTCTCTGATTGGTCAGATCTGTGGCAACTACCTGCTGTCGAAGATGGAATCCCAGAGTGCCATCTCCTTTCGTAACTTTTCCAGCTGCATGGGAGACAGCCGCATGCTGTCCAAGATCGACATCTACATCCAAGAACACCTGCTGGAGGTCTCTGAGCAGGAGGACTTCCTCAAACTCCCCCGCCTCAAAGTGAGCCTTCCCTGAGTAATGTTCTACTGCAACCTTAACGGGGCAGTGCAGTTAAAAACATGATTTTTCAGGTTGTCATTAATAGTGATGCGCCGATATGACATTTTTGGCCGATACCAATATCCGATATTTTCCTTGTAAAAATTTTATTAAATGACACCGATATAAAAAAAGAAAAAAAAGTGGCCTTTAAAGCATTCAAGTACAGTTAAATAGTTAACACGCACACGGACGTAGCAGTCAAAGGCACTGCATCTCAGTGCAAGAGGCGTCACTACAGTCCCTAGTTCAAATCAAGGCTGTATCACATCCGGCCGTGATTGGGAGTCCCATAGAGCGGTACGCAATTGGCCCAGCGTCGTCCGGACCGTCATTGTAAATAAGAATTTGTTCTTAGCTGACTTGCCTTGTTAAATTTAATGTTACACACACAAAGGGTTATTTTGTTGGCATTTACTACCCCTGAACAAGGCAGTAAACCCACTGTTCCTAGGCCGTCATTGAAAATAAGAATTTGTTCTTAAGCCTAGTTAAATAAATGTTAAATAAATTACCAGTAAAACATAATCAAACCCTATTTCTTTCACTTACTTGCTGTTTCGTTGTTCAGTCGTTTCATTCTCAACCAGGATTTCTATGGAATGTCGTTTGGGTCTTTGCGTGTCAAAAAAAGATGCCTGTCAAATAACGCGATTTGGCGTGTCAAATAACGCGATTTGGCCAATCAGGACCTGAATATGACTGCACGTCAAATAATAATTTAACGCGCTCATTCATTTTTTATGTAGTTATTACACATTGATTACAATCACTCATATTTCATATGTCACAACGATTCATCGATACGTATGCTGTGATGCTGGTAAAGTTGTCTTGTGCACCTATAGTGCTGGTCATTAAAAAAAAGCTAGCTAGCTCATGGATGCAAGCAATGTAGTTCTTCCCCTAAAACATAGCAAAACGACATCTGTTTCAGTAGCTATAGTTAGCTAGCTAACTATATAGCTAGGTGTCATCTAAAATAACCCTAATTTATAAGGTCTTATTTTATTAATGTTGGTCGGACCCATCTATGTGAAGCTAGCCACAATAAGGATTAACCACAATAGGGACTTTGCGGTTAGCCTCCAAAATAAAAGTATGGAATGGTCCTACTATTTGTATTCATTTGCGTCACTGTCAATGACATTATTATTTTGATGGCAAACTGCAAATTCCACTATTGTGGCTATCTTCACAACCCGGTCCGGTTAAGCCTCACTAGCCAGATGAAGCTAGCTAGCTGCTTATAAAGTTAGCTTTGGGCAACAGAGTTAAGTTGCTGACTAGCTATTTATTTTCATGAACTGAAGTTCAATTTCAGTAGGCAAACATCAAGTGACAACCTAGTTAATACTTACAAGGATTCCTAAATCATTGCTAAGAATAATGAAAATGATTGCAGTTTCTACTGGTCATTGTTTTCAGGCTGGTTATATTGGTGCTAACTAGGTACCAAGCTAAAGCTAGCTACCCCAGAAGTTGCGGAAGAACAAATTATGCTTTATTACTAATGCGGTATTGTAAACACATCGTTCGTGGCCAGTGTTTGCAGACTGTTTTGAACAGCTTTGACAGTGCTGCTGTATCTTTGACACACAAAGACCTAAACTGCGTTCCATAGCATGTATATCGTGAAGCTAATAGCAGTGACGCTATTTCTGTGTAACTCCGGCAGGGCAACATCTGGGAAAAATAGCGCACTTGGTATTGTGTACCGGTGCTCGACCAGTCGGCGAAAGCCAACATCACCTACGACGGAGAACGGTGGAATGTCAAGGGCAATGAATTCCATTATCTTGGATTTAATGGATTTTGCCTTTGAGTTGTCCCACTGAAATGTTCTTACTCTTTCAAATGACTGCTCGATCTACACAGCAGACATTGTGGGCTAGGTTAGAAATGCTGTGTTGCACGTGTAGCGCAAATGTTACGTGGCGCCATTACGTCATGTACCTACGTTATATAGGTATGCACGTTAGATTTGACATAGGTTTATAACATCGGCGTTAAATTGGAAATCAGGACAATCTGTTTAGCTAATATCGGCCGATTCCGTCAAAAGGCATTCTTTTTTATAACTGACCAATGACCGTTCATCTAGCGTATATCCGTCTACACTGCTGCTGGACCCGCCCGGTCATATTGGCATTCCATTCCTCATTGTTGACAGCATGCAGAGTTGGGCGACCAAAGTATTTCCGGAGTTACTTTCTACTTTATCTTGCACCCGGCAGCAACCATTCAAGAAGTAAGTATCTAGACACTTTTAATTTTAGAAAAATAACTGAAGGACATATTTATGAGTGGCATCTTTCGTTTTTAATGTTATTTTGAAGACTGATTCCCGACAATGTTCTACTCTTGATTTGCGCTGTTGAAGATTGTCAAGGGGCTTAGGAAAACGATGACTTTTCAAAAATAGGCATATAATTAATAGGAAAACCTTTTGTCATCCTTGTGAAGTTGCTAGATTGACTTTAGCTTGAATAACTTTAGCTAGCTAAGGTTGAGGGGACAAAACTGAATTTTAGCTAGCTAACGTTACCATTGCTAGCTGTTTTTGACTAACTTGGCTAGCTAATGGCAACATTAGAGGGATGACAAAGTATTTTATTTTATTTTACGACATCTATTTCCAGGTCATTATAATGTAATTTCGAGAAATGTCATTAGCTGGCTGGCTAGCTAGCTATGTTTTAGTAACAGCATCATCAGTGCTTCATTGATAACCTGATTTTACATTTGCAATCACTTAGTTATAACTTCACTATTTATGTAATTAACTTCTTATGGCTGCAATCCTGGTAACGGGATGATATGACAACAGCCAGTGAAAGTGCAGTGCGCCAAATAAAAAAAAAAACAGAAATCTCATAATTAAAATTCCTCAGACATGCATGTTTCTTATACCATTTTAAAGGTAATCTTGTTGTTAATCTCACCAAAGTGTCCGATTTCAAATATGCTTTTCAGCGAAAGCACCACAAACGATTATGTTAGGTCACACCAAACCACAATAAGCATAGCCATTTTTCCAGCGAAAGATAGCAGTCACAAAAAGCAGAAATATAGCTAAAATTAATCACTAACCTTTGATGATCTTCATCAGATGACACTCATAGGATTTCATGTTACACAATACATGCATGTTTTGTTTGATAAAGTTCATATTTATATAAAAAAATCTGAGTTTACATTGGCGCGTTACATTCACTAGTTCCAAAAACATCCAGTGATGGTGCATAGCCACATCGTTTCAACAGAAATACTCATCATAAATGTAGATGATAATACAAGTTATACACATGGAATTATAGATATACCTCCTTAATGCAACCGCTGTGTCAGATTAAAAAAAAAAAAACTTTACGGAAAAAGCAAACCATGCAATAATCTGAGACGGAGCTCAGAGTCAAATTAGCCGCCATGTTGGAGTCAACAGAAACCAGAAATTACATGATAAATATTCCCTTACCTTTGATGATCTTCATCACAATGCACTCCCAGGAATCCCAGGTCCACAATAAATGCTTGATTTGTTGGATAATGTCCGTTATTTATGTCCAATTAGCTACTTTGGTTAGCGCGTTTGGTAAACAATTCCAAAGTCACAAAGCGCGTTCACTAAAACGTGACGAAATGTCCAAAAGTTCCGTAACAGTCAGTAGAAACATGTCAAACGATGTATTGAATCAATCTTTAGAATGTTGTTAACATACATCTTGAATAACGTTCCAACCGGAGAATTACATTGACTTCAGTTGAGCGATGGAACGGAGCTGCCTCTCACGCGAACGCGCGTGGTCAAAGCGTGGTCACCTCATGGCAGTGGTTACTCATTCCTGTCTCCTTCGGCCCCCCTTCACAGTAGAGTCATCAGACAAAGTTCTATTGACTGTTGACATCTAGTGGGAAGTGAAAACTCATTCATATCTCGCTGTAATTTCAATGGGAGTTTGGTTGAAAATCTACCAGCCGCAGAAAAAATCCAAACAGGAAGTGGAACTTCTCAGGTTTTTGCCTGCCATATGGGTTCTGTTATACTCACAGACATAATTCAAACAGTTTTAGAAACTTCAGAGTGTTTTCTATCCAATACTAATAATAATATGCATATATTAGCAACTATGACTGAGGAGCAGGCCGTTTACTCTGGGCACCTCTGTGCACCTTTCATCCAAGCTACTCATTACTGCCCCTGCAGCCATAAGAAGTTAACCAACTTATCAATATTGGTAAGTTGGATAGCCAAATCATGTTGGCTAATTTCTTCCAATCTTTCTAATTGACAAAATAAAATTTATAAAAATTCTCTCCATTTCTTTCTGCGTACAAGGTACCAAATCCAGACTTAAAGTTGGCAACCTCAACATTGACGTCACCATTGTCTCTCTCCCCCCTACACATGCAACCATGGCGTCATCCTGGATTCCACCCTCTCCTTCGATCACCACGTCCGACAATGTTCTTCCACCTCCGTAACCTCTCCGGAGTCAGGTCCTCCCTCTCCCGTCCTGGCGCTAAAATCCTCTTTCATGCATTGATCTCCTCCCAACGAGACTACTGTAATTAACTACTCTGAGGCATCAACACAAGCTCCATAAACTCCAAATGGTTCAAAACTATGCAGCTTGATTTCTCACGACACCACCCATGTCAGATTATTATTATTTTTAATTTTTTTTTAATTTAGCGAGTAGTGGAATAAACCATGGTCTATAACCAAGTAGGAATTCAATGGGTGGGGGCGACGTGACTATTTGAAGACACATTTGTAGTGTGTGGGGGCTGTGGTCACCAACCAACCTCCTGGAGATCTATTCTACGGTTGATTATCACTCCAACATCACATATCACAACAGATTCCGCCAAACAAGTTAGTCAGAAGCTAAGTGTAATTGTGTGTGTGCAATACTGCAACTCTTCCACTGATTAACGTGTATGTGACCAATAAAATGTGATTTGATTATACCTTATCTGATTGTTTAGCGAACAACCTCTTACTTTCACCATGATCTGTTTTCCTCTCACAGGAACACCTTCCAGAGCTTGAACACATGTAAAAAGATACTTACATGCTATGATTTCGACTTTCATTATAACCTTGTTTGCAATCTGTTTATGTAAATAACTTACGAGAATTTGAAGAATGACACTTTAATGCTAGTCTCGTTATTTTATTTACTTTCAACAACCGAAAACATTCCAAAATGTGTAATTCATGTGTTTACTCATTAGAAATAATGATAATCTTCAGTCTCATTACAAAGTCTATTTGGCAAAATTATGAAGTAGACTTTGATTATTCGGAAGTATTACTTGTTTGGCCTCAGATGCAGAGTCCTATGGTCTGCCTGTAGATAATCATGGTGTTTGTGCATTGAATAAACGGCAGACAGGGTATAGGCCAGGATGCAATATATTCAAATTTGTATCCCCATGCCCACACAGTTGGACTAAACATTTCAGAGGCTTAGGGAAATAAATTATAAAAAAATATATTTTTAATTATATTCAATAAATAAACTACAATGATTGGTTAGACATATAGGGATACTTTAAACATGTTCACTATTTACCTAGTCTCTCTAGACAATGTACCAATGCTCCAGCTTAACATGTCTGTAGAAGTTCCAACGTCAGTTGGGACATTCGGAAATTGGAAGCGCGTCACCGGTAAAGACACTGCCGTATCTGCTTCTTGTCCTAGCTAAACATGAGCACAATTCCTGCCTGCATTTTAAGCCCCACCTACCCAAACGTGTGATTTGTTAAGAGTGTTGATTGTCTGAAGAGGACCCTCCCTGAAAAATAATTATATTAATCCTTTTGAAATGTCAGAAGCTGACATCCTCCCCAGGCCTTGTGTCGTTGCCTAGCTTATGATGCGCCACGGTCTGGAATATACAAGACTAGTCTTTACCTTGCCTAGGAGGCTATCTGATTGCTTTATTGACCGTTGGAGGACAAACGTGGATAAATAATCTCAGTAGAAATTGTTAGCTGTTCCCGCTCTGGATCTCACCCAATATGTACTAATCATTGAACGGTTACATTTCTCGGTTGATGTTCATATCTAAATCGATGGCTTCCGTATTTGATCCTGCCTGAAAATGACCATCTGCAAATGTGGGTGTGACCCAACTGGTTACTTATGGCCTTCAAATACAGTTAGTTGCATTATTACTTTTGTGCTGCAGAATTCACCAGTTACTGGTTTTGATTGAATAGTTTTCTTTGTCTCCAGTTAAGGTAGAACGCATCATAACCCTAGCTAGGCTATGATGGTTCAATAAGGAGTCATTGTCTTATGATTTGACCCTAGCCATGGTTGATCCTAGCACCTCTTCTGACTGGTTTCCTCTTATCTGTCTCTACAGTTAGAAGTAATGCTGGAAGACAGCTTGAGCCTGCCCAGCAATGGCAAGCTCTACTCCAAGGTGCTTAACTGGGTCCAGCGCAGACTGTGGGAGAATGGCGACCAACTGGATAGACTGATGGAGGAGGTCAGTACCGTAGCTGGAGTCTAGCTTGCACCCATCCGCCCCATATCCCTCCCTCCCCTCCTTTCTGCACTTTCCTCTAACAAGTTGAGGCACTGTTTACAACTCAACGTGGCATGATGTCATTTCACACACTGTGTTAGGACTGTTTGTTTGTTTTTTCGTTCTTTTTTTTAAGTGTTAAGTTATGCAGTACAGTGTACCTGGCCATACTGCAAACTAGAGGTGAGCAGAGACACAGCCGTGCGGGTGTTCGCTCTTTGATATTTATGTTTTAGTGATCAGTTGGTTCCACCCACAGTAGTATGACTTTTGGTCTCTTTCGCATGGAAACAAAGTGAGTGAGCAGGTCTTTGACTCTGTTCTGTCTCACTGATGCCCTTCTCTTTCTGAGCCGGGGTGTGTGCGCATTAAGTGTGCGTTTGCGTGCGTGTGTCAGCGAGCACTCCAGTTCTAATGACTGTTCCTCCCCGTTGATTTCTCTGTCCTCCCAGGTTTATTAACAGCAGCAGGAGACGACTGAAGAGCCAAGACTGAGCCACCAGGGTAATGAGTCAGAGAACGAGAAACAGAGAGAGAAAAAGAGGGAGGAGAGAAGCACCTCCCTCTCTCTACAGCCGGATATACAGTCGGATTGATCATCCGGATATACAAAATGACATGCAGTAGAGTACTCACAGAAACCCATATCCACTGAACAGTACATCTGCTTAGCACATAACCATGATTAACCCAACCACCCCCCCCCCCGAGACTCGATACACCCCTCATCGTTCACTGATCTAACCCCTTATTTTGGAACCGCATTTAATATGAACCATATTTAATCCAAATCAGTGATTGCACAGTACATTTTAAGAGCTTTGTCCTTTAACGTGGGAAAGAGCAGAATGACGGCCATTTAAACCAACTTTTGAAATGCTTCTCTGCTCAAGCATATTCTACGCATCATCTCCATGCCCACATCATAATCCAATCACTTATTTGAACAGTTTTTTTTTTTACTGTAACTTTGTTTGAAAACATCTCTTTTTTTATTTATTTTATGACTACTTGTATGAAATGTTAATGTATGTCAAAGCTTTGCCTTCACCTGCTGTATGAAAGCATACCTCAGTGCCTTTTTTCTAATGTTTTCCTATGCAATTATAATGACCGACTTCATCAGCCAGCCAGGAGCGTGGTTTCTGGTTTCCAAGCAGCCGGTGTGAGGTCATGAGGACAGAAGAAGTTTCCAAATGTTGCGTATTTACCAAACCCAGACTCCTCCTTTTTTAGATCTTATGGCGAGAGGGCAGCACAGAAGCAGGAACTGCTGATTTTGTGCGGCCTCCTACATGTCCTGTAACTACTTCTGTGTGTCTATGTTGATAAAGAAGCATTGGCTCCTACCAGTGACAACAGATCAGCCTTCCTCCCCCACTGTCCTCCTTCCTCCCTCCCTTTCGTGTTGCCCGGGATGCTGCTGTGTTGCCATGGAGACAGGCTGCCACATGGGTGATGTCACTGTGTGTCTTGCAGGTGCAAACGTTGTACTACTCAGCCGACCACAAGCTGCTCGATGGCGCACTCGTCATTGAGGAACATGGGATGTTTGGGGTTGGTGCGGAGGAGGACCACATGCAGTTTGTTCAGGTACACAACCCACCCCTACCTGGCCCTTTCCTGGGCCTACCCGAGTGTCGCTTGGCCCAACCTGGTTTTTATCCCACCTTATGTAGCCTGGCAACAAGGCAAACAATTTGTTTGTAGAACCTGGGGATACTACAGACCTGCTTGCGTAGCTCATGTTGCATGTTAGACTGGTTCTCAGATCAGTCTTTTGGAGATTGGGTAGTGATTACTACCTTTTTTGTGTGTTTTGTCTCAGTATGTAGCTGCTTCTGCATTTGTAAAAGTCTTCCCATTGTCTGTGCTGTCTTTCAGCTTGTTCAGATGGTTTAAAATGGGTTGTAGGCTGCTTTGAAACATTTCAGGGGGACTGGCACTGCTAAAAGAATGTGCTTGGATGTATTTCTAGGCAGGTTTAAACCCAGGTTTAGTCAATTTTCAGGCCAGATTGTGGAGTGTGCGCTCTGCAGCCAGCTGGTGTATTAGCCAGTGGTGGGATAATGTGGCTGTTACCTCTAGCTGGGCTTCTGTAGCTGCTTTCTGCTCTTGCAGAAGAAGCCCCCTCGTGAGAACAGCAACACCCAGAGACAGCCGAGCTCCGCCACCTCCGGCAGCTCCTCACCCTCCGGCTTGGCCTTCAACACACCCAAACCCTGCAGGAGAGAGTGGAAGTACATCGCCTCCGAGAAGTCCACCAGTAAGTGAATGTGTCGAAGAATGTTTGAAGCCTTCGGTGTCAAGGAGTGGGTGTATAGCATAATAATGTGTATGAATATCCTAATGTTTAACTTCTACGGATCCGGGATCATCCTCATCAAAAAAGCTGACTAGCATAGCCTAGCCTAGCGCCACAGGGATATAATATAATTTCATGAAATCACAAGTCCAATACAGCAAATGAAAGATAAACATCTTGTGAATCCAGCCAACATTTCAGATTTTTTAAAATGTTTTACAGCGAAAACACAATATATATTTATGTTAGCTCACCACTATAGCCAAACACACAACTCCATTTTTTCACCGCAAACATAGCTTTCACAAAACCCACAAATAGAGATAAAATTAATCACTAACCTTTGAACAACTTCTTCAGATGACAGTCTTATGACATGTTATACAATACATTTATGTTTTGTTCGAAAATGTGCATATTTATAGCTACAAATCCTGGTTTTACATTGGTGCCATGATCATAAATGGCACCAAAACAGCCAGAATAATTACAGAGAGCAACGTGAAATACATAAATACTCATCATAAAACATTTATGAAAGATACATGTTGTACAGCAAATGAAAGATACACTTGTTCTTAATGCAACCGCTGTGTTAGATTAAAAAAAAAAAAAATACTTTAGTGCACAGCATGCAATAATCTGAGACAGCGCCCAGCCATTCTCCGCCATGTTGGAGCCAACATATTCCACAAAAATACGAAATAACATCATAAATATTCTCTTACCTTTGATGATCTTCCATCAGAATGCAGTGCAAGGAGTCCTAGTTCCACAATAAATCGTTGTTTTGTTTTAGAATGTCCATTTCTTCTGTCGAATTAGCAACTTTGGCTAGCATGGTGGAGCGCACATGTCCATGAACGTTTGGCGCATGGAACGAAAAATTCCAAAAGTCATAATAAAAGTCGAATAAACTGGTCAAACTCAGTTGAAAATCCATCTTTATGATGTTTTTCTCATATGTATCCAATAACGTCCAAGACGGAGCATTTCGTCGTGTCTACCTAACGCATTGCAGAAAATAATATGGTGCTCCCAAGTGCGCAGCAAAATACTGCCAATATGGCGGACCTGTCACTCCAAAAGCTCTCATTCGGTCTCACATCAAGCTAGACACCCCATTCAACCTTCTACTGCCTGTTGACATCTAGTGGAAGGCGTATGAAGTGCATACCGATCCATAAATATAAGGCAATTGAATAGGCAAGGCCTATTCAGAGACCCATTTTCTGAATTTTCACTTCCTGCCAAATGAGTTTTGTTTTACTCACAGATATAATTCAAACAGTTTTAGAAACTAGTGTTTTCTATCTAATAATAATATGCATATCGTATGATCTAGAACAGAGTACGAGGCCGTTTAATTTGGGCACGATTTTTTCCCAAAGTCGAAATGGCGCCCCCTATTTCCAAGAGGTTTTAAGATAATAACATTTTAAGTGTTTTATTTAGTTATTACCATCACCTCCGCTCATACCATCACCTCCCTCCCTCCTTCTCCCCTCTCTCTTCCAGACAACACCTACCTGTGTCTGGCAGTACTGGACGGGGTGTTGTGCGTGATCTTCCTGCATGGCCGCAACTCTCCCCAGAGTTCTCCCTCTGCCACACCATGTCTGATGAAGAGCCTGAGCTTTGAGGCTCAGTCTGAGGAGCTGGAGGAACACCCGCTGACCTCCATGCACTACGCACGCTCTGGCCTGGGCACTGCCACCCTGCACGGCAGGCTCATCGCTGCAGGTATGCAGAGTTAACCAGCCAATGGGCCTCTCTATCTGGAGTCTGGCACTGACAGGTCTCAAGCCTCAGATCGTCCAAATCAACCCTGTCCTGTTACTGACCTGGCATCCTCTGTGTATGTTCCCTCCAGGAGGGTATAACCGGGAGGAGTGCCTGAGGACTGTGGAGTGTTACGACCCCAAAGAGGACCGCTGGACCTTCACTGCTCCCATGCGGACTGCCAGGGCTCGCTTCCAGATGGCCGTGCTCATGGTACAACACACCCCTGTCCTTTGAACCCGCATTTCATATGATTGACAGGTGCCTGTCTGACCCGGACTGATCAAGAGTTTTCTGACTTAAACCTGCCTCTGTCTCCTCTGATCTCTTAGGGTCAGCTGTATGTGATGGGTGGCTCCAACGGTCACTCAGACGAGCTGAGCTGTGGGGAGACCTACGATCCGCACACTGACACGTGGGCTCAGGTGGCAGAGCTCCGGACCAATCGCTGCAACGCAGGTGTCTGCTCGTTGAACAATAAGCTGTTTGTGGTGGGAGGGTCAGACCCCTGTGGGCAGAAAGGACTGAAGAACTGTGATGCTTTTGACCCTGTGACCAAGACCTGGAACAACTGTGCCCCTCTCAACATCAGTACGTACCAATACTACACATACACTTCCCTACGTATTTATTTTAATTTGGCTTTATACTCCAGCATTTGATTTGAGATCAAATGTTTTATATGAGGCGACAGTACAGAATGTCACGATTATTTAAAGGTTTTTCCACATTAATGTAGAAGTGTTCAGTAACATTCTGTTCTTATTTACAATAAAAGTGACTCAAAAATGACAAATGATTTACCATTCATTGGGCACAACATAATCTGAAACACAACCAAAACAAACTAAAAATAAACCCAACAAGTTTGAAGACTCACGATCTTAGGCATTGCATGCTAGGTAAATGGGACCAAATACTAAACTTTTGACTGAATTGAATACACAAAGTACATTTGTCAAAGTACTTGACACCTTGAAATGGGCGGACTAGATACATAAAGTGCATTTCTAAACGGTAAAACAGATGTATGAAAATACCCTCAAGTAAAAGGCTAAATTCTTTACTGTCACCTCATATAAAACATTTGATATCAAATCCCAAATGCTGGAGTATAAAGCAAAATTAAATTAAAAGCAAATACGATTGTACTATACACACATGCTGTACCAATATCACACACACTGAGCAAAAAGGGTTCCAGATTATACCAAAAAGGGGTTCTTTGATCTGTCACAGGACTGGATGCTTTAGTAATGGTGCTTATGTACAGTGCATTCAGAAGGTGTTCAGACCACTTGAATTTTTCCACATTGTTAGGTTACAGCCTTATTCTGAAATGGATGAAATTGTTTTTTCCCCATCTATCTACACACAATACCCCATAATGACAAAACAAAAACAGGTTTAGACATTTTTGCAAATTTAAAGAAAAACTGAAATATCACAAGTATTCAGACCCTTTACTCAGTACTTTGTTGAAGCACCGTTGGCAGCGATTACAGCCTCAAGTCTTCTTGGGTATGATGCTTGACACACCTGTATTTGGGGAGTTTCACCTATTCTTCTCTGTAGATCCTCTCAAGCTCTGTCAGGTTGGATGGGTAGCGTCGCTGCACAGCTATTTTCAGGTCTCTCCAGAGATGTTCGATCGGGTTCAAGTCCGGGCTCTGGCTGGGCCACTCAAGAACATTGAGACTTGTCCAGAAGCCACTCCTACGTTGTCTTGGCTGTGTGCTTAGGGTCGTGGTCCTGTTGGAAGGTTACCCTTGGCCCCAGTCTGAGGTCCTGAGCGCACTGGAGCAGGTTTTCATCAAGGATCTCTGTCCTTTGCTCTGTTAATCTTTCGCTTAACCCTGACTAGTCTCCCAGTCCTTGCCGTTGGAAAAACATCCCCACAGCATAATGTTGCCACCACCATGCTTAACCTTAGGGATGGTGCCAGGTTTCCTTCAGACGTGACGCTTGGTATTCAGGCCAGAGTTCAATCTTGGTTTCATCAGACCAGAGAATCTTGTTTCTCATGGTCAGAGTCCTATAGATGCCTTTTGGCAAACTCCAAGTGGACCGTCATGTTCCTTCTACTGAGGAGTGGCTTCCGTCTGGCCACTCAACCATGAAAGCCTGATGGTGAAGTGCTGCAGAGATGGTTGTCCTTCTGGAAGGTTCTCCCATCTCCACAGAGGAACTCTGGAACTCTGTCAGAGTGACCATCGGGTTCTTGGTCACCTCCCTGACCAAAGCCCTTCTCCCCTGTTTGCTTGGTTTGGCCGCGCGGCCAGCTCTAGGAAGAGTCTTGGCGGTTCCAAACTACTCCCATTTCAGAATGATGGATGCCACTGTTCTTGGGGACCTTCAATGTTGCAGAAATGTTTTGATACCCTTCCCCAGTTCTATGCCTCAACACAATCCTGTCTCGGAGCTCTAGGGACAAATCCTTCGACCTCATGGCTTGGTTTTTGCTCTGACATGCACTGTCAACTGTGGGATCTTATAGACAGGTGTGTTTGTTTCCAAATCATGTCCAATGAACCACATGTAGACTACAATCAAGTTGTAGAAACATCTTAAGGATGATCAATGGAAACAGTATGCACCTGAGCTCAATTTCGAGTCTCATAGCAAAGGGTTTGAATACTTATGTAAATGAAGTATTTGTTTTTTATACATTTGTAAAAAACTGTTTTTGCTTTGTCATTATGGGGAATTGTGTGTAAATTGCTGAGTGAAATAATGTATTTAATCCATTTTAGAATAAGGATGTAATGTAACAAAATGTGGAAAAAGGGAAGGGGGCAGAATGCTTTCAGTACCAGTCAAAAGTTGAGACCTTCTCATTCAAGGGTTTTTCTTCATTTGTACTATTTTCTGCATTGTAGAATAATAGTGAAGACATCAAAACTATGAAATGACACACATGGAATCATGTAGTAACCAAAAAAGTGTTAAACAAATCAAAATATATTTGAGATTCTTCAAAGTAACCACCCTTTGCCTTGATGACAGCTTTGCACACTCTTGGCATTCTCTCAACCAGCTTCACCTGGAATGCTTTTCCAACAGTCTTGAAGGAGTTCCCACATTATACTGAACACTTGTTGGCTGCTTTTCCTTCACTCTGTGGTCCAACTCATCCAAAACCATTTCAATTGAATCGAGGTCGGGTGATTGTGGAGGCCAGGTCATCTGATGCAGCACTCAATTATTTAGTTAATCCATTTTAGAATAAGGCTGTAATGTAACAAAATGTGGATAAAGTCGAGGGGTTTGAATACTTTCCGATTTCGTTGTATCGCATATACTGTATTCGTGAAGAACTGGAATAGCTTTGAGTTCTGTGAATGTGAAAAGTGGGTAATGTGCAGTGTTAACTCTGTCTGTGTTCTCCTAGAGAGGCACCAGGCTGCGGTATGTGAGCTGGATGGCTTCATGTACGTGATTGGAGGTGCTGAGTCGTGGAACTGCTTGAACACGGTGGAGCGCTACAACCCTGAGAATAACACCTGGACCCTAATCGCCCCCATGAACGTAGCTCGCAGGGGGGCTGGGGTGGCCGTCTACGATGGTAAGAGACTACTCCATAGAAATGAAGTATTCAAATTCTATGTTCTGCTCTAAACGGGGGTGGGCTAGAGACGATTACCATGTATAGGGTACTCAGTTCACAGGGTGGGAATGCAGGTTGCAAACTTGGAATTTACTCAGATAAAATCTGATTTGTGCTGACCCTTTGCTCTCCTTTCTCTGCTCTCTCTCATCTCCTTCTCTTCCCCTCTCTAGGGAAGCTCTTAGTGGTTGGTGGGTTTGATGGCTCCCATGCACTGCGCTGCGTAGAGGTGTATGACCCAGTCCGTAACGCATGGAAGATGCTGGGTAGCATGACCGTGGCACGGAGCAATGCGGGTGTGGCCGCGCTGGGTGACGTCATCTGCGCCGTGGGCGGCTTCGACGGAAACAACTTCCTGAACACACTCGAGGTGTACGACCCTGAGACGGACGAGTGGAGCGACTGCGCCGAGGCCCTCTCCTCTTCCGCCTGAGGGTCAGGGGTTATGGGGGGGATCATTTTGGGGGGGTTGCCTAAAGCAACATCAAGCCTTTTATTTTTCGTGCTGTATATATTTAGATTTCTTTTTTTCTTTTTTGTATTAATAATGCCAACATTTTAATACATTTTTAGTGCAATTGAGTTTTTCTTTGAAAGTTTTCTATTGTTTTCTGGGGGTTTACAGAGAAACACCTACTGTTTTGGTCACCAAGACTACCTTGGACTTACTGGTGTGTTCAGAATAGGTGACGGTACTGGAAAACTTTGAGTTGACTTGTTTTAGGAAAGTGATTCTGAATATCTTTTTTTCATTTTGAACTGTCATTTTAGCTCACACATATTTAAATATCTGCAATTTTGAAGCCTTATTCAAAGAAAGAAGGTAACTCCCATGGCGTTTTTGTGTAGTTTAAACTGAAGCTGGATTGCTTGACAAATCTTTAATGCCTTTTTATATTTTTATACACTGCTGATTTACCAATAGAGGAAGTAGTGGACGCACATGTCTATTGAGTCATGAAACGAAACCAGTGCCAGTTTAGTAACGCGTAACACACTCGCACACACACGCTAACCAACTCTTTTGTTGCTGCATTTTGACTAATTTACTATTATGGAGATGCTGTTTTGTTGTGTTGAGCGTTTTAAAAGGGGTTCAGATATTTGGCTTCAATTTAATTTTGAGTTTAGATTGATTCAATTGGAAAGTGCTGCATCACATTTGTAACAAGCTGATATTTCTTAACTAATAAACCATTTCAACCTCTTTTAGTTTTCCAGTTCAATACAGTACTAGATCTAATAGTCAGGTTTGACTGGTTTGTTAAAGTGGAGTGACTTTCACTGTCTTTGAGGTAGCATTGGGAAATTTCCACCCTGGGGTTCTAATGAAATAACCTGCCTTATACACATTCTATAAACCTTCCACCAATTGGATGTTGCAAGTCACTATTTTTTTCCACCAGGACACAATTACTGTCCTCAAATATAGCATTTATCTCTCTTCTCTCTACACGAGCAGAAATGTATGGCAGCATGGTCTATGCAGCCAAATTCTGACCCTTTGCCTAATTGGCAAAATATCTGATCTGATTGGTCAATAGACCAATTTGTGGAAAGATATCAGAATTGGGCTGCGCAGCCATAGCTCCTCTACCAGTTAGTTTCCACTGGGACCAGATTATCTACCTCACTAATGGCTGAATTCAATCCGTATTGCGGCGCAACACCTGAGCTGTAGCTGCAATCCCTTGAACGACCCTGTCCTTGGACATTGGCTACCTTACCTAACACCTGTCTGTCAAAGACCACTAATCCCTCCCCCTCTACGTTCTGTCAAATCACAAAATAGCCTCCTGTAATCTGTGACGAGTGACGGCGTACCTGTCAATCACGTCGCAACCTGGCTGAGGGAAGTAGGCCACAGAAGGTTCGAGGGTAGCACTTCACTTTCTGCTGAGCGGTCATGGCTTTTGGCCAGGCCATGTCAAACAATTACCTACCCATAGAAATATAATTATACTTATATGGAATTATAATTGTTTGACATGGCCTGGTTCTAAATGAAAAGTCAGAATTTTGTTTCATTGTTTCACTGAATCAGACATAATGTCGGAGACAGAAAATATAAACCGCCTAGGGTCCCATAGGGACATGAGCTTTAGCCAGGATCAGGGTCACATGCATTGTAAAAGGGAGGTTAGGAAATGACACATGTTCTGTGACAAATATTTCACTAACTGTAAGATTAGTCCAATCTTCTAATCTACGCATAGATTCTATCAGATCAAGCGTTAACTGGTGATAGCCGACACCTAGCCACTCTTGTGTAGGCTATATAGAAATATTGAAAATCATTCAACCATAAGTCTAAACTGGAGGGGGTACTACTAAGCTGTATGGAGTTGTTTTAAGGTCATACCAAGGATAATTTTGCTATTTGATTTGGAATTTTAAGACCCCTTGAAGTATCGAAAAAATTATATGAATAAATTATTTGATGAATTTTTGGCCTTACTGCTATTAGCTCATGCAAACACATTGAATAACAGATTCACTACATGGAACAACATACATGTTTGTGAGAGTTTCACCTTTACACAGAGCGGTGTGTGTGTGTGTAGTCCAAACTGTTTGGACGTTACAGACAGAAGTTGTCTGAAGTCGGTACAGCCGATCTGCCAAGTCCCAAGAAGCTTGTGGGGGTCGTAGAGCAAAACAGAACGCCATTGTGTTCATGAGAGTTTTGTCTGGGGTCAAATAGTTTGTAGACTAAACCGTTCGAACGCTACAGATGATTTTGTGAGAAGACCGATTTTCGGAATGTGTCAAGGTCAGACAAACTCCACTCTAGCTCTGTCACCTTTCACCATAGATGCATATATTTGTTATATATTAACAATTCATCTCACTCTTGCTCTCTGGGATATATGGAGAGGATAGCGGGGATGTGTGATGTAATTGTACACTTTAAATGTGTTTACATAGATGACAATTGTCTCTTTTTATAATGAGGCAGACCACCACGGCTGGCTTGTATTAATGCATGAACTGTCACATTGGTACTGTACAAACTTCGACAAACGGTACACGGTCAAATATACATATGCATGGACATAGTCACATAAACCACAGACACTACGGTCTATCCAAACACTCACTACAGACCAGTGTCAACTTGAACGCTTCTATACTGTCCAGCAAAGGCTGTGGTTCTGTCCCAAATGGCACTCTATTCCCCATCTAGAACCCTATGGGGTTCAGCTGCCTCAGCAACCATAGAACACATCACCTGCTCAATAACAAAGGTTGAGCTAAGCTTTCAAAAACTTTCGATGAGCTGTCACAACTGTTCATTGGAACAGACACCGCTATTTCTGTACTCGTGAGTTCTGTACTTTATTTCTGTATTCAGCAGAGCAGCTAATGTGTCAACACGACTTCTAATGAAACTCCACTCTGACACCATTGCCTGGTCTCCAGTGAGCATTATAAACTCATCTACCGAGGAGCCCTAATGTTTTAGAGATGTTAATAGCTCTTTCTGTGGAAATGAATCAGCCAAGACCCCTGTGTTTTTAGTTTTAATCAACCTTTGTCAGACTCCAACTGTAATAATCATAAATTGTGTCAATGTTATGAGACAGCATAATAATGATTCAGCTATTGTTCAGTGATCTTTTCCGATCATTGGAGTGCTGTTTACTAGAGGCCGACCAATCTTTTTTTTTTTGTGGTCCGATTCCAATTTTGGGGGGAGAACACTTGCCAATACCTATACATCTGCCGATATACAAAATTTTTCAAAACTGAGTTCTCATAAATCAATATCCAAAAGAGCAATATTGTCAATGTTTCAATTTTTTTGTTCTTACATTGTGACAATAATGACATGAGATCTGCCGCAAGTGTTCAGATAAGCATGAATAACGGTGAAATAAATCGGACGATATCGATATATCGGTAAAATGGCAATAGCAGCCAATAATATCGGTGAAACGATATATCGTTCGGGCTCTAATTATAATATATTAATTGGTTGTTCACATCTCGTCACGGTAATTAGGCTTCTCCAAGCTCTGATGCTGCTGATGGGCATTAGTAGCCTACAAAACTTTGCTAACTGCCTGGTACTCAGCACTCTATTGTCCCTCTAAATCACTCTGACATCAATGCAAATGTATTCGAAAATCAAATCAAATACTTCATGATAGCCTGTGAGTTCATGTTGCACAACATTTCAAATCAAATGTTATTGGTCACATAAACTGTTAAGCAGATGTTATTGCTGGTGTAGCGAAATGCTTGCGCGAGATGCTTGCGTAGGCTATTGAATTGCGCAAGAATACAGAGGGAGGCTATTTTGATTTGTTTAACACTTTTTTGGTTACTACATGATTCCATATGTGTTATTTCATAGTTTTGATGTGTTCACTATTATTCTACAATGTAGAAAATAGTACAAATAAAGAAAAACCCTTGAATGAGTAGGTGTGTCCAAACTTTTGACTGGTACTGTATATTATTTAGTATAGGTAAAGACAAGATTAAATCAAGAACAGTCTGATGGGTGACAATATTATCTTATCACTTGTGAATGATATATTATCACTTGTGAATGATGCCCAGCATAAGAGACAATGCCTTTTTTTGCACACCTCATGTAGCCCATAGCCCTATAGGTTTCTATCACTAAAGTGGCCAAATAACTTCTTAAAATTAAGCACATTAATCTGCTTTACAAGGGGTGTAGAGCCTAAGTGGCATACATAAGCGGTGCGTGAGTTTCAAGTTTGGGCAAGATCCTTTTCACCATAAAAATGCACCTTTATAATAAAAGCATTACATCCATAATTGCATTTGCGGTCAATTTTGATCATGCTTTTTTCTGCTATTGGATCATTCAGGCTTATAGCCTACTACCATGTGGGCATTGCTGCGCTTATAATGTGAAGAAATAGCCTAATAGTTTATCAACATGTTAAGCTAAAGGTTCTGAACTGTTGCGTCAGGCTCATTGCATAAAAAAGTTTTTTTGATGCTAGTGGTTGTATTAATTTGGGATCTATCGCATCCCACAACTGTCCCAGACTATGTTTGGAATATTTATTTATCGCACAGAATAGAATAGGTCGACCTTTGTACTGTGGGGGATAGTAGATTGACATAGGCGAGTGCTTTTGCTGTTTGTTAGGCCTACTCATTTTGTTGGCTGATGATATCTTCGATATGCACCTCGGAATTGGACAAGGATGCATGCAGTTGTGTCCCCGATGTGTCTGTTTTCACTTGTAGCCTGTGAGAAAGACCCAATCACATGATGGAGCGCGCAGCACTCAGGGAGAAGGGCACATCGGCCACTGGCTGCAAAAGGCCTGTATTTCTTTAGGGTGCATTACGGCCACACAAAGGGGATGCTGGCATGAAATTCTAGGCATTATCAAGTGCTTCTCAAATTGTGAATGTGTGACTGATGTAGTGTGTACAGCCTGCGCAAAAACAAAGCAGAGCTCATGCCCTTCAAGATACTTTTTTCAAATCATCATTAGTCTCTCATCATGCAGCCTTACAATGTATTAAAAATCTAAACATTTCGCCCAACGTTTGTATAACAACTAAAGTTACATTAACAACTCTAAATTAAGCATATAGGAATACCTATTACATTGTTAACCACTCAACACAGAATAGCAGCTTGTGCGCACTCCCTCAAGTTGTTTGGAGAAAATATCCTTTCTATTTTATTCAGCTTTGTTCAATTGTATTCTTCATACTATAAAATAATGACATGGATTTCTAAGCAAATCTTGTCTGCTAAATGAACTAGTGTAACCCACAGCCATAAGCCATATGGCATAGCCAGATCAGGACCTAACAAATGGACAAATCAGAGTATGCTATTCTGTTCTTCTGAAATAGACTACATTTTCTTCATATCATGCTTCTTTAGACCTGTCTAAAATAAATCATGGATGTATTGTGAAGGTGTAGGCTATATTACATGGATTTATTAGACTTTTTAAAATGTTCCAAAGGTCAGCATCAGTGGCTTGTAGGCTACAGTATGTGTGGAAGACAGGAGATGCTAAATGTGTTTTATTTATTTTTATTTCACCTTTATTTAACCAGGTAGGCCAGTTAAGAACAAGTTCTCATTTACACATGCGACCTGGCCAAGATAAAGCAAAGCAGTGCAACAAAAACAACAACACAGAGTTACACATGGGATAAACAAACGTACAGTAAATAACACAATAGAAAACTCTATATACAGTGTGTGCAAATGTAGTAAGATTTGGGAGGTAAGGCAATAAATAGGCCATAGTGGTGTAATAATTACAATTTAACATTAACACTAGAGTGATGTGCAGATGATGATGTGCAAGTAGAGATACTGGGTGCAAAAGAGCAAAAAAACAAACAATATGGGGATGAGGTAGTTGGGTGGGCTATTTACAGATGGGCTGTGTACAGGTGCAGTGATCGGTAAGCTGCTCTAACAGCTGATGCTTATAGTTAGTGAGGGAGATATGTCTCCAGCTTCAGTGACTTTTGCAATTCATTCCAGTCATTGGCAGCAGAGAACTGGAAGGAAAGGCGGCGAAAGGAAGTGTTGGCTTTGGGGATGACCAGTGAAATATACCTGCTGGAGCGTGTGCTACGGGTGGGTGTTGCTATGGTGATCAGTGAGCTGAGATAAGGTGGGGCATTACCTAGCAAAGACTTATAGATGACCTGGAGCCAGTGGGTTTGGCGAAGGATATGTAGCGAGGGCCAGGCAACGAGAGCATACAGGTCGCAGTGGTGGGTAGTATATGGATCTTTAGTGACAAAACGGATGACACTGTGATAGACTACATCCAATTTGCTGAGTAGAGTGTTGGAGGCTATTTTGTAAATGACATCACCGAAGTCAAGGATCGGTAGGATAGTCAGTTTTACTACGGTATGTTTGGCAGCATGAGTGAAGGAGGCTTTGTTGCGAAATAGGAAGCCGATTCTAGATTTAATTTTGGAGATGCCTAATGTGAGTCTGGAAGGAGAGTTTACAGTCAAACCAGACACCTAGGTATTTCTAGTTGTCCACATATTCTAAGTCAGAACTGTCCAGAGTAGTGATGTTAGTCGGGCAGGCAGGTGCGGGCAGCGATCGGTTGAAGAGCATGCATTTAGTTTTACTAGCATTTAACCTTTTCACACGTACCAGCACATGTCCCTGTAGCATACGATCAAACCGGTGTGATTAGAACACTTACTTAGAATGTCCAGTTTCGGTATGAAGCAACAATCAGCATTTGAGCTGGCCACACTCTTTTTTCAGAAACATTTTGAACAAACACAGTCCTTACAAAGTTATGTCCAGAATGTGAGCAGTTTATTTTTGGATGCAATGTTCAGACATTCACAGAAGTATCTACAGCATAACACAATCATCCAAACCAGAAAAATGTAGGCTACATTTGTCCTAGCACTAACTGAGGAAAGATTGGCATAACACAAGAGGTCATATTTTTATAACTCTCGGCTGACAGAAACTACAATATGAATGAATTACTATTTACAATTAATCACATCACGGGTGAGCTCACCATTCATCGAAATAACTGAGTAAAACACTTTCTAGAAATTGAAAGAAATCCGAGGATGGGTAGTTTCTGCGTGCTGCCATGCTTGTTTTTTTCCGCATCAACCAAAGATAATAAGAGACCAGATTAGATTGGTCTGTTTATAGTATGCATGTTGAAGGGGGTGTGTCGTCTACGATCATCCACTTCCCTTCATTCACTTCCGGAAGTTTATCTGAAAGATGAGTGAACCATTCCTTCACCTCATTATAACATCTTTGGTGTGACAGACGTTTAGTGATACACAGAATGCATTGTATTATGTCAACAAACATGGCACCACACATAGCTGGCAAATAGCTTAGCTCATTGTAATCAGTACAACCTTCAAAAAAGTATTTTACACACATCATAGGTGTCCATTGCAATATATGCAATAATCGGTATGCATTGTTTGTCACCAGTAATTGAAAACATGAACAAAACTGTAGATACATTATGCTCCATACATACTGTACATACAGTTGAAGTCTGAAGTTCACATACATCGTTTTAACCATTCCTGACATTTAATCCTAGTAAAAATTCCCTGTCTTAGGTCAGTTAGGATCACCACTTTATTTTAAGAATGGGAAATGTTTTAAAAAAAAAATTATTTCACCTTTATTTAACCAGGTAGGCTAGTTGAGAACGAGTTCTCATTTGCAACTGCGACCTGGCCAAGATAAAGCATAGCAGTGTGAACAGACAACAACACAGAGTTACACATGGAGTAAACAATAAACAAGTCAATAACATAGTAGAAAGAAAAAAAAGAAAAAAAAAGAGAATCTATATACAATGTGTGCAAAAGGCATGAGGAGGTAGGCAATAAATAGGCCATAGGAGCGAATAATTACAATTTAGCAGATTAACACTGGAGTGATGAATCATCAGATGATCATGTGCGAATGGGAAATGTCAGAATAATAGTAGAGCAAATTATTTATTTCGGCTTTTATTTCTTTCATCACATTCTCAGTGGGTCAGAAGTTTACATTCACTCAATTAGTATTTGGTAGCATTGCCTTTAAATAGTTTAACTTTTATTTTTTTATTTTTATTTTTTTTATTTTTTTTTATTTTTTTGGGTGGATCAGCTTAATATTGCGGAAAGAATGTTGCTTCCAATGTAATTGTCTGCATCATTTCCAATCCCCCATATTTTTTTGGGTAAATATATATATCCATACACGCATGCATACATATATACATATATACAGTACATACACATACCTATATAGACATACATACTTTTTTAAAGAATATACCTTTATTATTATTCCCCGCAACCCTACCACCGCTCCCCCAATTGGAGTAAACTAATAAACACTTCTGCTTTTACCTTCAATTTATACATCTTATACCTATTTTACAGACACAGACTACTTTATAATAGTTCTCTCTTGTTTGTTCTTAGTCCTTCCTCTATTTCTGTTGTCCATCCAATTTTATTTCCACTTGTAACTGTGCTATTTCACAAAAGCTCCGCACCTATACACATTTCACAGATCCCGTATGCCCTACATTGTTTATCTTGTTATTAGTCCCACCCTTCAGTTCCACTCAACCCTTCCCATCTATCTTCCAACATCATCCATTTCGGATTTTTATTTGCCATATATTTTTCAACTGTGCTGTGATGCTTCACAAAAGATTTGAACCTTCCTATTCTCATAGCTTCTACAGATTGTAAATTAAAAATAAACATTTTTGCTAAAATAATTATTATATTATTGATTGATTGACTATGGCTTTTCAAATCCCCCAGTATTGCTATCTGTAGCGTTAGTTCTAGGCAAATGTTGCAATTCTTCAGCCATTCCTGGACCTGTGACCAAAAACGAGCTACATATGGACAATACCAAAATAAATGGTCTAATGACTCTGCCTCCTCACAGCAGAATCTACAGAGCTGGGAAGATTGTATACCCCATATATATAACATTCTATTAGTTGCAAGAATTTTGTACAATAATTTAAATTGAAAAATTCGAAGTTTTGAATCCGGCGTTGTTTTGCGTATCAATTCATAAACCATGTGCCATGGAATGGGTACATCGAACATCTCTTCCCAACTATTTTGCAATTTATATGGCACAGCTGTCAGTTTTTTGGTCCTTAAATGAAATTGGTATATGTTTTTATTTATCACACTTTTCTTTAACCATTTATGTTCTTTAATACAGGGCCGACATACAAGTTCCTTACTTTTTTCCCCTTCTACTTGCCTCTTCCATTTTTGTGGTAATGCTGCAATTAATTGGTTGTAATTTTGGGTAGAGCAGACATTTCCATATGTCTGTGTGAGCTGCATGTGTGACATAACTCCACCAGTCCTATTTATGATATCATTCACAAAAATTATACCTTTTTTAAACATTTCTTCGATAAATACCGTTTTTTTATCAATTACTATATTTGAATTTAACCACAATATTTGTTGTACTATTTGTTCCGTCCTTTCAGGTGGATTAAACTGAAATTGCAACCAACTTTCTAAGGCTTGTTTAAAAAATAAGGATATTTTGGAGATTATTTCCTTTTCAAACAACCGAAAGTGAGCAGGTGTAATCTGAATAAAGGGAAAAAGGCCCTTCTTGAACATAGGATGAGACATTCGTACCAATTTACTAGAGAACCAGTTTGGATTTAAGTATAACTTTTGTATGACTGATGCCTTTAGTGAGAGGTCTAATGCTTTAATATTTAATAATTTCTGCCCTCCGAATTCATATTCGTTATATAAATAGGCCCTTTTAATTTTATCTGGCTTGCCGTTCCAAATAAAATGGAATATTTTTTGTTCATATAATTTAAAAAGCAGGTCACTAGGTGTAGGCAAAACCATAAGCAAATAGGTAAACTGTGATATGACTAAAGAGTTAATCAGGGTGATTTTTCCACAAATAGACAAGTATTTTCCTTTCCATGGTAGCAAGATCTTATCTATTTTTGCTAACTTTCTATAAAAATTTATTGGAGTGAGATCATTTCTTTCTTTTGGGATTTTTATACCGAGTATGTCCACATCTCCGTCAGACCATTTAATTGGTAAACTACATGGCAATATAAAATGTGTATTTTTTAGTGATCCAATACGTAATATGGTACATTTATCATAATTTGGTTTTAATCCAGAGAGGATAGCAAAGGTATCTAGATCCTCTATGAGGCCGTGGAGAGACTCTAGTTGTGGTTTTAAAAGAAAACATGAATCATCAGCGTACAATGACACCTTAGTTTTTAAGCCACGGATTTCTAATCCATTAATATTAATGTTTGATCTAATTTTAATAGCTAACATTTCGATGGCAATAATAAATAGATATGCCGATAGTGGACAACCTTGTTTTACTCCTCTAGATAGTTTAAAACTTTCTGAGATGTAGCCATTATTTACTATTTTACACCTAGGGTTACTATACATAATTTTAACCCATTTTATAAGAGATTCCCCAAAATTGAAATATTCTAGGCATTTATATATAAACTCCAGTCGTACTTTATCAAAAGCCTTTTCAAAATCAGCTATGAAAACCAGACCTGGTGTCCCCGATATTTCATAGTGTTCTATTGTTTCCAGTACTTGCCTTATATTATCTCCAATGTATCGTCCATGTAAAAAACCTGTCTGATTAGGATGAATAATATCTGACAAAACTTTTTTTATTCTATGCGCCAAGCATTTTGCTAGGATTTTTGCATCACAACACTGAAGTGTAAGAGGTCTCCAATTTTTTAATTGGACTGGATCTTTATATATACCACTTGGGTCCTGTTTCAGTAATAACGATATCAGACCTTCTTGTTGCGTGTCTGATAATCTACCATTTATATAGGAGTGGTTAAAACAAGCTAATAATGGTCCTTTGAGTATATCAAAAAAAGTTTTGTATACTTCCACTGGTATGCCATCCAGCCCTGGAGTTTTCCCATCCTTAAAGGCCCCAATTGCATCAAGCAGTTCCTCCTCTGTAATTTGGCCTTCACATGAGTCTTTCTGTACAGATGTTAATTTTACATTATTAATAGGAAAAAAATCCATACAATTAGTTTCAGTTAGTGGAGATGGAGGAGCCTGAAACGAAAACATATTCTTAAAGTACTTTACTTCCTCTTTCAAAATATCATTTGGTGAATCATGCGTGACTCCATCATTTGTAACAAGTTTTAATACATTTTTTTTGGTAGCATTTCTATATTGAAGATTGAAAAAGAATTTGGTGCATTTTTCCCCATATTCCATCCAGTTCGCTTTATTTTTATAATGTATTACACTGGATCTTTCTTGAATAAGTTCCTCCATTTCTTTTTGTTTTTCCTCTAACTTATTCTGTGCCTCTATGGTACTGTTTTTATTGCTATCTAACTGTACTGTTAGTCCTTCAATTTCCTTTGTTAATATGGACTCTTTTGATCTAAATTGCTTTTGTTTTATAGATGAGTACTGAATTGCATGGCCTCTAAAGGCACACTTAAAAGTGTCCCATACAATAAGGGGATCTGCTGTACCTATGTTATGTCTGAAAAAGTCAGTTATAAAATCTTCTGTCCTAGTTCTAAACAATTTATCATCTAGTAGACTTTGATTAAATTTCCAATATCCTCGCCCACGTGGAAATTCTGTAAGAGAAATATATATGCCAATTATGTGATGATCCGACCGCATTCTGTCCCCTATCAACACTTTTTTAACTTTTGGTGCCAGAGAGAATGGTATAAGAAAGTAGTCAAGACGACTAGCTTGATTCAGCCTCCGCCATGTATATCTCACTAAATCAGGGTATTTAAGTCTCCATATATCCACTAATTCCAATATATCCATGACATTCATGATTTCCTTAAGTGCCTGAGGGTGATAGTTTGTAGTGTGATTTCCTTTCCGGTCTATAGAGGTATTTAAGACCGTATTAAAATCTCCCACTATAATAATAGAGTCTAGTGTTGCTTGTAGAGTTGATAAATTCTTATATATATTTTCAAAGAAGCTTGGATCATCATTATTCGGACCGTATAGGTTAACAAGCCATATTTGTTTATTGTCCAATAACATATTTAAAATAATCCATCTACCTTGAGGATCTGTTTGGACAATTTGCACATTTGGATCAAAATTATTGTTAATTAAAACCATCACCCCTTTTGAATTTCTTTGCCCATGGGAGAAATATATTTTGCCCCCCCAGTTCTTTTTCCACAAAACTTCATCTAAAACTGTTGAATGGGTTTCCTGTAAACAATAGATATTATAATCCTTCTCTTTTAGCCAGGTAAATACTGATCGTCTTTTCTTATTATCTGCTAAGCCATTACAATTGTAACTGGCTATACTTATTTCACCACTTACCATAATGAGACACACCTTTCATTCTTTTAATCAGAATATATTTTTGTAAACGTACTATTAAAAAGTAACATAATGATTGAGTGTCTATATAGTTGTACCATGATATTTGCATTTCTACTAAGTAAACCTCCAATTGGTCCCTACTATTCCACCCGCTAAAAGGCCTCATCTCGAGATGGCTTGTCATCCCAATGCCCGGTAGACCACCCTCGACCCCCTGTATCCCATAGCCCTGAACCGACTGGGATCCATTCTTTGAAAAGAGCATACAGTGCCATTTACCGAATTGAAGAAGATCAATTACCATATGCATTTCCATTGCCCTCACCTCGATTTGTATTATATATATCTGTGGATCATCCTCTATTGTCCCTAACATCTTTTACTTCTTCCTTCGCAACAGTTGTGGGATACACACATACACCCACACACACTCAGCCCTTACCCCCACACAACCATAAGCTCACTTTCTCAACAATTGCACCATCCCAGAGCCCAACTCAAGATGGGTCATGATTTACAAATGCACTTGCAGTTGCAGCTGCATGAGAAGGCCTGCAAGACCGCACAAAAAATTAGCAAAAATTGAGAGATTTATTTACCATTGTCATATCCTAGATAATGGAGGTCAAATGTACACCATATTCCTGAAACACCCACAATACGGCCACCCGTCATGACCATGTCCCCACGCATCTCCATGCAGTCCGACTTTGATTTTGTGCCGCCAGGGCCACAATAATATACCCCCTCTCTGAATGTCCGAGTGTGACCCCCTCCCCATGGGTTACTGCAGCTAGTGTTGCCAGCACTGCCACTGCCTGGGTGGGGGCACCCCACCGGAATCCCCACCGGCTAGGTACAAGGTCGTCAAGGTTCTCATTAGCAGCTTTGAGAATTTCCTTGTATATTATGCTCTCCCTTATTGGGGCTTTGGCTTTGCAGGACCAACCCTGCCAAGCAGGCTCAGAATCTTGAGGGGGCAGTGCTGCTCTTGGTCTCTGACCTCATTTTAGCTGCATACAGACCGCTTACAGCGGGCACATAAAACAGTTAGGGACTTCTCCTTAGTATCTGGGTCATTCAGGTGGGTGTCTAGGGTATAGTGCCATGGACCGTACCATTAAAATAGGATAATAAATAATTAGATATAATTTATAAAAAAATAAATAAAAAATGTAGTTCTCCATGATAGGACAATAAATAAATAAGACGTATAATTCATTATAAAAGTATATCCATCATCTGAACAACATTGAAAGCCCTCTCATACCCGGCTCACAGCAATACATTGGCTCTGGGATATGCAACCATTTCATTACTCACTCACTCAACTTTCCAAACATAACAAATAAAATAAAAAATAAACACAAACCATACCATCCACACATACTGTGCCTTCTGTTTACTTAGTTTTTATCTTCACTATGTTGAATTAGTGCTTGTGTGTTCAATTAGTTATATGTGAAGATTTATAGAAAAGCTATATTTTTTATTGTATTGTTACAATCAGTAACCGGGCTTGAATTGTGTTTATTTCCCTCGTCTATGAGAACTTTGTAATTTTTAAAATAACCATGGAGTAGTCTTTGTAGTCTTTGTGTCTCTGAACAACTGGTTATCAATATATAGTTTATCAACGACGAGAGCTACTCGTTTCGCTTTTAATCTATTTTCTTTGAAAATTGGATACAGAACTTTGCGCCGTTCTGCAATTTCCTTCGGAAACTGATCATTCATGCCAATTTTGGTCCCAGCAAGTCTTTTACCCAGGCTTTTAACCATTATTTTATCTTTAAATGAAGCAAATTTGGCAACGATTGGGCGTTCGTACCTCTGCCCTCTCTGTCCGAAGCGGTGAACGCGTTCAAGTTGGATTTTGTCGATAACTTCGCGTGGAATCTGAAGCGCTGTAAGGAGGAACTCTCTAACTATAGATTCAGGAACTTCTCCTTCTTTTTCTTGGATACCTGTAAGTACCAAATTCTCTCTCATGGATCTAGTTTGTATGTCTAGTAAGGTTTCCTTCAGAACGGTGTTCTCCTTTTTAATTCCATTCATTTCGGTTTCAATCTTATTGACTGTCCCTTTTAGCGCGTGTGTTTGCTTCTCCAATGTCGCAGCTTTTTCATCACTCATCTCTAGGCTTGCCTTCAACTCTTTTATATCCTTACTAACTAATTCAAGTATACCCAGTTTGTCATTTATTGATTTTAACAGATCGGTTTCGACCTTTACCATTCCGGGTGGTGAGAATATTAAATCATCAGTGTCTGTAGAAGAGTCACGTTTTCGTTTTGTAATCGGTTCCCCTGTCTTACTCTCCGTCATGTTTGGTTGTTGCCTGTTTTCGTAATATTTGTCGATAAATGTCTCTAGTTTTAGGATTTGTTTTGTGTTATTGTCCAGATTGAAGGTTATCACTCACCAGATTAAGTAGTGCTAATATTTTAGTCTAATTTAGCAGATATTTCGAATATTATGTTTTATCTTGAGGTGCTCTACATAAATCCCTTCAGTCCGCCATTACCCTTTAAATAGTTTAACTTGGTTCAAACGTTTTGGGTAGCCTTCCACAAGCTTCCCACAATAAATTGGGTGAATTTTGGCCCATTCCTCCTGACAGAGCTGGTGTAACTGAGTCAGGTTTGTAGGCTTCCTTGCTCGCACACGCTTTTTCAGTTCTGCCCACACATTTTCTTTAGGATTGAGGTCAGGGCTTTGTGATGGCCACTCCAATACCTTGACTTTGTTGTCCTTAAGCCATTTTGCCTCAACTTTGGGAGTATGCTTGGGGTCATTGTCCATTTGGAAGACCCATTTGCGACCAAGCTTTAACTTCCTGACTGATGTCTTGAGATGTTGCTTCAATATATCCACATAATGCCATCTATTTTGTGAAGTGCACCAGTCCCTCCTGCAGCAAAGCACCCCCATGCTTCACAGTTGGGATGGTGTTCTTCAGCTTGCAAGCCTCCACCTTTTTCCTCCAAACATAACGATGGTCATTATGGCCAAACAGTTCTATTTTTGTTTCATCAGACCAGAGGACATTTCTCCAAAAAGTACGATCTTTGTCCCCATGTGCAGTTGCAAACTATAATCTAGCTTTTTTTATGGCGGTTTTGGAGCAGTGGCTTCTTCCTTGCTGAGCGGCCTTTCAGGTTATGTCGATATAGGACTCGTTTTACTGTGGATATAGATACTTTTGTACCTGTTTCCTTCAGCATCATCACAAGGTCCTTTGCTGTTGTTCTGGGATTGATTTGCACTTTTCTCACTAAAGTACGTTCATGTCTAGGAGACCGAACGTGTCTCCTACCTGAGCGGTATGACGGCTGTGTGGTCCCATGGTGTTTATACTTGCGTACTATTGTTTGTACAGATGAATGTGGTACCTTCAGGCGTTTGGAAATTTCACCCAAGGATGAACCAGACTTGTGGAGTTCTACAATTGTTTTCTGAGGTCTTGGCTGATTTCTTTTGATTTTCCCATGATGTCAAGCAAAGAGGCACTGAGTTTGAAGGTAGGCCTTGAAATACATCCACAGGTACACCTCCAATTGACTCAAATGATGTCAATTAGCCTATCAGAAGCTTTTAAAGCCATGACATCATTTTCTGGAATTTTCCAAGCTGTTTAAAGGCACAGTCAACTAAGTGAATGTAAACTTCTGACCCACTGGAATTGTGATACAGTGAATTATAAGTGAAATAATCTCTGTAAACAATTGTTGGAAAAATTACTTGTGTTATGCACAAAGTAGATGTCCTAACCGACTTGCCAAAACTATAGTTTGTTAACAAGAAATTTGTGGAGTGGTTGAAAAACGAGTTTTAATGACTCCAACCTAAGTGTATGTAAACATCCGACTTCAACTGTACATATATACTGTATGCGCCAACAGTAGAAATGACAACACGATATACAGAAAAGAATGAACTTACTTTGATAGGAACGCAAACATGTCCAAAGTTATTATGTGTAAGGAAAACAACAAGGAAGGCAAAGCGAGCGCCAGCAAGAAAATGTTCCAATTCTTGCAAATATATGCATACTTGATCTGCGCAAACATGAGTGAAGTGTGGTGGGCTCTCCTCGAAGAGAGAAGTTTTTCTTGCTCAGTAAAGCCTCAAACATTAATTGTCCGCAACACAGAAATGGGCTACTTCTATGTGAATTAATGAGGAGGCGGAACATACCTCAATTCAAACTGTTGTTAGAAAATACAACTTGTTAGAAAATAATTTGAAATTGACAAGTTGAAACATAGCCTATAGATAATTAGCAGGCAGTGTGTATTAACTGTCCTGTTGCGTAATAATCACATTTTGGAACAGTGAGTGCATTCTGACATCACGTGCATAAACAACTCACGCTGGGGCGACCATTAGAGATATTTGGAACTCACATGTGAAAAGGTTAAGAGCAGTTGGAGGCCAGGGAAGGAGTGTTGTATGGCATTGAAGCTCGTTTTGGAGGTTTGTTTACACAGTGTCCAAAGAAGGGCCAGATGTATACAGAATGGTGTCATCTGCGTAGAGGTGGATCAGAGAATTGCCAGCAGCAAGAGCAACATCATTGATATATACATAGAAAAGAGTTTGCCCGAGAATTGAACCCTGTGGCACCCCCATAGAGACCGCAAGAGGTCCGGACAACAGGCCCTCAGATTTGGCATACTGAACTCTATCTGAGAAGTAGTTGGTGAACCAGGCGAGGCAGTCATTTGAAAAAACCAAGGCTATTGAGTCTGCGACTTCCAGCAGTAACCTCATTTTTGAACAAGTAAAGTTTAAAAAAAGGGAACATTTGTCTTTTTAATCCTATTCATTGAATATCGGTGGATTTATCATCCGATATAATTTGACAACACAATGTAACTCCAAGTCAATCACACTTCTGTGAAATCAAACTGTCCACTCAGGAAGCAACACTGATTGACAATAAATTTCACATGCTGTTGTGCAAATGGAATAGACAACAGGTTGAAATTATAGGCAATTAGCAAGACACCCCCAATAAAGGAGTGGTTCTGCAGGTGGTGACCACAGACCACTTCTCAGTTCCTATGCTTCCTGGCTGATGTTTTGGTCACTTTTGAATGCTGGCGGTGCTTTCACTCTAGTGGTAGCATGAGACGGAGTCTACAACCCACACAAGTGGCTCAGGTAGTGCAGCTCATCCAGGATGGCACATCAATGCGAGCTGTGGCAAGAAGGTTTGCTGTGTCTGTCAGCGTAGTGTCCAGAGCATGGAGGCGCTACCAGGAGACAGGCCAGTACATCAGGAGACGTGGAGGAGGCCGTAGGAGGGCAACAACCCAGCAGCAGGACCGCTACCTCCGCCTTTGTGCAAAGAGGAGCAGGAGGAGCACTGCCAGAGCCCTGCAAAATGACCTCCAGCAGGCCACAAATGTGCATGTGTCTGCTCAAACGGTCAGAAACAGACTCCATGAGGGTGGTATGAGGGCCCGACGTCCACAGGTGGGGGTTGTGCTTACAGCCCAACACCGTGCAGGACGTTTGGCATTTGCCAGAGAACACCAAGATTGGCAAATTTGCCACTGGCGCCCTGTGCTCTTCACAGATGAAAGCAGGTTCACACTGAGCACGTGACAGACGTGACAGAGTCTGGAGACGCCGTGGAGAACGTTCTGCTGCCTGCAACATCCTCCAGCATGACCGGTTTGGGGGTGGGTCAGTCATGGTGTGGGGTGGCATTTCTTTGTGGGGCCGCACAGCCCTCCATGTGCTCGCCAGAGGTAGCCTGACTGCCATTAGGTACCGAGATGAGATCCTCAGACCCCTTGTGAGACCATATGCTGGTGCGGTTGGCCCTGGGTTCCTCCTAATGCAAGACAATGCTAGACCTCATGTGGCTGGAGTGTGTCAGCAGTTCCTGCAAGAGGAAGGCATTGATGCTATGGACTGGCCCGCCCGTTCCCCAGACCTGAATCCAATTGAGCACATCTGGGACATCATGTCTCGCTCCATCCACCAACGCCACGTTGCACCACAGACTGTCCAGGAGTTGGCGGATGCTTTAGTCCAGGTCTGGGAGGAGATCCCTCAGGAGACCATCCGCCACCTCATCAGGAGCATGCCCAGGCGTTGTAGGGAGGTCATACAGGCACGTGGAGGCCACACACACTACTGAGCCTCATTTTGACTTGTTTTAAGGACATTACATCAAAGTTGGATCTGCCTGTAGTGTGGTTTTCCACTTTAATTTTGAGTGTGACTCCAAATCCAGACCTCCATGGGTTGATAAATTTGATTTCCATTGATAATTTTTGTGTGATTTTGTTTTCAGCACATTCAACTATGTAAAGAAAAAAGTATTTAATAAGAATATTTCATTCATTCAGATCTAGGATGTGTTATTTTAGTGTTCCCTTTCTTTTTTTGAGCAGTGTATATATATCAGTAAAATGCTGTAACGGAGACGCTGTGAGAAGCAGGTGCAGGTGAAACGTTTAAAAACACAACAAACATGAAATGCGACAACATAAGTGGCATTTACGCATATACACAGAAACAATACTGACTGGGGATAGAACCAAAGGGAGTGACAGATATAGGGGAAGTAATCAGGAAGGTAATGAGTCCAGGTGAGTATCATGATCTGCAGGTGCGCATAATGATGGATGCCAGGTGTGCGTAATGATAGATCCCAGGACCGGTGGTTAGTATACCGGACATAACCCTCCATCCTTCTTGGCCACAAAGAAGAAACCAGCCGATGCAGGAGAAGTGGATGTACGGATGAAACCTTGTTGGAGTGCCTCTTGGATGTAATCCTCCATGGCCTGGGTCTCAGCCACCGACAGAGGGTAGATGTGTCTGCACGGCGGTGCTTAACCTGAAAACAGTGGCGTTTACACAGGAACAATACTGACTGAGGAAGGAACCCAAGGGAGTGAGAGATATTGGGGAGGTAATCAGGAAGGGTGAGTATCATGATGATCTGCAGGTGCGTGTCATGATGGATGCCAGGTGTGCGTAATGATGGATCCCAGGACCGGTGGTTAGTATACCGCCGACGTCGAATGCCAGGGGAGGAGACGTGACAAATGCCAATATTGGTATATTGTTTGGGCTCTGCTGTTCACAAACCCTACTGGTCATTATGTAAACAGTGTATTATGTCATAACCTTGGTAATAAAACAAGTTATCAGAAAGCAGTTATTTTCATTCAACAGGTTGGAAAATGACCTTTAGAGTATTACTGGTTGATTTGTTCATAAGAAACTGGAACCGGAATTCTCATTTGTAATCTACTCCAAGGCCCTCAAAAAGGTAACAACTAAACGGAATGGAATTGAACTCAATCACAAAGGAGACATAACTCTGAAATGCAGTTATTTCCCTTCTGAAACCTGTGAAATCGCTCCCCCACCTGGAGGCGATGTCTGGCTGGGCCGCACGCGACACACCACACAGTCACACACCCTCTGGCGTCTCTGTCTCTGTGTGTGGCTGAGCTGTTGATCGCTAATGTGTGTGTGTTGACATAACCTCTGTGTAGCCAGTGGTAACTATTGTCTGGTGATTGGTAGCTGTGATAAGGTTGCAGTTTTTAAGGTTGTGTCTGGCACTGAGGGAATCAATTATGTAAGATAAGATGCAGGTTAAACAACGCAGGAAGACACACACACGCATGCACACAGAGACAAACGCGCACACACACAAACGCTAAATGCCAACTATGTGTGTGGACAGGGTGAGATGAAAGGTAGTGATGGCAGGTCTAGTGAGGCATGTGATGTAACCTATCCCCTGTGACAGACGGCATTCCACTCTGTGTAAGCCACTGACCCTACAGCACGATGACAACTCTATTGGGACATGGGTGTGTGTCTGGTGCTTCGCTGAATACCAAACAGTAATATGTTAATACAGAACAGCATGGTATGCACAGTGAGTTGTAAACTGTAATAGAAGTCCAGAGATCAGTGAGCACACTAGAAAAGGGGTTTTGATACTTTTTGGATCTGGGGACCCCTGTTGTGATAGTCAATTCATTAGGGATCCCCTCATAATCTGAGTGAGATTTAAAAAAAAAAAATAGCATACAAGGAGTTTAACTATGTCTTCAGCAGTGCATGGCCGGACAAGCCAAGTCTCGAGCCCTGGGAAGGAACATTTTTGGGGGCATCTAAAACTCATTTCCTCCACTACCTAATATGACCAATGGCCCTTCTAGCCATCTGTATTTGAAACAACATAAAGTAAGCAAAAAATGGCCAGTCATCAAGTTAGGTAAGAGATCATTATTAAATAGGTTTAAGTGATTGATAAGACTGAACTAGATCAATGGTAATTCAATATTCTGTTTCACCTTTCAACCAATAGCCTAACAAATGAACAACTTACAAATAAAGTACAAAGACTTTTGATTGTCTTTATTAAGACATCCTCTACATCAAATTTCAGCCAGACCGCCCAGCCAGTCCGAGCAACCTGCATGCCCAACCCCCACCAGTCTAGTCAATAACGCAACTTCCCCCCCCCCCCCCAACAAAACTTCCTTCCCATCTTTTGTTTTGTCTCAAGGAAAGGTTTGGTAAACACAAGTTGTATAAAAACACACATAACACAGATTCTCCATTTAATTCATATCGTAGATTTAATATTACTGTAGAGCTCTTTTTATCTGCACACAATACAGCTGGGTCACCCGGTCCTGCCCCTAAGGGTCTACCGCCCTGCAGCGCCACAACCCAACACACCCCACTCAGCTTTATGATCTTAGTGAAACATTCATCATTGGTTTCAGGTGTGTTAGGTGAAGGTCAGTGACAACCAACAGCACAGCAGACCCCCAGGTGTCACGATGTTTGTAATAATGAATGTCGGACCAAGGCGCAGGGTACTTTGAGTTCCACATCATTTTAATTAATAAAGTGAAACTTAAGCAAAGACAAAACAAATAAAGAATACACGAACCGTGACGACAATGCAGTGCTAACAGGCAACTAAACATAAACAATATCCCATAACCCACAGGTGGGAAAAATGCTACTTAAGTATGATCCCCAATTAGAGACAACGATAGCCAGCTGCCTCTAATTGGGAATCATACCAAAACCCCAACATAGAAACAACCTAGAACCCCACAAAAAACTAGACTAACCCCCCTAGTCACGCCATGACCTACTCTACCATAGAAAATAAAGGCTTTCTCTGGTCAGGACGTGACACCAGGGCCACGACTCAGCAGCCCAGCAGCTAGGGATTGCCTAAATAGTTCTCCCATGACGTGGACATTTTTTCAATATTCCTTTTGTCGTACTGCATTCCATATAAGGCATCAATACCTTATGAAATTTGTACAGTATAACCTAAATCTTGTAATAAATCAAATATAGTGATACATAACTTGACATTCCTTCCATCCATTGTGGGAGGATAACCAACCTTCCAATTAATGGCAATACATTTCTTAGCCACTATAAATGCTAGGTTACAGTTTCTTCTGATAACAGTCTCCAGTATCAACATTTCCAAGCAAACAAAAACAGGGAGAAGGGAAAATCTGTAGACATGCTGAGATAGAATAACATACTCTGTGGCAGAATTCAGCCAGCCTTCACAATATCATAAAATACGCAAATATGTCCCGTTTTGTGTTCTACACCTCCAGCAGAATAATTACATTTCCGAGTGTAAATTTCTGTGTGCATGATATTCAGTTTCACTGGCATATAGTACGTTCTAGTCATTTTTGTCTGAGAATATATGAACATGACTGGGCATTCTAACATATCTGTATCCATTCATTATCATTAATAGCATCTCCCAGGTCTTCCTCACATTTTAGTTTTACATGCTTTGTGTCATCAGGAAAAGCCTCTATATGTCAGACTGCCTTAAAATAGTTTCACTCTTTGAAGCTTCTTGCTTGTCTAGTGTTTGCTGCACAGAAAATAGTGTCGTATCTGCAAAAATTCACCTCAGCTCCATCAGAGTGGTCTTCCCTGGCTGCCTGACCCTGCTGGGACCCCTGTCATTATCTGATCCTGCTCAGATGAGGCATGACAAAGAATTACATTGGTGTACACTTATACATTATATTATCCATGAATAGAATCAATGGTTCAACAATTGAATTTACCATTATTCCCAGATCCCAGACTGTAGCCTACCCATCAACTCAAGATTGGAACTTTGTATCCATTCACTGATTGTTATAATATACTGCAAAATTCACCTGAGCTTCGTAGACTGGTCTTCCCTGGCTGTCTGACCCTGCTGGGACACCTGTCACCATCTGATCCTGCTAAGACATGATGAGCATAGTGTTGTTCACTGACTGTTTACCATGACAGTGAAGCCTGTAGAGCTGTTTATACAGTGTCAGTGTGAAAAGTAGGGAATTAGCGAGGGAAACTGACAGATCAATAATGTTACATTGCTATACTGACTAATAAAAACGTACAATGCGCTGAATAAACGTCAGAATATCGGTCTTCAATCGTTTGGCCGCTGGTTTCCTAATTTGATTCAGGTCTAGTGTGATGGAGGCAAAAATAATAGCTAAAGTTAGTGCGCTAGCTAGCTAAGGTTAGCCAACTTTTGGCAAGCTCTGCTAGCTAATGGTGCAATGGTACATCATCAAATGTACTTCTGTTGAAACGAGACAAAACAAAGGCTACAACATTTTCATACACACAACAGCTGTTAGATACTGCTACCTGATACAGTGCCTTCGGAAAGTATTCAGACCCCTTGACTTTTTCCACATTTTGTTACGTTACAGCCATATTCTAAAATTGATTACATTTATTTTTTCCCTCATCAATCTACACACAATGTTAACTCAAAATGACACAACGACAAGGTTCCAGTTTAACAATGTTTACTCAACCGTATTAGCACAATACATGGTTGCCATTCCACTCAGGCCAGGTTCATCAACAACGAGACTCCTGTGCAGGCGCACTAATAACAGAGTGATAGCACCGTAATAACATAAATATAGGGATACTTAAAACATGAACTTACACACAATACTCCATAATGACAAAGCAAAAACGTTATTTTTTAAACATTTTTATTGCAAATGTATTAAATATAGAAAACTGAAATATCACATTTACATAAGTATTCAGACCCTTTACTCAGTTGTTGAAGCACCTTTGGCAGCGATTATAGCCTCGAGTCTTCTTGGGTATGATGCTACAAGCTTGGCACACCTGTAATTGGGGAGTTTCTCCCATTCTTCTGTAACATAACAAAATGTGAAAAAGGTCAAGGGGTCCGAATACTTTCCGAATGCACTGTAGCTAGAGGCGAGCTAGAGCTGAACTGGCAGTGGTAACTGCTAGCTAACTGCTAGTAGTTCATTCATTTCAGTCGAGAGGGTTGAAAGATTTGCTCACGTAAATGTCAGTTACACTACTAGCTCAGCACTGGGAATAAATAGTAGTTTGCCAGCTAGATTAGTCAACTAAAGAGTAGCCAGTTTCTGCTCTCCTTGCTTTTACAACTCGTAAAAAAAAGTGCAACACAGACAGCAGCTGCCTCTGTTAATCTCTCCTGTGCTGGTTCTATACGCCAGCCTTTCAGAAGCTTTGCCTTCACACAGCCTGTCCGGCACGCTCTGTGGTGTCTCTGTGGTCCTAAATCCAGCCAGCTCAAACCGGAAAACGGCCTACCTGACCGCTCTGCGGCATCTGCATGGTCCTAAAGTACACCGGAGCCGAGTTTTGTATCACAGCGCAATGATAAAACTGGGGGGGACAAAAATTCCACTATACTGTATAGGGAATAATAGGGTGCCATTTGGGATGCAGCCCACGCCTCTGTGGCCACCAACATAACATATTCAACACAAGGAATAACATAGCCTACTTATCTATTAACTATATAACTTCACCCTAGGCCAAATTTAATTAATTATTTAACACAGAAAGCAGTCACACTTTATTTGGATACTATGTGTTAATAAGCAACTGCTTGCTAAGGTTACGGTAAGGTTTTGATTAAGGGCTAGGGTAGGGGTTAAGTTTAGGGTTAGGATAAGGGTTACGGTTACAGCTAGGGTAAGTAGATAGTTGAAATGTTACTGATAGTCCATCTGTGCATGCTCTACAGGCTATCCAAATAAAGTGTTACGCAGAAAACTACAGTATCAACTAGGCTAAGTTAGACAATTTCTTTCCTCGGTGAGCAGTTCAGTAAAAAAATTGCAGAAATAAAACATTGACTATCGCTGTGGGGTTCGTTAATGCAATATCCCAGCAAATATTTCTCAGTCTTAAACCGCAGTTAGGATTCAAACCACATTATGAAATTACATCCTATTTTAGTCCTATTTTCCATCAACAACATCATGATGAATGAATAAATAACTAGGCCTACATTCAGTGTCGTCTGTGGAGCTCTCTTTCTAAAGCCAACAGCTGTCACCTTTCTTCACCATCAGTGGGAATAACGAATGGAGCATTTCCCATCCTTTTCCCCCCTTCTGTATAATGCAATTCAGCTTTTAGCTGTGCATGTGTACAGTACAAGACAGTCTAACTAATAATAAAACCTTGATATGATGACCAGCCAATAGATTCTCTGCCTCTGGGATTCTCTGCCTCTAACCCTATTACAGGGGCTGAGTCACTGGCTTACTGGTGCTCTTTCATGCCGTCCCTAGGAGGGGTGCGTCACTTGAGTGGGTTGAGTCACTGACGTGATCTTCCTGTCTGGGTTGGCGCCCCCCCTTTGGTTGTGCCGTGGCGGAGATCTTTGTGGGCTATACTCGGCCTTGTCTCAGGATGGTAAGTTGGTGGTTGAAGATATCCCTCTAGTGGTGTGGGGGCTGTGCCTTGGCAAAGTGGGTGGGGTTATATCCTTCCTGTTTGGCCCTGTCCGGGGGTATCATCGGATGGGGCCACAGTGTCTCCTGACCTCTCCTGTCTCAACCTCCAGTATTTATGCTGCATTAGTTTGTGTCGGGGGGCTAGGGTCAGTTTGCCGGTGTCCTGTGTGAATTTAAGTATGCTCTCTCTAATTCTCTCTTTTTTTCTCTCTCTCGGAGGACCTGAGCCCTAGGACCATGCCTCAGGACGACCTGACATGATGACTCCTTGCTGTCCCCAGTCCACCTGGCCGTGCTGCTGCTCCAGTTTCAACTATTCTGCCTGCGGCTATGGAACCCTGACCTGTCCACCGGACGTGCTACCTGTCCCAGACCTGCTGTTTTCAACTCTCTAGAGACCGCAGGAGCGGTAGAGATACTCTTAATGATCGGCTATGAAAATCGAACTGACATTTACTCCTGAGGTGCTGCACCCTCGACAACTACTGTGATTATTATTATTTGACCATGCTGGTCATTTATGAACATTTGAACATCTTGGCCATGTACTGTTATAATCTCCACCCGGCACAGCCAGAAGAGGACTGGCCACCCCTCATAGCCTGGTTCCTCTCTAGATTTTGGCCTTTCTAGGGAGTTTTTCCTAGCCACCGTGCTTCTACACCTGCATTGCTTGCTGTTTGGGGTTTTAGGCTGGGTTTCTGTACAGCACTTTGAGATATCGGCTGATGTACGAAGGGCTATATAAATACATTTGATTTGATTTGGAAGAACACAGCGCCTTGAACTCATTTAACCCCAGGCAGGGCCATGCACCAGAGACCTGCCCAGGCATGCATTTATTACAAAGACCGTTCACTGCACATTAGTGGACTAGATCACGATAGATACTCCCTAGATACCCTGTCAACTAGAACATTCACATGTGCTTCTATAACAGGTTTACTTGTAAGCCCAGCAAGCAATGTTTGGGGGTATGTGAGTGTAACTATGTCTTTGTGTCTTCACCCACCCGTACTCGTGCTGTGAGAGACAGTCCAACAGCTCTTTGGCAGTGAACCTGGGATACATGGCAGCAATCTAAAGCCGAACAGTGACTTAATTAAGATTCAGTCAAATCAGCTTGAAAGACAGTACATGTCATCAACCTCAACACCACAATCTCATTAACATTTAGAATAAATGAATACTACAATGTCCATGTGGATGAGCAACCTTTAGTCTACCTATCAAAACACTGGCAGCCAAAAAAGCAAACAAACGATCCTTGGAGTGATGAAACATGAGTAATAACTGTAATCTCAGATTAAGTTGGACTGTCCTGGTTTATACCAGATTTATTATGATTGAGGAATAAATACTAACCTCACTAGAGTGGATGATGGAAAGGAAAGCCTGGGCGTCTTCTAATTAGCTGTGTGCTGACAGAACCCTACAAACAACAGCCAGGGTCTGATTAGTGGAGGGACACACGCGCGCGCGCACACCAACACACACACAACCACTGTCATTAAGTAAAAGAAGTCGTGAGGAGGATGATAGAGAGAGAGAAAACATAAAATTATTTTACTCTATGTATGAAGAGGTCAAATCAAACCAGATTTGTCACATACTTTGTAAACAAAAGATGTAGACTAACTTTGAAATGCTTACTTACGGGTCCTTTTCCAACAATGCAGAGTTAAAGATATTAAAACAAATATTTGAAATATTGACACAAATAACAATAACAACTAAAAATAACAAGGCTATATACAGGGAGTACCAGTACCGAGTCGATGTGCAGAGGTAGGAAGAAATTGATTTAGCTATGTACATAATATACACTCAGCGGCCAGTTTATTAGGTACACTACCCCATACACAACAATGGTTCGTTCCTACAGACAGTGAGTCACATGGCTGTGGCTTGCTATATAAAGCAGGCAGACAGGCAACGAGGCATTCAGTTACTGTTCGCATGAACGTTAGAATGGGCAAAACGAGTGACCTAAGCGACTTTGAGCGTAGTATGATCGTCAGTGCCAGACGTGCCAGTTCCAGTAATTGAGAAGCGGCTGGCCTCCTAGGCTTTTCACTTATGACAGTGTCTAGGGTTTACCGAGAATGGTGCGACAAATAAAAATATCCAGTCAGCGGAAGTCCTGTGGGCGAAAACAGCTCGTTGATGAGAGGTAGAAGGAGAATGGCAAGCTAGCAGGCGGGCAATCGTGCAAGCTAGCAGGCGGGCCACAAAAAGGAAAATAACGGCACAGTACAACAGTGGTGTGCAAAAAGGCATCTCAGAACGCACAACTCGCCGCTCCTTGTCACGGGGCTATTGCAGCAGACGAACACCGCGTTCCACTCCTATCAGCTAAAAGCAAGAAGAGCGGCTCCAATAGGCACGCGATCACCAACACAGGATAATTGTGGAGTGTAGAATTGTTGCCTGGTCCAATGAATCCCGGTTCCTGTTGCGTCATGCTGATGGCAGAGTCAGGATTTGGCATAAGCAGCATGAGTCCATGGCCCCATCCAGCCTGGTGTCGGTAGTGTAATGTTGTGGGGAATGTTTTCCTGGCACACGTTAGGTCCCTTGATACCAATTGAGTAACGTTTTCATGCCCCAAAAATCCAGGCTGTTCTGGAAACAAAGGGGGTCCAACCCGGTACTAGATGGGTGTATATAATAAACTGGCCACTGAGTGTACTAGGGTTAAAGTGTCTAGACAACAGGATAGATAACAGACAGTAGCAGCAGCGTATGTGGTGAGTGTGTAAGTGTAGTGTTTGAGTATATGTGTGTAAGTGTGTGCAGGGGCGTCATGCACCACAAAAATCTGAGGGGGCACAAAGTACATGAGGATGGCTGGGGGTGCTTGGGAGCGAGGCTCACCATCCGCAAGTTGGAGAATTTAGCATTTTTCAAACACCTGAAACAGCTTTTTCCTGCAGTCTAGAGCCATAATCATTATGCTTAATTCTATGTCAAAAATATGTCTATTTGTCTGGCTGTGTAAGCATACATTTTGAGCTCTCTATCCTCCTGTTTTCTTTTGTTTTTTTAACTAAATATGCTGCTCTACATCTCTGCTAAAATCTGGTTAAAAGATTGAAAGGAATGTGAGTCTTATTCAGTAGATTTAGTTATTGCTTGCTTTTCTAAAGTCTACCAACCTTGCCAGCTAGATGGTTAGACAAGCTAGCTACTCTAACTTAATTGATAGCCTGAAATGGCTTTTTGGTAGCTAGTTATGCGGTTGGGAACCTATCTGGGCTACCTAAAGCCAACTTCATTAAATTGTTAGGTGGCTAGTAGTAATAAAGAGAAAAAAAGATATTAATAAAATATACACAGTACCAGTCAAATGTTTGGACACACCTACTCATTCAAAGGTTTTTCTTTATTTTTACTATTTTCTACATTGTAGAATAATAGTGAAGACATCAAAACTATAAAATAACACGTATGGAATCATGTAGTAACCAAAAAAGTGTTAAGCAAATCAAAATATATATTATATTTGAGATTCTTCAAAGTAGCCACCCTTTGCCTTGATGACAGCTTTGCACACTCTTGGCATTCTCTCAACCAGCTTCATGAGGTAGTCACCTGGAATGCATTTCAATTAACAGGTGTGCCTTGTTAAAAGTTAATTTGCTTGTTTGTAGGTGACCAAATACTTATTTTCCACCATAATTTGCAAATAAATTCATTAAAAATCCTACAATGTGATTTTCTGGATTTGTATCTCTCATTTTGTCTGTCATATTTGAAGTGTACCTATGATGAAAATTACAGGCCTCTCTCATCTTTTTAAGTGGGAGAACTTGCACAATTGGTGGCTGACTAAATACTTTTTTGCCCCACTATATATATATATATATACAGTGGGGAGAACAAGTATTTGATACACTGCCGATTTTGCAGGTTTTCCTACTTACAAAGCATGTAGAGGTCTGTAATTTTTATCATAGGTACACTTCAACTGTGAGAGACATTGTATCACATTGTATGATTTTTAAGTAATTAATTTGCATTTTATTGCATGACATAAGTATTTGATCACCTACCAACCAGTAAGAATTCCGGTTCTCACAGACCTGTTAGTTTTTCTTTAAGAAGCCCTCCTGTTCTCCACTCATTACCTGTATTAACTGCACCTGTTTGAACTCGTTACCTGTATAAAAGACACCTGTCCACACACTCAATCAAACAGACGCCAACCTCTCCACAATGGCCAAGACCAGAGAGCTGTGTAAAGACATCAGGGATAAAATTGTAGACCTGCACAAGGCTGGGATGGGCTACAGGACAATAGGCAAGCTGTTTGGTGAGAAGGCAACAACTGTTGGCGCAATTATTAGAAAATGGAAGAAGTTCAAGATGACGTCTACAAGATCTACGGCCGACTCTGTGATGCTGAGCGGCCATGTGACCGTGCAACAAGCATGCATTTCGACCTACCACACTCACAGCAGCCCTCCGGTTCTAAATGGAACCTTGATGATAGCTTTGCACACTCTTGGCATTCTCAACCAGAGTCTTTTACAACAGCCTTGAAGGAGTTCCCACATTCACTCTGTGGTCCAACTCAATTCGGTTGAAGTTGGGTGATTGTGGAGGCCAGGACATCTGATGCAGCACTCAATCACTCTCCTTGGTCAAATAGCCCTTACACAACCTGGAGGTGTGTTGGGTCATTGTCCTGTTGAAAAACAAATGATAGTGACACTAGGTGCAAACTAGATGGGATGGCGTATCGCTGCAGAATGCTGTGGTAGCCAAGCTGGTTAAGTGTGCCTTGAATTCTAAATAAATCACAGACAGTTTCACCAGCAAAGCACTATCACACCTCCTCCTCCATGCTTCATGGTGGGAACCACTCATGCAGAGATAATCTGTTCACCTACTCTACATCTTACAAAGACACCAAAAATCTAAAGTTTGGACACATCAGACCAAATGACAGATTTCCACCTGTCTAATGTCCATTGCTCGTGTTTCTTTGCCCAAGCAATTCTCTTCTTCTCATTGGTGTCCTTTAGTAGTGGTTTCTTTGCAGCAATTCGACCATGAAGGCGTGATTCACAGATTATCCTCTGAACAGTTGATGTTGAGATGTGTCTGTCACTTGAACTCTGACGAATTTACTTGGGCTGCAATTTCTGTTGGTAACTCTAATGAATTTATCCTCTGCAGCAGAGGTAACTCTGGGTCTTCCTTTCCTGTGGCAGTCCTCATGAGAGAGTCAGTTTTATCATAGCACTTGATGGTTTTTGTGACTGCACTTGAAGAAACTTTCAAAGTTCTTGAAATTTTCCGGATTGACTGACCTTCATGTCTTAAAGTAATGATGGACTGTCATTTCTCTTCGCTTATTTGAGTTGTTTTGCCATAATATGGACTTGGTATTTTACCAAATAGGGCTATCTTCTGTATACCATCCCTATTTAACCTTTCTTTAACTAGGCAAGTCAGTTAAGAACAAATTCTTATTTTACAATGGCAGCCTACCCCGGCCAAACCCTCCCCTAAACCAGACGACGCTGGGCCAATTGTGTGCCGCCCTATGGGACTCCCGATCACAGCCGGTTGTGATACCACCCGGGATCGAACCAGGGTCTGTAGTGATGCCTCTAGCACTGAGATGCAGTGCCTTAGACCACTGCGCCCCTCGGGAGCCCAACCCTACCTTGTCACAACACAACTGATTGGCTCAAACGCATGAAGGAAAGAAATTCCACAAATGTACTCTTAACAAGGCACATCTGTTAATTGAAATGCATTCCAGGTGACTACCTCATGAAGCTGGTTGAGAGAATGCCAAGTGTGTGCAAAGTTGTCATCAAGGCAAAGGGTGGCTACTTTAAAGAGTCTCAAAAATATATTTAGATTTAACACTTTTTTGGTTACTACATGATTCCATATGGGTTATTTCATAGTTTTTATAGTACAAATAAGGAAACCCCCTTGATAGGTGTGTCCAAACTTTTGACTGGTACTGTATATTAATATCACAGGCTGACTACACCGCTTGCGTCACGTGCCCGAGCGCTGCAAAATAAATTTAGATATCTATATTATTCAAATATTGCACCCACTGCTTGCGCGCGTCAACGAGCGTCTGCGTTGCCAAGGGCTAAAATAGAAGTCAGTTTTATTTGTGACGCACTCACGCTGCAAGTCCTGCCTCTCCCATCTCCTCATTGGTTTCTAGAAGCAGGTACCCACGTGCTATCTCCTCATTGGTTATACCCATGTGGGTGACTGAAAGACGAACGAGGTCAGTGGCGGTAATGCACCTAATTTATGAAAGTTGCCAATCGCAATATAAAGTCAAACGATTCGGTTGAATGTTTACTAAACAGGTTATTTCGCCTGACAAAATAACTCCAGTACAGGGTAACGTCCAATGCTTTTGCACCAGCGTAACAAAACAAATAAACATAAACTAAGCCTTTGACCAAAAGGCCGTGGCCAAAAAGGGAAAGCAAAACAAATAAAGGCTACTCCTGTCTTTAGACTATCGTCTAAACATAATAGTAACAGGAGGAACCTAAAGCCCGCCTTGGTTAACAGAGAGCCAAGGTGCCCCAGTAAACAAAGCTTTTTCTGAGATAGGAAAATCCGACATCCTCCCAGCTCCCTGTCTCTATTCCCCATTCTCCCCCAGCTGCTCTCCTGGCACACCTATATATAGAGGAAGACACAAAGCAATTAGTGGGCCCAGGTGTGTACTATTTGGCTTTGCACTGAGTACCTATCCCCTGAGGAGGGTGCTGTCGTGTCGTCACTGAACTCACAATATCTATAGATATAGACACCCTAAATACTGTGGCAAGTGCGCTAATCCAGTGTCACTTTGATTATGCCTGCACATCATGGTTCACCAGAAGCCCCAAACATCTAAAGAATAAGATACAGATTAGGATGGAATATTTTGATTAGAGCTTGGATCGGGATTAAAAAAATTCAAGTCTGATGCTACCTGAGTCTGATGAGCCATACATCAAAGACATGTTATGATCCCAAGCCCCAAAAAGCCCAAATGATTGTGCCATTATCCAATACATAGCCTATCATAGGCCTACCACACATTATGCATGGCATAAAAACATGAAAGCCCATACATGTAGCTATGCTCTCTTGGGTAAGTAACTGAAACAAGCTCCAGTAAGCTAATCTTTTTGAGTGTGGACTGTATTGCTGTATTGTATTATACTAAACAAAAATATAAATGCAACATACAAGAATTTCAAAGATGTTACTGAGTTAAAGTTCAAATAAGGAAATCAGTAAATGTAAAAAAAAAAAATCATTAGGCCCTGATCTATGTATTTCACATGACTGGGCAGGGGTGCAGCCATGGGTGGGCCTGGGAGGGCATAGGCCCACCTACTTGGCAGCCAGGCCCAGCCAATCAGAATATTTTTTTCTCACAAAAGGGCATTATTACAGACAGAAATACTCCTCAGCAGCCACCCCACCCCTCCAGAGACGATCCCGCAGGTGAAGAAGCTGGATATGGAGGCCCTGGGCTGGCGTGGTTACACGTGGTCTGTGGTTGTGAGGCCAGTTGGACGTACTGCCAAATTCTCTAAAACGACATTGGTAGAGAAATTAACATTTAATTATCTGGCAACAGCTCTGGTGAACATTCCTGCATTCAGCATGCCAATTGCACGCTCACTCAAAGACATCTGTGGCATTGTGTTGTGTGACAACTGCACATTTTAGAGTGGCTTTTTATTGTCCCCAGCACAAGGTGCACCTGTGTAATGATCATGCTGTTTTATCAACTTCTTGATATTCTCACTAACAGGGATACAAACATGTGTGCACAAAATTTGGGAGAAATACGCTTTTTGTGCATATGGAACATTTCTGGGATTTTTTCTTAAAACATGGGACCAACACTTAACATTTATATATATTTTTTTAGTGTTTATGGACTGGAATTAAGCACCTCTTTCAAACCATGAACCTGGGAGAGAACATGTGATGCTGGTGCAGGACATGCGGCCTACAAAGTTACAATTATAGGCTAGCGAATTTGATTTACATTTTGAAATATAACAGGGCCTATTTTACATTTTTTATAATTAGTAGGCTGATACATGCATACCTTTCATACTATTTACCCTAATGTTGTACAAAGTGCGTATTAGCCTACCTACCTCCTCTTTCAATTGTTGCTTCATTCCTTCCTTGCTTTCAACAGTTAGATGAAATGTTTTGTTGTCCTGATTTTCATCATTGCAATGTCATGCTTGAATAACATCATTGTTACGGCTGTCGTCGGAATGAGACCAAGGTGCAGCAATGTAGGCGTACATTTTGAATTTATTAAATGAACACCAAAAAAACAAGAAAGATAAACGACACAAAGTATAGTAGCACTAAACCAGCAACTAACAAAAACAAGATTCCACAACCGAAAGTGGGAAAAAGGGCTGCCTAAGTATGATTCCCAATCAGAGACAATGATAGACAGCTGCCTCTGATTGGGAACCATACTCGACCTAAACAAAGAAATAGACAACATAGAATGCCCACCCCAAATCACACCCTGACCTAACCAAATAGAGAAATAAAACGGCTCTCTAAGGTCAGGGCGTGACAGTACCCGCCCCCAAAGGTGCGGACTCCCGGCCGCAAACCTGAACCTATAGGGGAGGGTCCGGGTGGGCATCTACCCTCGGTGGCGGCTCTGGTTCGGGACGTAGCCCCCGCTCCCTACGCTGATCCCTCCGCTTCTGTGGAACCGGACCATGAATCGTTGCCGGAGGAACCGGATCGTGGATCATCGCCGGAGGCTCTGAACTGGGAACCACCGCTGGAGGCTCCGGACTGCAGATCGTCGCCGGAGGCTCCGGACTGGGAACCCCCGCTGGAGGCTCCGGACCGCGGACCGTCGCTGGAGGCTCCGGACCCGGGGACCGTCTCTGAAGGCTCCGGACCGGGGACCGTCGCTGGAGGCTCCGGACCGGGGACCGTCGCTGGAGGCTCCTTGCCCTGGATTTTCACTGCAGGCTCCGGGCCATGGATCATCACTGGAGTCTTCATGCCATAGATTATCACTGGAGGCTTCATGCCATGGATCATCACTACAGGCTCCGGGCCATGGATCATCACTGGAGGCTTCGTGCCATGGATCATCACTACAGGCTCCGGGTCATGGATTAGCACTGGAGGCTTCGTGCCATGGATCATCACTACAGGCTCCGGGCCATGGATCATCACTGGAGGCTTCGTGCCATGGATCATCACTAGAGGCTTCGTACGTGGAGCCGGAACAGGTCTCACCGGACTGAGGAGACGTACTGGAAGCCTGGTGCGTGGAGCTACCACAGGGCTTACCAGGCTGGGGAGACATACTGGAGGCCTGGTACCGGAACAGGTCTCACCAGACTGGGGAGATGCACTGGAAGCCTGGTGCGTGAAACAGGCACCGGATACAGGCACAACCCGTCCTGGCTGGATGCCCACTTCCGCCCGGCAAATGCGGGGCGCTGGCACAGAGCGCACCGGCCTGTGAATGCTCACTGGAGACACCGTGCTCATCACCACATAACACGGTGCCTGACCAGTCACACGCTCCCCACGGTAAGCACGGGGAGTTGGCTCAGGTCTAAACCCTGACACCGCCAATCTCCCCGTGTGCCCCCCCCCCCCAATTAATTTGGGGGGGGGCTGCCTCTCGTGCTTGCTTTGTTGGTATAACTCCTCGTAAGGTCGCCGTTCCGCTTTCGCTGCCTCCATCTCCTCCTTCGGACGGCGATACTCCCCGGCCCTTGTCCAGGGTCCTGCTCCCTCCAGGATTTCCTCCCAGGTCCAGTCGTCCTGACCACGCTGCTTGGTCCGTTGGTGGTGGGATCTTCTGTTACGGCTGTCGTCGGAATGAGACCAAGGTGCAGCGTGGTAGGCGTACATTTTGAATTTATTAAATGAACACCAAAAAAACAAGAAAGATAAACGACACGTAAAGTATAGTAGCGCTAAACCAGCAACTAACAAAAACAAGATCCCACAACCGAAAGTGGGAAAAAGGGCTGCCTAAGTATGATTCCCAATCAGAGACAACGATAGACAGCTGCCTCTGATTGGGAACCATACTCGGCCTAAAACAAAGAAATAGACAACATAGAATGCCCACCCCAAATCACACCCTGACCTAACCAAATAGAGAAATAAATATGGCTCTCTAAGGTCAGGGCGTGACAATCATTGTAATGACATGCTTGAATAATATAGGACTACAATAAGATGCAGATGGCTTTATTTTCTCTTCATGAAGATTTAATGGTTAGGAGTCTGAACAAATAACCACTGTAAACCCCAAGACATTTTTAACTCAAATACTTCAAGTAAGTGGTACTCAAAGTCAATGACAAGTCATTTTTACTTAAAATGTTTGTGGTACTGACTCAAAACTAAATGAGAAGTCACATGTACTCTATTTTTTAATGTTATGATAACAAATTAACTTTTTTCCCCAGCATGCTCTACTGCAAGTGGATTTTTTGGTTATTGTTTTTAATATCTGTGTTTTTGCATGTACATTGAGTGATTGATTGATTGATTAAATGTTATGCTACACAAAGATAAAGACATTTTTTCTAAACTAATCCAATCATTGAATTTTTGTACCCTTACTGAACTGGTTGTTCCAGTTTAAATGGTTTAGGTAGTTTCCTCCCATTGTGCTTAACCCCGGTAGTCATTATGAGTGCAGGTTGCTGGTGAATACACATTTCAACTGTTGGATAGCCTAACGCTGGCTAGATCCCAATAAGAATTACACATCACTTTGCAAGCCAGCATAATGTGATTTACAGTTAGGGTTGCAAAATTCTGGTAAATTTCCCAGATTTTCCAGAAATCCTTGTTGCAACTTGCAGGCCTGATGTGGCCTGTAAACTATGAGTTTCAAGCCACTGTATAAGGCCTTGTTGTAACAATCCTCTTCCTGTGAATAACTGGACCAAAGCGCAGCGTGAGACGTGTTCATGATATTTTATTAAAATCAGAACACTAGAACAAAAAATAACAAAGAGGAAAACGAACAGTTCTGTAAGGAAACTAACAATACAGAAAACAACTACCCACAAAACACAGGTGGGAAAAGGCTACCTAAGTATGGTTCTCAATCGGAGACAACGATAGACAGCTGCCTCTGATTGAGAACCACACCCGGCCAAACACACAGAAATAGAACACAAAACATAGAATGCCCACCCCAACTCACGCCCTGACCAAACCAAAATAGAGACATAAAAAGGATCTCTAAGGTCAGGGCGTGACACTTGTGATATATGTAATGGTTAAATTATAATGTGATATTCACCTAGGAACACACTTGTTGAAGGCCACAGGACTGAAAATGAACGAATTCAAGACACACTGGGAAATTATTGGAGGCGTGGCTTAGTGGGGGCATTACATTTAAGTATACCATACCAAAGAAAATGCATTTGTATTACTCATATGAAGGGAGTACTGCTCACGTCAGCTATTTAAGTTCCTTAATTTTTTTTGTTTAGGTAATCAGCTTCCTCAAAATGTTTGAGTAGCCAGAACTTATCCGGTTTTACAGTGTATAGTCTACCTGCATTCCGTTTTCTCTCGTCTTTCAAACTCCCCAGCCCATGGCCATGGGTTCTATTGGCTGCTGTATTTAACATTCAGCAAACAAGAGCTTGCATCCCTCTTCCAATAGTCTATTAGTATAACAAATGCTAAAAATAAATTCTTCCAGTAAGGTATTCTAGTCTAGCTTTTCCTGGGACTCCAAGAGCAAAGGATTTTTTTTTAAGGAGAGGCCAGCAGAGAGCGACAGAGGCTATAAGTTATATGCTTATTTATAGCCCATCGTTGATTACCTAAATACAAGGCTAATAACTTTATTAAATATATATACAATTGATATATATATATATTTAGGTATATATATACATCAATTTTGAACAGGATTATCTATTGTTTTGCTCCATAACACACTTAAATTATTTGTCTTCCAATATGAAGTGGATCATTATCAGGTTATTTGATATTTCAGCTTCGGTAACAAAATAACACCATGGTTGTAACAACACTTTAAACAGTTTGTAAATGTGTAGAATGTGTTTGTTTTGGGTCCAGACTGGTAAGTTAACTTAGTCACAGAGGATTTTCTTCTGAATAACTGGTCAGTGCATAGCACTTTCCATTCAGTTTCAGGCAACTTTGATGTAAGGCTTGATCACACCTGTAGTGACGACTTCTATCCATTGTTCACTAGATATATCAATGTAATTACACCCAACAGAATGTTGAAAACAGAATGATTCCCACCACTAGATCACATAACTAGATGTGAGCTGGACGTGATCCCAACGCTGCCACCAATTTTAGTGGAAGTAAGTGAAAGCTGCAACAGACACTCTAACCAGGGTTCATTGGTGGCAAAGTGAGCACTAATGGCAGTTGCATTGAAAGCCTGGTATGCCCTTGGGCAGTGGCAGTAGGCCTACAGTGGTAGCATATGCCTTGTTACAATAGCCTAAGTATATAACATGATTGAGACAACCATAATAATCCCCATGAAACGACCTTGGAAGTAAAATAAGTGTAAATCAAATAACATTTTATTGGTCACATACATGTATTTAGCAGATGTTATTGTGGGTGTAGCGAAATGCTTGTGCTTCTAGCTTTGACAGTGCAGTAATATCTAACAAGTAATATCTAACAGTGTCACAACACATACCCAAAATACACGTAAATCAAAGCAAGGAATGCATTAAGCATATATATACATATACACTACCATTCAAAAGTTTAGGGTCACTTAGAAATGCCCTTGTTTTTGAAAGAAAAGCAAATTTTGTCCATTAAAAATGACATCAAATTGATAAAAAATACAGTGTAGACATTGTTAATGTTGTAAATGACTATTGTAAATGGCTGATTTTTTAAATAGAATATCACTTCAAAATATTTTCCCACCAGCACAAGTTTCATAAATTCACAAATAGCGATGAAATATTCACTTACTTTTTGAAAATCTTCCTCTGATTTGTCATCCAAAGGGTCCCAGCTACAACATGTAGTGTCGTTTTGTTAGATAAAATCCTTCTTTATACCCCAAAGTCTGTTTAGTTGGCACCATCGATTTGAGTAATCCACTCGTTCAACCTGCAGAGAAAGGAATCCAAAAAATACTGCTAAACTTTGTTAAAACAAGTCAAAATACTTTCTATTGAATCCTCAGATACGCTAAAATGTAATTAAACTATAATATTTCATACGGAAAGAAGTATGTTCAATAGGAAAGCGATATTAGCAGGTGTGCGTCCTCTTCGTCGCTCGCACATACACGAATTTCCAAGTCTGTATCCCAGTACTAAAACTCATTATTCTTCCTCGTTTTGGAAGAAACAAGCCTGAAACCTTGAACAAAGACTGTTGACATCTAGTGGAAGACATAGTAATTGCAATCTGGGAGATGGATTTGGATTTGCCCCTATACTTTCCATTGTAAGAGCATGGGTTCTCAAAAAAAAAGAATTCTGGTTGTTTTTTCTTTGGATTTCCTCCTACCATATCTATTGTGTTATAGTCTCAGGCATTATTTTAACATTTCTACAAACTTCAAAGTGGTTTCTATCCAATGGTACCAATTATATGCATATCCTGGCTTCAGGGCCTGAGTAACAGGCAGTTTACTTTGGGCACGTCAGTCAGGCGGAAATTGAGAAAATATTACCCTAGCCTGAAGAAGTTTTTAATGACATTTAGAAATTGTCAAGCCAAGCCTTCGATACTGGGTAAGCCTACAGGATAGGGAGGGATGTGTTTTCTGTTTTCTAGTTTATTTATTGTAGTGTTGAAAACCCAGACCATGACAATGAAGTCCCCGAAGTAGGTGTTTTGTTTATTGGTTGTGTGATGCATTGGCACAGAAACCTCTTGGTGGAAAATTTGTTGCATATATTTTATATAATTACAAATGTGGCATCAACATTTTGAAAATCTGATTCCTCCTAGCTGATCATTGTCTGCAACCAGCTCTGATCGTGAAGTAATGAAACAATAAGCTCATCTGTGGTGGTCGGCTAGCTCTGAACCTTCAGACCGTAGCCCTGCCTGGCATCAACTGTGCCATAATAGCATGTTGCAAAGTTGATATCAACGTTTAAAAACGTAGGGTCGCTACATTTATTGTTATTCGGGGTCGTAAACATTATATTGAGTTTATTATATGAGGGGGAGGGTGTTCAATTCATTTTACAGTACAAGGGGAGGGTCATGTGAAAATATTTTTACATTTGGGGAGGGGGGTGATATTTTTTTTATGACAGCTTGAGTTGGACAAGCCCCCCCTAAATGAAAGATTGATTGAGGCTGCCTGCTCCCATTTTGTGGGAATCGGCTGTTTGGTGTCTTGTATTTTCCATACCAGACTGAGGTTATTATCTTGCCTCCTGGCGTGAAGCAATACGAATCTACATCTTTAGGGGCCGATGAATAAACGAGATGATGAACGAGAACGAGGAAGTCGCGCTTGTGGGATGGGGAGTTCACAATAACAGCTGGACTGTCCACTCTATCCACGCCCGCCTGTCATTGAATGACAGTCACTGAGCGGAAGACAGAGAGAGGCGTCTCCACCGTGCGGCGCCACGATCGATGCGACACAGTACACCTGAGGAGTGAACCATACCTGCGGAGAGTAGACTCTTCTCCAAAACCAGCTCGCCAACATGGGGTTATCACCTTCTAGTCTCCTAGATGAACATGGATCCAACTACATACGAGGTAAAGGAAAACCTTTACAAAATGATTATGTGTGCTCATACTTTGTCTGCTCCAGACGCGGTTGCGTGGTAGTCTGTACCTGCGAGAGTGGCAAGATTACGCAACTCTGTTTTCCGCGGACAAATTTTACAAACCAATTTAATGAACTTTTTTTAAATCCACACCGTCTTCAATATTTTGTTCCACTGTCGCATAGGCTGCTACCCACTGGGCACATACGTGAGTATAACGTCTAGTTTTGATTTAGGTTAATTTGGTTGAGTTGTCAAATAAGGTTAATTCAACACATAATCAAGAACAAATGTCATCCTGTTTTTGGATTTAGGTTAAATTCGGTGTAAAAAATCCGAAATTCCCTTATGTTAATGACTTTTACAAATCCAATCAGTTTTCCACATTGATTCAAAGACATCATATATTTTTGGCGGGGTTGAAATGACGTGGAAACAATGTTGATTCAACCAGTTTTTGCCCAGTGGTTAGCTTGATTTGGTCTTTCTCAGTGGAACTGTTTTTTCTATTCATCATATCTTTTCACCTGATATGCTTGGTCAAGAAAATACAGATACAGTGCCTTCGGAAAGTATTCAGACCCCTTGACTTTTTCCAAATTTTGTTACGTTACAGCCTTATTCAAAAATGTATTAACAAAATAAATCATCACCAATCTACACACAATACAAAGCGAAAACAGGTTTTTAGAATTTTTTGCAAATATATTAAAAATAAAAAACATAAATACCTTATTTACATAAGTATTCAGACCCTTTGCTATGAGACTCAAAATTGAGCTCAGGTGCATCCTGTTTCCATTGATCATCCTTGAGATGTGTCTACAACTTGATTGGAGTCCACCTGTGGTAAATTCAATTGATTGGACATGATTTGGAAAGGCACAGACCTGTCTATATAAGGTCCCACAGTTGACAGTGCATGTCAGAGCAAAAACCAAGCCATGAGGTCGAAGGAATTGTCCGTAGAGCTCCGAGACAGGATTGTGTCGAGGCACAGATCTGGGGAAGGGTACAAAATATTTTTACTGCATTGAAGATCCCCAGGAACTCCATTATTCTTAAATGGAAGAAGTTTGGAACTACCAAGACTCTTCCTCTTCCACAAACAAATTAAGAAGGAAAGAAATTCCACAAATTAAGTGTTGATGTCTTCACTATTATTATTCTACAATGTAGAAACTAGTAAAAATAAAGAAAAACCATGGAATGAGTAGGTGTGTCAAAAGTTTTGATTGGTACTGAATGTTTGACTAACACTTGAGGATCCTACTATGTAAAAATATCAAATCACCAATTGCTTGGTCAATGTCATCTGAGAAAGATCAAAAGTTCCAAATCTGCAGGAGGCGTGGATGGTCACTGGTGTGATGTGATGTGGCTGTAGGATACATCATGCTACATCACTAGCCTGAGACAGACTGGAGATGTGGAGAGAACAGCAAATAAATATACATCGGAGCATAGGAGGATGTCATGGGAATTATACAGTAGCCTCATAGAACCTTCCTGAAATAACCTTTTGGAGTTTCACCCTAGTCCTGGTTCTGCTGTTTGTCTGTATCTGGCAGGGCTTTATCAAGTAAGGTCACCCCTTCTAGCCGTGCAGGCAGCTGAAAAGTGAGAAGCAGTCAAAAAGTTCCTGGACCTGTTTTACCTTTCTCTCTTCAGGTTACCATGGTGTCTATTGAGAAACATATGGGTGGGGACTGTGGACAAAGGATTATTATCTCTCTCTTTCTCTCATTTGTTGTTTGTGTGTGTGTGTGTTAGCAGGTGCTAATGGACAGTGCTTTCGGATGTTAAGCTTTGGCTATGTCATTCTCTACCATAAACAACTATCTGAAATGAATAATAACAGAGATTTGCATAATTGTACATTAATAGTGATGCGCCGATATGACATTTTTGGCCGATACTGATATCCAATATTTTCCATAACCCCCCCCCCATATTTAAAATTTTAGCTGCCTTTTAAGCATTCTAGTACAGTTAAATAGTTAACACACACACATGGACGCAGCGGTCTAAGGCACTGCATCTCAGTGCAAGAGGTGTCACTACAGTCCCTGGTTTGAATCCAGGCTGTATCACATCCGTCCGGGTTTGGCCGGGGTAGGCCGTCATTGTAAATAAGAATTTGTTCTTAACTGACTTGCCTAGTTAAATAATTTTACACACACTGACCAAAAAGTAATTTTGTTGGCCATTACTTATGTCCCCATTACCAGTAAAACATAATCAAAACCTCTTTCTTTCACTTACTTGCTGTGTTGTTTCATTGTTCATTTGTTCAGTCGTTTCATTCTCAACCAGGATTTCATCATACATGTCAAGCAGTGAAGTTTCAGCTCTGTCTGTCCGTGGCCTCTCTTCCTCGGTGTGCACTGTCACTGTGTCTGTTTCCATCTTGTCCAGCTGTGTATGTAACATTTCACATAAACCCTGTTTATTGTCTGCATCGAAGTAGCGGTCCTTGTACATAGCATCGAGCATGGTGGCGACACAGTAAAGCGAGAATGCCACCGAATCGCTTGTTCACAGCCCGTGTCGGCAGTTTTGCTGAGCAGGCGTTTCAATGCCATGACAGAGGGTATCACGTCTGCTGCAGGCGCAGTTGATGACCTTATTTCTCGAGTCAGTTGTTCGAATGGAGCTAGCTAGTGTGTTCATGTTTCCATGTTTCAAACATGTTCTCAAATGCCATTGAAATGGCAGCAGCGGTATGACAAGCAGCACATTCATGAGCATGCAAAACGACTTTCCTCAGTACGAAATCCTCGAGGACCCACTGTGCTGTCAGACTCAGCATGCTCATGGGGCTGATATCGCTGGTCCAAATGTCAGTCGTGAAGCTAATAGCAGTTACTGTGTAACTCCGGTAGGACAACATCTGAAAAATAGCGCACTTGGTAGTGTGTAACGGTGCTCGACCAATCGGCAAAAGCCGACATCACCCACGACAGAGAACGGTTGATTGTCAAGAGCAATGAATTCCATTATCTTGGCGTTAATGGATTTCGCCTTTGAGTTGTCTCGCTGAAATGTTCTTACTCTTTCAAATGACTGCTCGACTTGTTGACTGCTCAATCCACACAGCAGACATTGTGGGCTAGGTTAGGAATGCTGTGTTGCATGTGTAGCACAACATTTTACGTGGCGTCATTAATACCTAGTAGTATACCTATTAAGTTAGAGTAGCAGTGGTCGAGTGTATTACCCCTGCGCGTAGTGCAATCAATATGCTGATATAATTTAGGTAGTCTTGTTCTCAAATTTGCTTTGTTAAATTCCCAGCTACAATAAATGCAGCCTCAGGATATATGGTTTCCAGTTTACATAGTCCACTGAAGTTCCTTGAGGGCCGTCGTGGTATCTGCTTGAGGGGGAATGTACACAGCTGTGATGATAACTGATGAGAATTCTCTGGGAAGGTTATATGGTTGGCATTTGATTGTGAGGAATTCTAGGTCAGGTGAACAGAAGGACTTGAGATCCTGTATGTTGTTATGATTACACCATGAGTCGTTAATCGTGAAGCATACACCCAGCCCTTCCTCTTCCTAGAGGTGTTTATCTCTGTCGGCGCGATGCATGGAGAAGCCCGGTGGCTGTACCGATTCCGACAACATATCCCGAGAGAGCCATGTTTCCGTGAAACAGAGAATGTTACGATCTCTGATGTCTCTCTGGAAGGCAACCCTTGCTCGAATTTCGTGTACCTTGTTGTCAAGAGACTGGACATTGACGAGTAGTATATTCGGGAGCGGTTGGCGATGTGTACGTCTACGGAGCCCCATCTGCGGCGCCATTGTCTTGGGTCGGCTTCTGGGATTAGATCCATCGTCCTCGGAAGTGGTCCAAACAGAGAATCTGCTTTGGGAAAGTCTTATTCCTGGTCGTAATGTTGGTAAGTTGACGTCACTCTTATATCCAATAGTTCTTCCCGGCTGTATGTAATAAGAATTAAGATTTCCTGGGACAATGATGTAAGAAATAATACATAAAAAACAGAATACTGCATAGTTTCCTAAGGACTTGAAGCGAGGCAAACATCTCTGTCAGCACCATCTCACAAGTGATAGGCTAATATTGTCACTCATCAGACTATTCTTGATTTAATCCTGTCTTTACATTAGAGGTCGACCGATTATGATTTTTCAACGCCGATATCGATACCAATTATTGGAGGACCAAAAAAGCAGATACCGATTAATCGGCCGATTCTTATTTATTTGTAATAATGACAATTACAACAATACTGAATGAACACTTATTTTAACTTAATATAATACATCAATAAAATCTATTTAGCCTCAAATAAATAATGAAACATGTCCAATTTGGTTTAAATAATGCAAAAACAAAATGTTGGAGAAGAAAGTAAAAGTGCAATATGTGCCATGTAGAAAAGCTAATGTTTAAGTTTCTTGCTCAGAACATGAGAACATATGAAAGCTGGTGGTTCCTTTTAACACGAGTCTTCAATATTCCCGGGTGAGAAGTTTTAGGTTGTAGTTATTATAGGAATTATAGGACTATTTCTCTCTATACCATTTGTATTTCATATACCTTTGACTATTGGATGTTCTTATATGCACTTTAGTATTGCCAGTGTAACAGTATAGCTTCCGTCCCTCTCCTCGCCCCTACCTGGGCTCGAACCAGGAACACATCAACAACAGCCACCCTCGAAGCATCGTTACCCATCGCTCCACAAAAGCCGCGGCCCTTGCAGGGCAAGGGGAACAACTACTCCAAGTCTCAGAGCGAGTGACGTTTGAAACGCTATTAGCGCGCACCCCGCTAACTAGCTAGCCATTTCACATCGGTTACACCAGCCTAATCTCGGGAGTTGATAGGCTTGAAGTCATAAACAGCTCAATGCTTGAAGCACAGCGAAGAGCTGCTGGCAAACGCACTAAAGTGCTGTTTGAATGAATGCTTACGAGCCTGCTGCTGCCTACCATCGCTCAGTCAGACTGCTATATCAAATCATAGACTTAATTATAACATAACACACAGAAATAAGAGCCTTTGGTCATTAATATGGTCAAATGCGGAAATTATCATTTCGAAAACAAAACGTTTATTCTTTCAGTGAAATATGGAACCGTTCCTGCCTGCCACGCAGGCTCCTCGTGGAGTGCAATGTAAGGCAGATGGTTAGAGTGTTGGACTAGTAATCGGAAGGTTGCAAAAACGAATCCCCGAGCTGACAAGGTAAAAATCTGTCGCTCTGCCCCTGAACAAGGCAGTTAACCCACCGTTCCTAGGCCGTCATTGAAAATAAGAATGTGTTCTTAACTGACTTGCCTAGTTAAATAAAGGTGTCCAAAATACCGACCACCGATTGTTATGAAAACTTGAAATCGGCCCTAATTAATCGGTCGACCTCTACTTTACATACACTAAATAATATATGTGTGACATTTATTTTGATTTAGAATGGACCATTATCATATCATGCACCTGTCTCGAAACAGGGGCAGGGGAAAAAATGCATGTCATCTTTTCACTTAAATAGCGAATGGAGGACGCTATCCCCGTTGTTAATTTTCATGCCAGCCAGGTAGGCTATAATAATGTTATAAAGATAAGCAATGTTCTTAATATTAGGAAAGATAATAAATATATTATGCCTAGCCTATAGAAAGCTGATGGGATCATTCTCCTTTTAATAGAAGCCATCACTCTGTTTTCTCTCGCAATTGCACAGCCTATAGAAATGTTGCGCAACATGAGCTCATGGGCTCTCATGAAGTGTTTGATTACATTTGCAATGACATCAGAGTGATTAGAGGGATAATAGAGTGCTGAGTACCAGGCAAATAAGCAAGTTTGGTAGGCTACTAATGACCATCAGCAGCATCAGAGCATGGAGGAGCCTAATTACCACAACTAAACGGTCACGTGGAATTTGACTGCCCTACGTCATTTCAACATGGATAATTGGGTAATATTTTGATGAAGAAAAACCCTTGAATGGGTAGGTGTGTCCAAACTTTTGACTGGTACTGTACATTTAGGTGCAAGTGACCAAATCCATTTGAGATTCTGCGCAGATTATTACAGCAATTGTGATGATCTCCAGGGTCCTGTGAGGACCTAAGTATGCTATCTTGAACATGCCCACTGGGCACAAACTGGTTGAATCAACATTGTTTTGACATAATTGTGATGTGGAGTCTACTTGGAACATACTTTGGATTTGAAAAAAAAAAGCATCAATGTAAACCCTTGTTTTGAGGGTAGAATTTCAGTCATTCTTATGATAGCACATTGTCACTGACTATTACCAATGTAATAGCTGGACTGGGCTTGGTTTAAACCCTGGATGGGAGACCGAAGGGTATCTGTAGATAGAAAAATCATCCAGTAGGAGGTGCTGTCCAGCCTATTGTTATTTTCTGATAGTGGATAAAACGCTGAAGATCTGACGTAGTTTTAAGGGTACGAATTCAACATATTTTATACTAAGTTTGTCTGTTGAAATTTGGTTACCATGATGACATAGTCCTGTGTTTGAAATGCCACCCTCAAATAACAGGCGATGACTTTTTCAAATCCAATGTATTTTCCAACAAGATTCCATGTCATAATACGTTGACAAATTACATTGAAACAATGTCGATTCAACCAGTTTGTGCCCAGTGGGCTGTGACCCCTTGAGCAAGAGAGAGAGCAAGTGTCAGAGAGAGAGAGAGAGCAAGTGTCAGAGAGAGAGAGAGAGAGCAAGTGTCAGAGAGAGAGAGAGAGCAAGTGTCAGAGAGAGAGAGAGCAAATGTCAGAGAGTGAGAGCGAGAGAGAGACAGACTGGATGACCTTGGGCTCAGTAAAGAGAAAATGTAAAAGCTTCCAAAGCTCGTAGTGAAACCGGGAGCAGTATCACACCCCAAAATATGTGAGCTTAGCAGCTCAGGTATGGCTGTGGCTAGGACCAGGTGGCGTTTAACATATTACTATCCTGAACTACTATACATTGTCTTGCAGGTTGTAATTCTAAAGTTGTGCTGCATAAGGTAGTTGTAAAGAAAATACACCTATTGTCCACAAAAGCCCTCTTACTCAACATCCCAGGCATTTCCTCATTGTGAGGACAAAGATGCTTATTATAGTACACAGTGCAGAGATATATTTTTCATTGGGGAAATATTAGACTTGCTTCTGGCTGTCATTCAATGTTACATTCTTATTACACACATTAGTCCCAGCATCCCATGGCACCCTGCTATGTCATATCTACCACAGCTGAAGCCTGCAGTGAAAACAATGTTGTCACAGTCAATACATCACTTGAGGTCGCCAGTACAGCAACACTATTGCTAACTGATACTGAGGAGCAGGTCATGACGATAATAGAACACACCTCACAATCTCATCTGAGCACAGAACCCTTTTTAATGTGACAACACCCACTCCACAGAATTAGGCTGCAAAACCTCCTTTCCATAATGCAATACATGGGGTTGTGGATGGATGATGTAATGGTATAGCCTGTTGAGCTTGCCCTCCTTCAACAGAACACTATTTACACACAGTTGTAAACTCCCCCCTGTGAGCCAGCTCTGGATTGGCCAGCCTGATCGCAGGAAGCTTAGTATGTAAAACCATGACTGTTTATCATTGTTTTAACTTTCAAAGCTCAGCAGATATGCAAACGCTATGTGACAGGCTGGCAGCCAGCGGGGGAGTGTGTGACTAGTAGGGTTGCACATTGAGGAATATTCAGGTGGAAACTTTCCCTGGGAATAAACAGAAATATGCAAATTAATACAATTTAAATGTAGATGTTTTTTGCATTGGATATATTTCCATATCAAATGGAGACATACAAACCTTTTACCTTATACGTAGACAATTGCAAATGATTAAATCCTTCCAATAGAAATCAATTATTTAGTTACGAATTTTACTTTAATGAAATTAGTTGACTCTTCACATGGGATGATTTCACTGAACAAAAGGGAATATTGAAGGATCCCCAATGATCCATCACATCTCCCAAAAACATTTTCAGCATATATCTGTTAAATGATAGTCTAGAAACTAAAGCTCTGGTTGTCTTCTTCTCAGGCTTCCATGTCTTCTCCCTGGACCTCCTCAATGTCCACCTCTTGAACATCAGACTGAGGCCTCATCTTCACTGTCACTTTCCAACCTTGTTGAGGATAGATCGTTGTCAGGCTCAAAAAGCCTCACATTTTCCCAGATGGCCACCAATTTTTCAACCCTTGTATTGGTCAGCCTGTTACGTGCTTTGGTGTGTGTTCCCAAACAAGGACCAGTTGCGCTCCGAGGCGGCTGATGTTGGGATTTGGAGGATGATGGAGGCAACAGGGGAAAGAGCCTCAGATCCACAAAGTCCCTTCCACCAGGTGGCTGGTGAGACATGTTGGCACGACTGCTATATTGCATCTCCATCCCAAAGCCCTTGTGTTACACACGCCTCTTGGAGGGAACGCAACACCCTGCTACACTCACCTCCCCATGGAGTGAAAGAGGTATGTGACTGTAGGTGCAGGAAAGGATAACAGATGCAGAATATATTACCATTAACAGCAAATGTATTTCTTCACACGGTAATTTGGGGAAAAGGGGCTGGACGGAACCAAAGCAAAGAAAGTAAAAGAGCCCTATCTCCTACCTACCCACAACTTACCTAACTAGCACACTAACCAAAGTACAGGGGATGGGCCACCCAGGTCTTACCTAGTGTGCATAGACATAGTACATACTACGGGTATATGTATGCCCGCAGGCCTCCTGCCAAAGCACTCCCAAGGTGCCTTCCCCTTCCCCTTCCCCCCTGGGAACAAATGAAACAGAACAATACAAACTTAAAGTGAACAATTTCACTAATCAAAATCACAGTCCTATGGCATACACAAACGGCAGCAGGACCAGCTACAAAATAATTTACAAAAATTCATCGAGACCAACAACGTAACACAGGACATAGCAAGAAGCTCCCTCCTAACAAAGGAACACGGGATTTTAAAGCTGCAGAAGGAGTCGGTAATTGAAAACAGCTGTATCTCCTGACGAGAGGGCGGGGTCAGAGCTCCAATCATCAATGGGGCCGACCAATCAGCTGCTTAGGACTTCAGGAAGCCATTTCCTGAAATACACACATAAGCACATACAAATCCACAACAACACAGATACTGGGGTACGGAACACCGGAACACCTTGGTTGGAAGTGTACTTCGCCAGGCTGCCAAGAACCTTGCCCACATCCAGGCCTAGGTGGTGAGACACGGTAGTGATGACACACTGTGATGTGTGATGTGAGGGTAGGACTCCTCCGCTTTAGACCAAGCAGCCTTCATGTTCGCAGCATTGTCTGTCACCAGTGCAAATACCTTCTGTGGTCCAAGGTCATTGATGACTGCCTTCAGCTCATCTGCAATGTAGAGACCGGTGTGTCTGTTGTCCCTTGTGTCTGTGCTCTTGTAGAATACTAGTTGAGGGGTGGAGATGATGTAGTTAATTATTCCTTGCCCACGAACATTCGACCACCCATCAGAGATGATTGCAATACAGTCTGCTTTCTCTATGATTTGCTTTACCTTCACTTGAACTCTGTTGATCTCTGCATCCAGCAAATGAGTAGATAAAGCATGTCTGGTTGGAGGGGAGTATGCTGGGCGAAGAACATTCAGAAATCTCTTCCAATACACATTGCCTGTGAGCATCAGAGGTGAACCGGTTGCGTACACAGCTCGAGTATGACATAACATCAGCATTTCTCTGACTACGTTTCTCCATTGAGTCAAAAAAACGTCTGATTCCAGGAGGACCATGAGCTGTTGCTATCAATAAGGTGTCTGATTCATCATTTTCACATCGAATAGAAGTAGAGGGACTTTTGTCAGAGGTTGCGTGTTGTGAGCGCTGAGGAAACTTTATGCACTTGGCCAGATGATTCTGCATTTGGGACAGTATTTGCAAATGTACACAGCTTTTCCTTCCACATTAGCTGCAGTGAAATGTCTCCACACATCAGATAGTGCCGTGGCATTTTCAAATCAAAGTCAAATAAAAGTTTATTTGTCACGTGCTGAATACAACAGGTTACCTTACAGTGAAATGCTTACTTACAAGCCCTAACCAACAGTGCAAATTTGAAGTAAAAAATAGGTATTAGGTAAACAAAAAATAGGTATTAGGTAAACAACAACAAATGAAAAGAAAACAGTAAAATGACTGAAAATAACAGTAGCGAGGCAATATATAGTTGGTACCGGTTAGTTGGGCTAATTGAGGTAATATGTACATATAGTTAAAGTGACTATGCATAGATGATAAACAGAGAGTAGCAGCAGCGTAAAAGAGGGGGTTGGCGGGTGAGGGGTGGCGGGACACAATGCAAATAGTCCGGGTATCCAATGTGCGGGGGGCACCGGTTAGTTGGGCTAATTGAGGTGATATGTGTGTGAATGTATAGTTAAAGTGACTATGAATAGATGATAAACAGAGTAGCAGCAGCGTAAAAGAGGGGTTGGCGGAGGGGGAGTGGCGGGACACAATCCACTCCCGTAGCCAGGGGAATTTGTATACCAGAAATGATTTATTTTACTTATGTGTGTGTAAAATGTTACTGTTCTCAGATGTTTTATTACTAGATTTTAGATTTCTTTGCTAAATGCTATATATACAGTTTTTAGCTGGAATGGAATGTTCATATGCTGTATATTGGACTGATATGTGGTTGTCTCACCTAGCTATCTTAAGATGAATGCACTAACTTTGATGTTGATAAACCTAGCAGTACTACTTATTTCTGTAAAAGTGAGGCGGATATATACTGTAGCGTTATGCAAAAAAACATGATTATTTGTCTCTCTCTAAAATGAAACCATCATGTGATAGATTTGAACCAAATACATGTCTGTCATTGAATAACCCCATGTCATGATTAGATAGTGAAAAAACACTAATCTCTTTCATACGTTTTTTAAACAATAAAATCTAATATGCCAACTTAAAAAAATATATACATATTGATTCATTTGAAGTAAACCTCACGAAGTGGCCCCTTTAGAACTTCCCCTTTTTCCGCTCAATTACGGGACTACTAGCAGGTGTTCTTAATGTTTTGTATATTTAGTGTATAATGCTATTTACTGTATGATTGGGTGATGTTGTTTGTAGGTTGTGCAGAGGCAGAGTTGAAAGAGTTCGGTCCCCACTACAGGACACAGTACTCTGTGGTCTTCTTCTCCCAAGTCCAGGATGAGCTGCAGCAGCCAAAAGAGAAAATAAAACAGCTCCTCAAACAGAGGGTAAGGAGTGTGTGTGTGTGTGTGTGCGTGTGCGTATGTGTTCAATGGATCTCTCCATTGATTACCGCTGAGGACATGGTATCAAGACATAATCTCTGTGTTGATCCAGGGTCCTCCGGAGGCGGGGGAGGTGCTGTATGAGGAACAAGTCCTTCATTTTGAAGCAACCAGGTGGGAAGAGAGGTACGTGGTGGTGCGTGGCAACTACTGCCTGGAGTGCCACAGCAGCTTCGAGGTGAGCAGGACACTCTTATGACACTCTTTTTAACAGCCATAAGGAGGACATAGTCATTGGGGCGGCAGGGTAGCCTAGTGGTTAGAGTGTTGGACTAGTCACCGAAAGGTTGCAAGTTCAAATCCCCGAGCTGACAAAGTACAAATCTGTTGTTCTGCCCCTGAACAGGCAGTTAACCCACTGTTCCTAGGCCGTCATTGAAAATAAGAATTTGTTCTTAACTGACTTGCCTAGTTAAGTAAAGGTAAAAAAAAAAAAATTGGGGAGACATTTTGTCTGAATAGGTGAATGAATAAGCAGCATAAGAAAAGTGTATACAGTATTTGAGCTAAATAAATAACAGAAAAATTGAAATAGACCTCGTGCAGTGACTCCTTTCTTCCAGACCTTTGTGAAGGGTGTGCCCCCGCGCCACAAGCTGCTGCCAACAGGGGGCACAGTGCTCACCACAGAAGAGAAATACATGGCCATGGTGGACAAATGCTTCCCTGTTTCTGAAACCAACAGTGAGTATATCATGTAATAGGATGTCCGTTTTGGGTATCCATACTTGTGTATGACATGCACAGATTCAGTTAGGTAAAGGAAGCAAACTAGCAATGTCGAAACTGACTACCTATGCTGTGTCTCCTTATTAATATATATACAGTACCAATCAAAAGTTTGAATACACCTACTCATTCAAGGGTTATTTTTTATTTGTACTATGTTCTACATTGTAGAATAATATTGAAGACATCAAAACTATGAAATAACACATATGGAATCATATAGTAACCAAAAAAAGTGTTAAACAAATCAAAATATATTTTATATTTGAGATTCTTCAAAGTAGCCACCATATGCCTTGATGACAGCTTTGCACACTCTTGGCATTCTCTCAACCAGCTTCATGAGGTAGTCACCTGGAAGGCATTTCAATTAACAGGTGTGCCTTGTTTGTGGAATTTCTTTCCCTTTTTAAGGCGTTTGAGCCAATCAGTTGTGTTGTGACAAGGTAGGGGTGGTATACAGAAGATGGCCCTATTTGGTAAAATACCAAGTCCATATTATGGCAAGAACAGCTCAAGTTAGCAAAAAGAAACGACAGTCCATCATTAATTATCATTAAGGTCAGTCAATACGGAAAATGTCAAGAACTTTGAAAGTTTCTTCAAGTGCAGTCGCAAAAACCGTCAAGCACTATGATGAAACTGGCTATCATGAGGACCGCCACAGGAAAGGAAGAACCAGAGTTACCTCTGCTGCAGAGGATAAATTCATTAGAGTTACCAGCCTCAGAAATCGTCAATTAACTGCACCTCAGATTGCAGCCCAAATAAATGCTTCACAGAGTTCAAGTAACAGACACATCTCAACATCAACTGTTCAGAGGAGACTGTGTGAATCAGGCCTTCATGGTCGAAATTGATGCAAAAAACCCACTACTAAAGGACACCAATAAGAAGAAGTGTCTTGCTTGGGCCATGAAACAAGAGCAATGGACATTAGACCGGTGGAAATCTGTCCTTTGGTCTGATGAGTACAAATTATTCTACAATGTAGAAAATAGTCAAAATTAAGAATAACCCTTGAATGAGTAGGTGGGTGTGTGTGAGTGAGTGTGAATGTGTATGGCTTAAGTTACACGCCCTGTCTGTTGCTACACAACATTGCGCACTCACAATGGTAATCCCTTCTCGCAGACAGTCTCTATGTGGGGTTTGCTTCGTTTCCTACTTGTCTAGTGAAATGTCAATGCAAATACCCTGGAAACAAACATTCTGGCCTAAAACCTGTTCAAACCTGCCTACAGGGACACAGAAGCGTAGGGAAACCAGTCTTTATATCCGGACTGATATTACCATTCCATCCACTGAGCACTGATACATGCTGTGTCTCTCTGTTTGCAGATTCTTTCATTTAGTTTCTGTTGCCATTCCGAACACTTATTTTGAAAGTTGCCCAATTTCAGTCGAATACTTTGTTGTTCCCAAAACTCCCACCTCAACTGCTTTTAGATGTGTAGAGAGCACAGTGAGTGGGTGTTCGTTTTTTGAGTCCTTGCTTCTCTGGGAGAAGCAGCATTACCTTTCCTATTACAGACGGCCACAAATGCAGACCGAGGCTGTTGTTTTTATCACACTTGATCATATGTTTTCTCATGAGAGATGAATACTACCTTAAAATAGATACTTGATCATCAAATGTTTCGTCCTTTGGAATGGCCAGTGTGTTCCTCTAGAAAAACCAGGCAGGCTGGTGTGCGCATGTGAGGGTGAGTGTGTCTGTGGGTGCGTCTGGGTGGGTGTATGTGTGGCCCAGCATGATGTGTGTAATAGTAATTGCCAATGTGGTATGACCAACATGATGATGTGTGTGTTTCCATTGCAGATGTGAATGAAAAGTTTGCCCCTCCTATAATTGGCATGCCTGGACAGTTCCCTGTGTACCTCAGGCTTCCGTACCGTAGGGATTACTACTTCTGCTTCCGACAGGATGCTCGCCAAGCTGAATTCCTCTCCATCCTCTCCGACTGCATCCGCCACCAGAACCAAGGTAACTAACCAGCCAGAACGAACGGTTACCATGGTAGCAGGTTCGCCACACCAGCACTGAAGCAAATATGCATAGGCTTAACTTTGAATAACATTTTCATGTAGGGTCTCCTGAGGGAGGAGAGCAAACACAAGGCTCAGTCAGAACTAAGGCCAGGGCTGTGCTCCAATTCTCTACCGTTCACTCTGAAGTGTGCAGCCACTTACCCCCCCCCCCCCCCCCCCCCCCCCTCTTGTGTGTATGGGACATAGTGGAAACTCCCTCTAGCCCATGTTTTCACCATGTTTTGTTAGTGCACACTTTGTGGAGACAAGTAGGCAATTGGAACACAGCCCAGATCTGACTTCCTTGTTAAAAGACAGAGAAGCATCACACATTTCTTCCCACTTCTCTCTCTCTCTTTCTATCTCTTTCTATCTCTTTCTATCTCTGTCTCTCTCTGTCTCTCTCTGTCTCTCTCTGTCTCTCTCTCTCTCTCTCATTCTCTCTCTCTCTCATTCTCTCTCTCAGACTTCCTAAAGAAGAAGACAGTTGAGGTGCAGGCCTTCCTCAAAGCAGTCCACCTCTACAGACAGGAGAAGGGCAGCTATGACTCCTGGAAAATGCTAATTGGCAGTGACGTCAGGGTAGGTTACTGGTTCTGTTTCTATGCTTAAAACACTCACATCAGCAGATACGGATTCCCTTGACACTCTTTCTCTCTCTACCCCCCCCCCATCCCCTGTTAGTTGATGGCAGTATAATTGGGCAATTGTGTGGTCAGGGAGCATTTGTGATACCAGGAAGTTAAGTTAGAGGTGCAGGAAACAACCCCTCTTACTGCAAGGAGGCCGCCACTGTCCTACTGCACTCGCACACCTCCGCATTCACTTATTTGTGCGTGTGTGTGTGTGTGTGTCTGTTCTTACACCTCTCTCATCATAGCTTAGTACTGCGTCGAATGTTTTCAACGCCAAGTGTAGAGATGTTGCTCCCAGAGAGTTTTGCTCTGTAGTTTCACCATGTGTTTGCAGTATTACTCACCGGCATGTTTTTCAGGGGTAAATCAATCTGCGTGTTCTCATATGATTTGGATGTTTGATATGCATGGTTCGTAAGATTTGTACAAATACATTGTGTGTTTGTGTGTGTATAGGTACTGGCCAACCTGGTTATGGAGGAGCTGTTGCCCTCTTTGGAGAAGGACATGCTGCCTCATCTAAAAGCCAGGAAGACAGAGAGGAAGAGAGTGTGGTTCGCTGTGAGTCACGCTACCAATACTAAAGTATGATGATAATGACCCGTGTGCGTGTGTTTATTTCCTTAAACCCTAACCCCTCTCTATTCTGCACCACAGACCGTAGAAGCGGCCTATATCCTGGTGCAGGAGTGTCTATTTGAGGGTATGTCTGCTCTGAAGGAGGAGTGTAGGAAGGCAGCTCACCAGCAGGAGGTGCTGATACGCTCTGATATGGACCAGATCCTCAACTCCAGAACCTACCTGGAGGGAAAACTACGAGGTACCGACTAACCCTGGAGAGAGAATCAATCCAAAATCTGCCCCCATACTATACTTGTTTACGGTTAGGGGTTCATTTAGAAATCAGCAAGAGAGTTTGGGCTATGCAGCTCTCAGTCACTACAAGACAAACAGGCTGTACAAATGCAATCCTTTACTTGTAATTTGTCACATGATACTGTTTTACATGAATGCATCCATATGAGCGTGAACATGGCAGATTAACTGCATGTATTTGTGTGTACGTGTGTGTGTGTGTGTGTGTGTATAACTATACTTGTGGGGACCAAAAGCCCCCACAAGAATAGTGAACAAACAAAAAAATGGACTAACGGGACATTTTGTTAGTCCCCACAAGATCAAATGCTATTTCTAGGGGGTATAAGGTTAAGGTTAGAATTAGTGTTAGGGTTAGAATTAGGTTTACGGTTAGTGTTAGGAGCTAGGGTTAGTTTAAGGGTTAGGAGCTAGGGTTAGGTTTAGGTTTAGGGTTAACGTTAGGTTTTCGGATTAAGGCTAGGGGTTAAGGAAAATAGGATTTTGAATGGGACTGAATTGTGTGTGCCCGCAAAGGTTAGTTATACAAGACTGTGTGTGTGTGTGTGTGCGCACATGTTCGTGCATGCGTGCTTGCGTTTGCGTACGTGTGAGATTGTGTGTGTCTGATTTTAGGGGGCTGGGTAGACCTGTTGGAGATCCAGCAGGGCTTAGGTCAGGGTGTGGTATTGGGGCGTTGGTGTACATTATTCTTTTGTTCTGTTCAGTGTTGTTGACACTGATACCTAGCTAACTCCCTGGGAGAGTGAATGTCTCTGTGGGGACAGTAAATGCCACCCAGCAGATTTGATGACTGTACACTGGACTTTATACAATATTCGTGCCCAGGCAGTTTACACACAAGCCATGACAATACCCTCCGTTCAACGAGTTACAATTATCCATTTTAGTCAGCAGCACTTAAGATAGATAACTTGTTTTATATTCATTAAACGCTGTTTTTATTGCATTAATGGAACAGGAGCACTATAGATTCAATCCAGAGAGAGCTTAAACTATGATTCAATGTACAGTACTGTATCTTGTTCTATTGACCAAGCCCTAGCTTGTAGCCAGTTTATCAGAGCAGCTAATGAATGTATCTGTCCTACTGTAGCCAGTTTATCAGAGCAGCTAATGAATGTATCTGTCCTACTGTAGCCAGTTTATCAGAGCAGCTAATGAATGTATCTGTCCTACTGTAGCCAGTGTATTGGAGCCAGCAGAGAAGTTCTGTTCGGAGGGAGTGCAGCCCTACCTGGCCTCCGTACTGGAGGAGCTGATGGGACCAATCAGCTCAGGGTTCCAGGAAGCACGGCTCCTGAGTGACAGCCAAATGGACCAACTGTGTCAGGACTTCCAGGAGGGCGGGGTTACCAATGAACTCAAGCAGGTGCAAACTTCCTCTCCTCTTCTTCTCATAAACAGTCCTGTCTGAGCTATCATTTACTCAAACTATTGACCCCCACTTTGCCTGTTGATTCCGCTTGCTCTTTCTTCTCGCCTTTTCCCTCTCTCCCTCGCCCCTTTTTCCTCTTTCTCATCTATTCCCTTTTTATCAAACTCCATCACCCGTCCTCCCTTTCTGTTGCTTCCTTTTTCATCACCCTCTCTCTCCTTCCTCTCATCCCCTTCTTCCCCTCTCCCTCTATCCAGGCCCTAGCTAAACTGAGTAGGCCAAATCTGTTGAGTTGTTACCAGAGGATCAACTCTCTCCACGACCAGCTGCACGACCTGCAGGAACGCTTTGGCTTCTCCAACATCAGCAGCCTGGTCCACAGCACCCAGATAGACCTACAGCAGGTAAACATTACGCACACACTAAGTGACTAACTAAGATTTTCCACACTTTAATACTTATCAGACAGTCTCAGTGGTTGTGAATATAATATATTTTATATTTGAGGTTCTTCAAAGTAGCCACCCTTTGCCTTGATGACAGATTTGCACACTCTTAGCATTCTCTCAACCAGCTTCATGAGGTACGTACATACCCCAACCAGAGCCATGGATTACAGGCAACATCCGCACTGAGCTAAAGGCTAGAGCTGCTGCTTTCAAGGAGCAGGACTCTAACCCGGAAGCTTATAAGAAATCCCGCTATGCCCTCCGACGGACCATCAAGCAGGCAATGCGTCAATATAGTACTAAGATCGAATGGTACTGCACCGTCTCTGACGCTCGTCGGATGTGGCAGGGTTTGCAAACCATTACAGACTACAAAGGGAAGCACACTCAGGTGCTGCCCAATGACACGAGCCTACCAGCTAAACTGATTCTATGCTCACTTCGAGGCAAATAACACTGAAACATGCATGAGAGCACCAGCTGTTCCCGGAAGACTGTGTAATCACGCTCTCCGCAGCCGATGTGAGTAAGACCTTTAAACAGGTCAACATTCACAAGGCCGCAGGGCCAGGCGGATTACCAGGACGTGTACTGCGAGCATGCGCTGACCGACTCCGAGCATGCGCTGTGCTCAAGAACACTAAGGTAACCTGCCTAAATTACTACTGACCCTTAGCACTGAAGTGCTTTGAAAGGCTGGTCATGGCTCACATCAACACCATTATCCCAGAAACCCTAGACCCACTCCAATTTTGCATACCACCCCAACAGATCCACAGATGATGCAATCTCTATTGCACTCCACACTGCCCTTTCCCACCTGGACAAAGGGAACACCTATGTGAGAATGCTATTCATTGACTACAGCTCAGCGTTCAACACCATAGTGCCCTCAAAGCTCATCAATAAGCTAAGGACATTGGGCCTAAACACCTCCCTCTGCAACTGGATCCTGGACTTCCTGACTGGCCGCCCCCAGGTAGTAAGGGTAGGTAACAACACATCCGCCACGCTGATCCTCAACACAGGGGCCCCTCAGTGGTGCGTGCTCAGTCCCTTCCTGTACTCCCTGTTCACTCATGACTGCACGGCCAGGCACAACTCCAACACCATCATTAAGTTTTCCAATGACACAACAGTTGTAGGCCTGATCACCGACAACGACGAGACACCCTATAGGGAGGAGGTCAGAGAACTGGCCGTGTGGTGCCAGGACAACAACCTCTCCCTCAACATGATCTAGACAAAGGAGATGATTGTGGACTACAGGAAAAAGAGGACCGAGCATGCCCCCATTCTCATCGACGGGGCTGCAGTGGAGCAGGTTGAGAGCTTCAAGTTCCTTGGTGTCCACATCACCAACAAACTAACATGGTCCAAGCACACCAAGACAGCCGTGAAGAGGGCACAACAAAACCTATTCCCCATAAGGAGACTGAAAAGATTTGGCATGGGTCCTCAGATCCTCAAAAGGTTCTACAGCTGCACCATCGAGAGCATGCTGACTGGTTGCATCACTGCCTGGTATGGCAACTGCTCTGCCTCCGACCGCAAGGCACTACAGAGGGTAGTGCGAACGGTCCAGTACATCACTGGGGCTAAGCTTCCTGCCATCCAGGACCTCTATACCAGGCGGTGTCGGAGGAAGGCCCTAAAAATTGTCAAAGACTCCAGCCACCCTGGTCATAGACTGTTCTCTCTGCTACCGCATGGCAAGCGGTACCGGTCGAGGTCTAAAATGCTTCTAAACAGCTTCTAGCCCCAAGCCATAAGACTCCTGAACATCTAATCAAATGGCTACCCAGTCTATTTGCATTACCCCTCCCCACACTTTTACACCGCTGCTACTCTCTGTTGTTATCATCTACGTATATTCACTTTAATAACTCTACCTACAGTTGAAGTCGGAAGTTTATATACACCTTAGCCAAATACATTTTTCACAATTCCTGACATTTTATCCTAGTAAAAATTCCCTGTCTTAGGTCAGTTAGGATCACCACTTTATTTTAAGAATGTGAAATGTCAGAATAATAGTAGAGAGAATGATTTATTTCAGCTTTTATTTCTTTCATCACATTCCCAGTGGGTCAGAAGTTTACATACATATATAGTATTTGGTAGCATTGCCTTTAAATTGTTTAACTTGGGTCAAACGTTTCGGGTTGCCTTCCACAAGCTTCCCACAATAAGTTGGGTGAATTTTGGCACATTCTTCCTGATAGAGCTGGTGTAACTGAGTCACGTTTTTAGGCCTCCTTGCTCGCACACACTTTTTCAGTTCTGCCCACAAATGTTCTATAGGATTGAGGTCAGGGCTTTGTGATGGCCGCTCCAATACCTTGACTTTGTTGTCCATAAGCCATTTTTCCACAACTTTGGAAGTATGCTTGGGGTCATTGTCCATTTGGAAGACCCATTTGCGACCAAGCTTTAACTTCCTGACTGATGTCTTGAGATGTTGCTTCAATATATCCACATAATTGTCCTTTCCTCATGAAGCCATCTATTTTGTGAAGTGCACCAGTCCCTCCTGCAGCAAAGCACCCCCACAACATGATGCTGCCACCCCCGTGGTTCACGGTTGGGATGGTGTTCTTCGGCTTGCAAGTCTCCCCCTTTTTCTTCCAAACATAATGATGGTCATTATGGCCAAACAGTTCTATTTTTGTTTCATCAGACCAGAGGACATTTCTCCAAAAAGTACGATCTTTGTCCCCATGTGCAGTTGCAAACCATAGTCTGGCTTTTTTTATGGCGGTTTTGGAGCAGTGGCTTCTTCCTTGCTGAGCGGCCTTTCAGGTTATGTCGATATAGGACTCGATTTACTGTGGATATAGATACTTTTGTACCTGTTTCCTCCAGCATCTTCACAGGGTCCTTTGCTGTTGTTCTGGGATTGATTTGCACTTTTCTCACCAAAGTACGTTCATCTCTGGGAGACAGAACGCGTCTCCTTCCTGAGCGGTATGACGGCTGCGTGGTCCCATGGTGTTTATACTTGTGTACTATTGTTTGTACAGATGAACGTGGTACCTTCAGGTGTTTGGAAATTGCTCCCAAGGTTGAACCAGATGTGGAGGTCTACAATTTTTTTCTGAGGTCTTGGCTGATTTCTTTTGATTTTCCCATGATGTCAAGCAAAGAGGCACTGAGTTTGAAGGTAGGCCTTGAAATACATCCACAGGGACACCTCCAATTGACTCAGATTATGTAAGTTAGCGAATCAGAAGCTTCTAAAGCCATGACATCATTTTCTGGAATTTTCCAAGCTGTGTAAAGGCACAGCCAACTTAGTGTATGTGAACTTTTGACCCACTGGAATTGAGATACATTGAATAATAACAATTGTTGGCAAAATTATTTGTGTCATGCACAAAGTAGATGTCCTAACCGACTTGCCAAAACTATAGTTTGTTCAGGATACGCCTAAAATGACATACCCAAATCAAACTGCCTGTAGCTCAGGGCCTGAAGCAAGGATATGCATATTTTTGGTACCATTTGAAAGGAAACATTTTGACCTTTGTGGAAATGTAAAAGGAATCTAGCAGAATATAAAATAATATATCTGGTAAAAGATAATACATAGAAAAAACCAACTGTTCTTTAAAAAAAATTGTATCATCTTTGAAATGCAAGAGAAAGGCCATAATGTATTATTCCAGCCCAGGTGCAATTTAGATTTGTCCACTAGATGGCAGCAGTGTGTGCGCAAAGTTTTAGACTGATCCAATGAACCATTGCATTTCTGTTCAAAATGCTGTATCAAGACTGTCCAAATGTACCTAATATGTTTATTAATAACTTTTCATGTTCAAAATTATGCACTCTCTTCAAACAATAGCATGGTATTCTTTCACTGTAATAGCTACTGTAAATTGGATAGTGCAGTTAGATTAACAAGAATGTAAGCTTTCTGCCAATATCAGTTATGTCTATGTCCTGGGAAATGTTCTTGTTTCTTACAACCTCATGCTAATCGCATTAGCCTACGTTAGCTCAACCGTCCCGTGGAAGCGACACCGTACCAGGAAGAAGATAACAAGACATTTGTGGAGAGGTTGAAAAACGAGTTTTAATGACTACATCCTAAGTGTATATAAACTTCCGACTTCAACTGTACATTTAAAAAAAAAAAGTGGCCGTCCCGTCCAAGCCTCTCTTCGAAGGCATTGAGTTCCTCCAATGTAAGCATTGGCAGTATAGGTTCTGTACATGTACATATTACCTCAACTAGCCGGTGCCCCCGCACATTGACTCTGAACCGGTAACCCCCTGTTGTCACGCCCTGACCTTAGTTATCTATGTTTTCTTTATTATTTTGGTTAGGTCAGGGTGTGATGAGGGTGGGTATGCTTGTTTTGTATTGTCTAGGGTTTTTGTATGTCATGGGGTGTTTGTAAGTCTAAGAATATGTAGGTCTATGGTGGCCTGAATTGGTTCCCAATCAGAGGCAGCTGTTTATCGTTGTCTCTGATTGGGGATCATATTTAGGTTTCCATTTTCCCTTGGGTATTTGTGGGTTCTTATTCTATGTTTAGTTGCCTGTCTGCACTAGCCATATTAGCTTCACGGTTCGTTTTGTTGTTTTGTTCAGTGTTCATTCTTTAAATAAAGAAGAATGTACACTTATCACGCTGCGCCTTGGTCTCCTCCTTACGACGGCCTTGACACCTGTATATAGTCTCGCTATTGTTATTTTACTGCTGCTCTTTAATTACTTGTTACTTTCATTTCTTATTCTTATCCGTATTTTTGTAACTGCATGGTTGGTTAGGGGCTCGTAAGTAAGCGTTTGGAGCATGTATTCAGCACATAGGGGCGGCAGGTAGCCAAGTGGTTAGAGCGTTGGTCCAGTAACCGAAAGGTTGCTAGATCAAATCCCAGAGCTGACAAGGTAAAAATCTGTCGTTCTACCCCTGAACAAGGCAGTTAAGCCACTGTTCCTAGGCCGTCATTGTAAATAAGAATTTGTTCTTAACTGACTTGCCTAGTTAAATTAAAAATGTTATTTTTTTAAATGTGACTAATAAAATTGGATAATTTCATAGTTTTGATGTTTTCACTACATTCTACAATGTAGAAAACAGTAAAAAATAAAGAAAAACTGAGTAGATGTGTCCAAACTTTTGACTAGTACTGTATGCACAGTGTGTCATTGATTGATGAGCTCCCGGTTAATTCCTCCATGTCCTGTGTTCAGCTGGTGGAGAATGCAGCGTACACATTCCATCTGCTGCTCTACAAGGACATAGAGGACAACCCAGGCAACGCATGCTCTGCCATGGAGAAGTCCAGGCACAAGGTGCTCAAGGTACGCTGCTTATTCATTATTACCCGTCTGTGTCTAAAGCACAGTTACGTCACAGGCATACAGAGGAACTCACTGAGACAAGCACGGATCAAAATGAATGTTTATATGCTGATTAAACTCTCTGTGTGTTGCAGCAATATGACTATGACAGCAGTACGGCGAGGAAAAGGATCTTTCATGCGGCCTTGGTGGGGATCACCCTCCCTCACATCAAGAAGACCCTGGCCCCCACTTACAAAACAGTGAGTCAATACACATACTTTACCCTTTAACCTAACACTAGAACAAATACACATAACCTGGCCCCCACCTTGTAGCAACTTATAATGTAAAAACTGCCAATGATGTAATAACAGTTAATAATGTAGTATATTTTGCATTTATAATGTAATAAATGTTGATAATGTAATATATTGCCAATAATGTAATAAATATGCTCAATGCGTAACGTAATAGTTTTTCACATAATGTAATAATTAAATTATTATTATTACATTCTGAGTTGATTATAAAGTGGTTAAAAAAAAAAAAAAGGTGATCAATAGTGTAATAACTCACGTCAACCCCCTTAAGGCAGTGGTCACCAAACGTTTCTGAGCCAAGATCACTCAGGCCGGGATCTACCGCTCAGAATTGGTTAAAAACGATTAAAAACAGTTCTGTAGCAATGAGGTTTGTGCAGTAGGCTATAGTCCCAATACATTAGGACTGCGTATTGGCTATGCTTGAATTTCCCTGGCAATGTTGTTCTTCTCAGACCATTTCAAAATTATATTTCAAAACTTCAGGTGTATGATCACACTGGTCATAGTTATATTAGTTGTGAGACACAGTTGAGTGATCATAAATTGAAGTATATCATTTGCTTTCATTATTTTACTGGACGGATGGTGCCTGCATCTGACGGTCAGTCTCAGCGGAGGGAGAGCATCAGGTGGTCCGCCTCTGCGTCGAACACACCGACTGTGTAATTGCGTTTTGGTACACCAGAAGTACATGAATTTCCAATGGAACGCTGCGTTTGCCTTGCAGCATTTCATTGCAGAGCCAGTTGCAGTGCGTTCGGTGTGATACATATGTTCCATTTATCGAACATATGCATCAAATTGTATGCGTAGACTTGACAGAAAGTAGCAAAATGTGAATGTTGAATTTTTGTTGCACACATATACAGTAAAAACAAAAGTGGGATTTCATAATAAAAACAGTTTGATTGCATAATTTATTTACCTTATTTTATTCATTTATTTGCCAAGTAGCATACATATTATTTATTCGATGACATCAAAAAATGTATTGTGAGAGCCTATAAAATAATTTCCCTTCAAAATGCATAATTTTGGAGCGAAATGCAATAACAAATAGCCAAGATAGCAGAGAGTATTCTCTTTGAGACAAACGTTGAGGAAGTGGTCTTGATTGCGCTGTTGGGCCGGGACCAGCCCCGTCGAAAGCGCAGGTCTATGTGGGTCCAGAGATGGTTAAAGTTCCGAAAGCAAAGTTCCAATGTCTCATCCAAGAGCTTCGACTATTTGGAGAGGAATTTCGAAGTTACTTTCGTCTGGACCGAAGCCAGTTCGATCACCTGCTCCAGATGGTTGGAGCCTGGATCGCCCAGATGGATCCCAACTACCGGGAGTCCATCAGCCCAGTTGAAAGCCTGGCGATTTGTCTCCGGTAAGCTCAATTCTAGTGAATTTTTTAAAGCCTTTGATACTGTAATTGATTGATATTAAATATATTTTATGTGCAACCTAGCTAGCTAACTTTTCCCAAAGTTGGTTTAAAATGATTTTTTAATGATGCAATGTTACCAAATGAAAAGAAAGTTGGGGTGCCTTCTGCCCTGATAAAGGTAGGCTAGTCTTCTCCAGGACCACTTGTTGTTCAAGACAGTTACAGTCATTCATGACATTCCTATTGGAATCACATACACTCTTAGAAAAAAGGGTTCCTATAAAGTGTCCTTCTTTCCCCACAGGATAACCCTTTTTGGTTCCAGGTAGAACCCGTTGGGGAAAAGTTTATATATGGAATCGAATAGGGTTCTACCTGGAACCAAAAAGGGTTCCTCAAAGGGTTCTCCTATGGGAACACCCGGAGAACCCTTTTAGGTTCTAGATAGCACTTTTTTTTCTAAGAGTAGAGTTGGCCTGGGCTACAGTTTATTGATACAGTCATAGACTGAATTGTACCGTTTCAAGGCATTGTTAATGAGGGTTGATGAGTATTACAATATAATTAGTAGAGCATAAACTGTAATGAGGTGGTAGGTACACTACTGGTCAAAAGTTTTAAAACACCTGCACAGATTCAGTTATGTAAAAGAAGCAAACTAGCAATGTCGAAACTGACTACCTATGCCGTGCCTCCTTATTAATACATATACAGTACCAATCAAAAGTTTGAACACACCTACTCATTCAAGGGTTATTTTTTATTTGTACTATGTTCTACATTGTAGAATAATAGTGAAGACATCAAAAGTATGAAATAAGACATATGGAATCATGTAGTAACCAAAAAAGTGTTAAACAAATCAAAATATATTTGAGATTCTTCAAAGTAGCCACCCTAATGCGTTTGAGCCAATCAGTTGTGTTGTGACAAGGTAGGGTTGGTATACAGAAGATAGCCCTATTTGGTAAAAAACCAAGTCCATATTATGGCAAGAACAGCTCAAATAAGCGAAGAGAAACGGCAGTCCATCATTACTTTAAGACATGAACGTCAGTCAATATGGAACATTTCAAGAACTTTGAAGGTTTCTTCAAGTGCAGTTGCCAAAACCATCAAGCGCTGTGATGAAACTGGCTCTCATGAGGACTGCCACAGGAATGGAAGACCCAGAGTTACCTCTGCTGCAGAGGATAAGTTCATTCGAGTTACCAGCCTCAGAAATGGTCAATTAACTGCCCCTCAGATTGCAGCCCAAATAAATGCTTCACAGAGTTCAAGTAACAGACACATCTCAACTGTTCAGAGGAGACTGTGTGAATCAGGCCTTCATGGTCAAAATTCTGCAAGTAACCACTACTAAAGGATACCAATAAGAAGAAGAGACTTGCTTGGGCCAAGAAACACGAGCAATGGACATTAGACCGGTGTAAATTTGTCCTTTTGGTCCGTAGTCCAAATTGGAGATTTTTGGTCCCAACCGCCGTGTCTTTGTGAGACACGGTATGGGTGAACGGATGATCTCTGCATGTGTATTTCCCATGGAGGAGGAGGTGTGATGGTGTGGGGGTGCTTTGCTGGTGGTGACACTGTCTGTGATTTATTTAGAATTCAAGGCACACTTAACTAGCATGGCTACCACAGAATTCTGCAGCGATACGCCATCCCATCTGGTGTGTGCTTAGTGAGACTAGCATTTGTTTTTCAACAGGACCAGGCTGTGTAAGGGCAATTTTACATAGAATTAGAGTGATGGAGTGCTGCATCAGATGACCTGGCCTCCACAATACCCCGACCTCAACCAAATTGAGATGGTTTGGGATGAGTCGGACCGCAGACTGAAGGAAAAGCAGCCAACAAGTGCTCAGCATATGTGGGAACTCCTTCCAGACTGTTGGAAAAGCTTCCAGGTGAAGCTGATTGAGAGAATACCAAATACCAGTGTGCAAAGCTGTCATCAAGGCAAAGGGTGGCTATTTGAAGAATCTCAAATATAAAATATATTTATTTGTTTAACACTTTTTTGGTTACTACATGATTCCATATGTGTTATTTTACAGTTTTTATGTATTCACTATTCTTCTACAATGTAGAAAATACTTTAAAAAAAACAAGGAATGAGTAGGTGTTCTTAAACTTTTTACCGGTATTGTGTATATGAGTAGATAGAATATGTGGGTGGAATTTCAAGTTCGTCACAATATTGATAATTGTTTTGAATTTTATTTCACATTCTTTGAGACCAACTGTCTGGTTGGTGAATACATGCCTGTCCCCAAGGAGGAAGACTGGAGGGCTATCGCTGCTGAGTTCCTGGAGAGGTGGAATTTTCCCAACTGTCTTGGCTCCATTGACGGGAAACATGTAGTAATCCAGGCTCCTCCGTGCTCGGGTTCGCAATTCTACAACTACAAAGGAAAATGAAAAGTGGATCGGCGATGGCTAGAAGGTCGGTGACGTCGACCGCCGAACTCCACCCGAACAAGGAGAGGTCGGTGACGTCGACCGCCGAACGCCGCCCGAACAAGGAGAGGGACAGACTTCGGCGGAAGTCGTGACAGTCTCATTGTTTCTCTTCATTTGGAAGTTATATTTAAGTGAAATTTGGGAGTAAAGACCACACATTAATTAACCTGAAACTCTGAAACTGGAAACACTTATCTCCCTCACTAGCTTTAAGCACCAGCTGTCAGAGCAGCTCATAGATTACTGCACCTGTACATAGCCCATCTATAATTTAGCCCAAACAACTACCTCTTTACCTACTGTATTTATTTATTTATTTTGCTCCTTTGCATCCCATTATTTCTATCTCTACTTTACACTTTCTTCCACTGCAAACCAACCATTCCAGTGTTTTTTTAAATTTTTTACTTGCTATATTGTATTTACTTCGCCACCATGGCCTTTTTATATTTTTATTTATTTATATATATATTTTGTTTGCCTTCACCTCCCTTATCTCACCTCACTTGCTCACATTGTATATAGACTTATTTTTCACTGTATTATTGACTGTATGTTTGTTTTACTCCATGTGTAACTATGTGTTGTTGTATGTGTCGAACTGCTTTGCTTTATCTTGGCCAGGTCGCAATTGTAAATGAGAACGTGTTCTCAATTTGCCTACCTGGTTAAATAAAGGTGAAATAAAAATAAATTAAAAAAAAACCACTTCCCTCTCCCATTAACATCAGTATTATACACACCTGGCATGGTACATCAGGTGAGCAGGAGATCTAATTAAGGTTATACGACATACAGTTAGTATGATAACAATGGACCCTCGGTAACCTAGGGACAATACAAATAGTCAAGTTTACCACCATCTTCACTGGTCTGACAAAATGCAGGTTAGGAAGAGAGTGTTTTTACTTTAATCTGGTCTTAGATCTGCAAATGTGTAGGGAAGAAATAAGCAGATTAAGTCTAAATGAGATATTAATAAACAACTGAAACAACTGACTATGAAAACATTAGACATAAATAAGTATTCAAGTACAGGAAAGAACATGACAGGTATGTGTTGTAAAAATTTTACCAAAAATAAAAACTATTGAAAGAGGTGTGTGTCCATGTATGTGCGTGTAAAAATACAAAAATGTATGTGTAGCCTGTAATCTGTACGAGAACAACAAGAGCATGTATTTTTGGCACAACTGCAGACAGATACAGGGACTACTCATAAAGCCTAGACATAGTAGGGGAACTTCAGACATGGCCATAAAGAGAGAGAGGGCAGGGCTGTCTGAAAAAACTCAAAGTGAATGTGTGGCCACAATACAGGTAAACACACATTTCACCTTTAGTCTTGTAAAAGAACAAGAGCATCTGAATTCTCCGGTGTGTCAGTTTCAATTCAGTCAATTTTCATGCAATCTATGTACAACTAATAATGAATGCTGTCCTACAGTAAGTATTGAGAAACTATTTACTTTATGAATTCCATGAATTTTATACTAAAAAGCCTACTAAGAAAGGACATAGTAAGCGGAATAAGGACAGTTAGAAAATCTCAAGTGAGGACCCTTGGAAAATATCAGTTGCATTTCCTTGATTCCTCGCGTCCTCTCCTCCACCTCCTGCTCAAAACCCATTGGAGGAGAAGGTCAAAACAACAACCAGACAGCTCTCCACTTCCTGTCCTTCCTGTGAGCTGGTCGGCTAAATTGACTCCATCTCTGGAAGTGAAGAGAAAAACAACACTTACAAGCATTACATAAAATAACACCATAAAAGGTGAGATTTATGTTAACTAAATACTGCTTGTATAGTGTAGTTAGTGGCATAAATATTGGAACAGTATGGTAACATTGGTAATTCTTGCTGTTTACTCATGGAATTTGTATTTCAGATCAAAAGATGAATATGACAGGCAAATATTTAGACAGCAAACTTGTTTTCGGATATTTTCTAACCCAGAAACAACAGCTATACATTTGCCTCATATGAATCCTTTGATCTGAAATACCAATTAGCCTACATGAGTATACTGTAAAAATGACCTACTTTACTTCACTGTCGCAATACTTAAGACAATACCTGTGTTGTGGAGAAAAAAAACGTAACATTGAACTCGGCATCGAAAAGCAGCTAATTAATTTAAACCTTGACTGCAGCTTTTCTTTGCTGAGGCAGCCTCTTTAGGGTTGCCACTAGACTGATGGCAAAGAGGGTCTCTTCCTCCTCCTTCCTGTGAGCATCAGGTTGGGCTGCATCCCTCTCGACAGCTTGAAGGAGCCTCTGCTGAAATGAGTGGATCTGGGGGCTGGTACCTCCGATGGCGCCTGGTGTGACTTTGTTCCTCTTCGTGTCTCTCCTCGTTTGTCCCCACGGCCACATCCTGTTCAACAAGGTCCCCAGTGGTCACTTCCGTGAGGGTCATAATAATCTCAGGTGGTCCTAGATCCAGAGGTGCTTCCTCCATTTCAGCATCTTCCATGGCTGCACCGGTGGTGGTCATACTCGTGGATGATGTAGACGTTGTAGAGGGTCTCGCTGCACCGGTGGTGGTCATACTCGTGGATGATGTAGACGTTGTAGAGGGTCTCGCTGCACCGGTGGTGGTCATACTTGTGGATGATGTAGACGTTGTAGAGGGTCTCGCTGCACCGGTGATGGTCGCACTAGTAGATGACAGAGGGTCTCGCTTGTATGGGTAAAAGAGAGTGAATATTACATTTTTGGTTAAAGTAATTACACTATTACACATGCAAAAGTTCTTACATTATCAGCTCCTCTTCCATTATTGGTATTTTATTACATTATCAGTTGCTACACACCTGTAAAACAGTGAGTCTCTCAGCTAGCCTTCAAAACCCTCAAGAAAACAGGGGGAAAGACAGCATAAATGATACTGCCCCAAAAGAATAGTGTTTTGAGAGCACAGGCCTTTACATATTTTTTTGTGTCCTGAAATCTCATTATTGTTTAGAAAATCACAGGTTGAAATGGTTGTTTCTGTGTCTTTAGGCGCTGCAGGGTCTTAAACAGTTAATCTATGCAGACTATTCCAACTTTGTCCATGTTCACAATATCTATGAGGGCATTTTGCTGCAGAGTCTGGACAAGGAAGTCATCAAAGGTATTGTTTCTACTAGATATTGGAGTTATTCATTTGATCTTATTCAATTGTAATACACATTTTAGGCATTACTACAATGTTACTCTCTCTGCTCACCCACACCAATATTATTAGTACGCTTGCTTTTAAAGACGTCTCTGTTTGCTCTACAGTGGTGGAGGAGGCAGCCAGGCTGAAGAAACACAATCTGTTCACAGACACCAGAGACTTCCTGAGCCAGTCCAGCTCCTCCAGCCTCCTCTCCACCCCTTTCATCCCCAGCAACCCAGCCAGGATGCTAGGCTTCCCCGGACAGCTCCAGACCCAGCCTGAGACCCCTACCTTTATCCAGATCCACCCTGAGACCCAGCCCGAAGCCGAGGTAACAGCCCAGCCTGCCTCTCCTCTTCAGGGCAATGGCCTGGTGGTCGGTGGGGGTGCACAAGGGTAGGGCTGTGGCGGTCATGACATTTTGTCAGCCGGTGATTGTCAAGCAAATAACTGCTGTTCTCAGTATTTGACCGTTAATTAACATATTTAGCATCTCCTGGCTTCCACGCACAGCCTACAAGCCACTGATGCAGACCTTTGGAACATCTACATTTAAAAAAAAGTCTAATAAATCCATGTAATATAGCCTACACCATCACAATAAATCCATTAGTTATTTTAGACAGGTCTAAAGAAACATGATATCTAGAAAATGTAGTCTATTTCAGAAGAGCAGAGTAGCATATTCTGAGTTATCCTGATGTTAGGCCCTGATCTGGCAATGCCACATGTCTGTGGGCTACATTAGTTCATTTAGCAGACAAGATTTGCTGAGAATTTAGTGGCATTATTTTATATTATTTTATAGTATGAAGAATACAATTGAACATAGCTGAAGAAAATAGAAAGGATATTTTCTCCAAACGATTTGAGGGAGTGCGCACATGTGGCTATTCTGTGTTGAGCAGTAAACAAAGAAACAGGTACTTCTATATGCATCATTTGTGATTAGATTTTTAGCACATTCTAAGGCTGCATGATGCAACTCTAATGATGATTTGAAAAAAGTTGCATGAAAGGTACATCAGTCTCTCATTCACAATATGACAAGTACTTGATAATGCCTTGAATTTCCCAGCTACATCCCCTTTGTGTGGCCATAATGCCCCCTGAAGAAATCCATTCCTTTTGCGGCCAGGGGCCGTTATGCCCTTGGGATGAATATTATAATTATAATTCCCTTCTCCCTGCTGCGTGCTGAAGCACCTCTCATTCACATGGCTCTCTGTCACGTGATAGGGTCTTTATTACAGGCTACAAATGAAGACAGAGACACATCCGGGACGCAACTGCGCGTGTACTTATCCAAATTCCGAGGCACATATTGAAGATATTGAAAGAACTGTCCACATTTAATTTTCTACAGCCAACAAGATGTGTAGGCCTAATGAACAGCAAAACTACTAGCCTATGTCAATCTACTATCCCTATAGTACAGAGGTTGACCTATTCTGTGCGAGAAATAAATATTCCAAACATAGTCTGGGACGGTTGTGGGATGCGATAGATTCCAAATTAATACAACCACTAGCATAAAAAAAAAACTGTTTTATGCAATGTGGCTGACGCAACAGATGAGAACGTTTAATTTAAGATGTTGATAAACTGTTAGGCTATTTCTTACATTATAAACGCAACAATGTGCACACGGCAGTAAGCTACAAATGCGATTATGCGTTTTTATTATAGGTCTTATTATCAAGGTGCATTTTTATGGTGAAAATGATCTTTCCCAAACTTGACACATATGCCAGTTAGGCTCTACACCCGTTGTAACGTGGATTAATGTGCTTAATTTTAAGAAGTTGTTTGGGCACTTTAGTTGTGATACAAGACTATAGGAGGATGGGCTAGGCTACACGAAGTGTGTGACTATGATTTTAAAAAGTTGCACAAAAAAGCATGTGCTGTTTCTTTTTTTGCCTTAAGCTGGGCATCATTCACAAGTGATAATAAAACAGGGGCAGCAGGGAAAAATACATGTCATCTATGCAATTAAATAGCAAATGGAGGACGCTTTTCTCGTGGTTCATTTTCATGCCAGCTAGGTAGACTATACTCTTGTTGTATAGAGAACCAACTGAGATAGTTCAATGGGACTCTCCAGTCCCAGCCGAGACAGATAAAGTGTCTAGTCCTGCTACAACGGAAACAGCTCAAGTGGACATCCCTGTCCTAACTGAGACAGCTAAAGTGGACATTCCTGCTCTATCTTAGACCACTCATGTTGACACAGGCCCTCCAGTTGAGACAGAGAAGGTAGACAATCCAATTGCCCCTGAAATAGTGACGGTAGAAAAGCCAGTCGCTGTTGAAAAAGGGAAAGTAGGGACACCGACCGAGGCAGAGAAGTAGACACCCAACCACAGTAGCACAAAGCAAAGCTCCTTCCCCCAGTCCGGACCCTGTCCCTGACCCACATCTCCTGTCCCTGTTTGTGTTGTCAACCATGTAGCTGTCATTGACCCTGTAGTTGTTGAAGATTCAGTAGCATGGCTTCTCTCACAATCACCACTACTGAGCCAAAAGCTGATAGAGAGAGCAGTCCTCCTCACAGTGACCCAGCAGTGCTCTCTAGTGGTGAGAAGCCTGTAACTGCCACCAGCAGACTCCAGACTTGCTGCAGCAGTAGAGACCAAAGATGTGGAGGAGCCTGTGACAGCCCCATCCGTCCCCGATGATGGGGATGAGGACTTGGTTACAGATAGCGAGTCGGCCCCCGTCACACATTGAGACCCCTAATGATGATGTTACAGTGGCGTCAGGAGCAGCAGCCCCCGCTAAGGAGGTCAAAGTGTCACTGAGCAGCAGAGGAGATTTCTGTGACCTCTGACCTTTATTAGAGGTCAGTGTGAGTGAATCACCTGTCAGCGTCAGAGGGTGGACCCCGTTCCCCCTTAACCCTGTCGCCGAAGCAACATTAGGCGTTAACGGAGAAGCTAGTGTTGAAGTCACTGCATGTTCTGATTCAACCATAGCATCAGCAGCCAATGTGAATGTAGTCCCTCCACAGCTCCAGCCACCCTCCCTGCTGAGCCAAAGAGGCCCTCCAGGCTGGGGAGCCCGCTGAGCCTGCCCCCAAGGCCCTGGACTGTGTGAAGGAGATCCGGGACCTGGTGGTGGAGGAGTTGGAAGTGGAGAAGATGGTCCAGCGTTACCCAGGTAGTTTTAACCTATAAGAGAGGGGTGACCAGTGAGGGGCCTGATGTCACACAGAGAATAAAGGATGACAAGGGCCCCATTTTATTTTATATCACTGTAATTATGAGGAGTATGGAAATGTGATAGACTATACCCTTGCTGTTGTGGAAACCGACTGAGATTACCTTCACTGTCAAAAAACAAAGTCATTTTTATACAAGCATAAAACTGTACGTTTCCATTAAACTGGTCAAATATGAATGTGTACAATTGTGTTTCTGAGAAGATCAATGTGGTGAGATAACTGGATTATCAAATTCGGGACCAAGGAAAATATCAAATTGACTATTGCAATTGTGTGGAATGAACTTCCGTTTGTGTCATAGATTTTTACATGTATTTTAGATGATTTGAGAACAGTTTGATATATGCCAATTTAAGTTGTTCAATATTAAATCAAGAACACTGCCGTATATTGAATTGGTCCGAGTAGGATATGGGAGGGTTATGTACAGCTATCCCAACAAGAGATACATCCAAAGGCATCATGATTTGAGGAGCTAATGTTTCTTCCAAGTATATTATTATACTGTATACACATAGACCTACTGCATTGATTCCATGAAGAATGAGCCATTTCCAATGGACGTGGTTGCTATGGAGACTGGTCTAGTGTCTTTATATCTGAATGACCTTTAGCTGTGTTGAAATGTCAACATCATCCAGTGCCTGTACATAACATTTTATACTGGCAGGTTGGGAAGGGGCTGTGCATATTCACTGTATATTTAACAGTTAATTGCTAGCTAAATGTAATTAATTTATTGTTTTCAGCTAGTTTTGTGCTCCATAAACTCAGCTAGCTTCAGTGGTAAAGGAAGACAAACACAGTAAATGTTTTATAGTCAAAAAGGTTATTTTATTTAAATAAATAACACACAAGCACTGGGCGGCTGGCTGTTTTTTCTAGACTTCATACAGTACTTTATAGTTTCTCAGACTCTAAAATTTTTCATGGATAAACAAAATTATTGCCACCCTTGATAAAGACTATAAAATAAATACTGACCTACACTGAGTGTACAAAACATTAGGAACACCGGCTCTTTCCATGACAGACTGACCAGGTGAAAGCTAAGATCCCTTACTGATGTCACGTGTTAAATCCACTTTAATCAGTGTTTATGAAGGAGACAAGTTATAGAAGGATTTTTAAGCCTCTAGACAATTGAGACATGGATTGTGTGTGTGCGCCATTCAGAGGGCAAGACAAAATATTTAAGTGTGGTTGCTCTATTTCCTCTACGGCATAAGTACCTTATGGTTGAAGACTCTTCTTTGAGTCATAAAAGTCCATTGAAATTGCATACTTTGAAGAGGTGCGTGGCCACTTGGAGACACCAGTTAGTCCTTACTCAAACCCTTATGTTTTTGTCTTATGTTGCACTTACCCCACATTTTCCAGGAATAGTCTTATGTTACTGAATGTATCCAGAGTATTTTCAGATTTCATTATCAACAAATGCAGTGAAAAGTACAGTAAATGTAAAATGCACATAAAATCAAGTGTAATGTTTGGATTCAGTCTTGTGTCAGGTGAACTGTTGTGTACTCACCTTTGGTCTAATAACTTCCCCATTATCTCCAAACTGTTCCCTTTCAATTGCTACCATGCTTATGCATTTAATATTTATTCTGTTAGAAACATTTAAATGTATCCCTATCCATATAGGCCATTTCCCTATAAATGGTTGAAATGAGATGAACTTAAAGGCCCAGTGCAGTTCTGTGTTTCATATATACTTACACACTATCAGGTTGGGATAATACTGTGAAATTATGATAATGCCCTTTTGGTGTAAGAGCTGTTTGAAAAGACCGCCTGGAATTTCTGACTGTTTTGGTGGGATGTAGTTTTGGCATTCCATGGTGACATCACCATGCGGTAAATTAGTTAATAGACCAATAAGAAAAACCTCTGCCAATTTCCCTCCCCACTCAGACATCTCCCAGACAGTGCTAGCTAAATTCTAGCTTGAGAGCCTTTTGCAATAGTTAGATTTGTTTATTTTTGACTTTTTAATTAAACAATCATAGTAAGGTACTTAATTGTTATACAGTAATGATTTGATATTGAGATAACGTCTGTATTGGACCTTTAAAAAAGTTGAATGTAATATTTACATTTTTAAAGGGTGCCATTAATTTTGACACGTACTTTTTTGAGAATTGCTTTTATTATTTGTTAAACAAAATCTATTTGAGCAATTGTACAAGTATAAAATAATATAATTTTCAAAACAATGAGCATACAATATAGCTCAGTATTTGTATTATTTATTTTATACCCTTTTCTTTGCTCATCTTTATCAAGGGTGCCAAGGACTGTACAAGGAATGGTCACATCAAACAATGTCCACTTTCAACACTTTATTTTAAATATTGCACCACAGAAAAATGTGTTCTGATGAGCACCAGGCACAATGAAGAGACAACACAACAAATTGTTAATTTATATAAAAGAAAACAGTTAAATAAACATAATTACTGAATGTTTGTACAAAGGCAAAGTAACAGAAGTAAAACTGTCAGTCTCATGAATGAGGTCACCTATAACAAGGACTGTCACAGCATGCAGCTCCTGGACAATTCGAATAAGACTAACACTGTGCAATACCAACCAACCACCTCTACTTCGGAAATGTAATGCGTGGAAAACATCCTATGGAAACAAAGCAGTGCTCATCCTGTATAAGTTAAGACTAAAGTTAAGCAGGTGTTCTTGTATTACGGTACATACTTATAGTGAACACATTGAGATATTGCAAATATATTCCAATTAAAGCTCAAAACAAATTGCCATTTTTTTATGACCTTAACCAGAAAAAGATTGTTTTCCAGAAAAGCGTTTGGGTAGCTTAAGATGTAATGTTAGCATTCAATAAAACAGAAACATCATCACTGCTAGGGCTTGGAATAGAGCACTTGAAGCGACTAGCTGTTAAACACACAGTAGTAGTGCTGATACACTCATCACTACACAGAGCTACACAGGAGACAGCTGGAGTCAGTCTGTGCGGTGTAGTGAACCCAATTTGACCTGGTTGATCTGGAGGCCGATTCCAGCCTAGCTGTAGAAGAACTGCTCTTCTGGCCGGAAGCCGGAAGCCGTGGCGGGGCGCTGTCCAGAGGTCACCGTCGACTGTCTAAACGTATCGATATTCATACTGAAGGGTTAGAAACACACACACACACACACGTCAGCCCCACAGGAGTCGACATCACGTGAGATGGTTCTGAATACCACCACTAGGTGGCATTCTGAGACAGTGAAACATACAAGGACGCAAACAAAACATGGTAAAAGGCTTCGTAGTATAATGGAACGTTAAGTGAAAGCGCTTTAAAAACGTAATGCAATATTAATCTGCTCTAATACAGGGTTCTGACATAACAATGAGGCTCAGTGACAGGGCACCTGTAGCTGCAGGGGTAAACAGTGGAGGCAGCCAGTGAGCCAACTACATAAAAACAGCTAAAATGTCAAAACACAGCTCTGTTAGAGACCAACAGCTAGACCTGTCTAACCTGCATGCCCTCACTCCACCCCTCCACCAACCCCAGCCTATTTGGGGGATGATAAAGGGGCTGTAGCTACAACCATACAAATCAGTTACCATGGGGATGTGGATACAGAGGAAGAAAGGCTGGACGACTTCACGGTTGGTCGTGTCTCTGCTGTGACCAGCTGGTCTTGACCGTTCAGCTGTGCAGTGGGGTCAACGCGACCGTCTTGTTACCTCGGACTGGGCGTGGGCGAGTTAACCAAACAGAGTGATGGATAAACTGCCCCTCGACAAACGACAGCATGTCCCCTTCTCTTGCACTCCACCCTCAATCCTTCTCTCTTGGTCTATACACTGTCAGTTGCTGGCTGGCCGGGCCGACATCCTATGGCTCATTAAAATACGAGCTGTTTGCTTTGCCCCTGTGAGCGCCCATAATGATGTTGTTTTTAGCCCAAATCACTTCCAGTGATCAGTTACACACTCGGTACCCCCTCTTCCTCGTGCCCCCTCCCAACCCCTACCTCACTGGGCAGGAATATGTCTTTTTCATCTCCGCTCGGCTGTCGGGGGGGGATTTGAGAGGCAGGCTAAAAGGAGGCTAAGAAAAGGACTCTGGTGTTTCTCCAGTGTTGAGTCAGACAACCTGCTTGGATAGCTTGCTGCCTCACAGCCTGCCTTGATAGCACTGTCTGCCTGCCTGCCTCACAACCTGCCTGGATAGCTTGCCTGCCTCACAGCCTGTCTTGATTGCACTGTCTGACTGCCTGCCTCACAGCCTACCTGGAAATCCTGCCTGCCTCACTGACCATCTGTCTGACTACACCCTGGGCCTGGGAGAAAGAGAGGCAGAGACACAGCTGGACCTCAGGCCAGGGCCTGCAGTCTGGTTCTGGTGGTGATGAGGAAAGGATTAACACAGTGGTATTCAAACGTCGGGGTCGCGACGGAACTGCAGCGGGGTTTATTGAGTAAAGGTATTTATTTTGATGAGATGAAAATGCAATGATTTGAAAGTTATCTGTTGATGTAAAGATCCAAATGGACAGATTTTAAGGTTGTGTCATTAGATTTGGGGTGTAGTGGGGGTTTTCTTTGGGGGAAAAAATGGGTTCCCAAAAATAACACTGGTTTGAATACCACTGGTTTAAAATGCGCACGTTACGATAAAGAGGGTCAGTTGATCAACAACTCACTCACACACTAATATGAGACATGTAAATCAGCTCGTCTCTCACCTCATTCCAGGTATGCGTGTGTTGTGACATTTTAAGAGAGGGAGGGTTATGTTAGCAGACAAAAGGCCCTCGTTTTTCCACCCTGGTACTACAGGCCCCAGTGAACCCAGGGTGAGGTATGGGGACACATTCGACAGAGATCATAGTGCACAGGAAGAGAAGCAGGCCCTTTTTCCTTTTTTTGCTCCCCTGACCCTCTGCTCCCTCATACGTCTGTCCCCTCCCACCTCGCCCCGGCCCTCTCACCCGAGATGCTTTGATCTCTCCCCTGGCTGTCACTCCTCAGGTTACAGCTACCCACTACACAAGTGCTAAATAACCAGCTCCCACCTCCCCCCCTCTCTTTCGCCGTCTCACCTGATTGCAATGCTGTTCTGTTTTCCTTTAGTTTTACATTCCTTAACACTCTTGACTGTCAATCACTGACAGTCCTTTCAAAGCGCTCATTGATTTGCCTGTCTGCGTGTTGTGTGTGTGTGTGTGGGAGGGGGGGGGGGGGTCAGAAACCCTCCAATCTCACGCTGTTGTGCACCTCTAGTAAAACCCAGACACTTCTCTTTCCACACGGGTACACGAACGGCACCCTCGCTCAGTCTCTGTCGCCTGGCCCACTGAGGCTGCTGGGACTTATTTGAACTTTCTTTCAAATAAAGGACCCGCTCCTTCCCAACGACCCGGGACTAGAGACGTTTTATGTGGTTCATATAAAATAGCTCATTATGATATTTATACAAATAACAGTGCTTGTATTAAACCCATTTAAAAAGACCCGATTCACACCATTTTTCACACATAGTTTTAAATAAGCGCTGGAGCTGGCTTTGATTATTGTGTTAACCTGGACCACTCCAGAGTACACTGGCCAAATTAAAACACTCTTGCAGATGCCAATTCCCCCAGCTTGCTCAGTATATTTAAAAGGTATCAGTTACAAAGAAATTTTTGGGGAAAAAAGCCTCCTACTCGCTTGCTCTCTCTCCGTTCCCTTCCCTCGCTCTCTCTTTGCTATCTGTTTCTCCTTCCCTCCCTCCCCTCTCCTTCATCCATTTGGAAGCTGAAAGAACTGTTGCATGGATTCAGCGCATTGTCCTGCTATCTGCTCGACACAGCAAGCCTCTCAACAGCAGTCAACACAAACATACTCCGACAGGAAAAAACCTTGATCGCACGCAAGATGTTTGATAATAAAAAAGACAAGTCACTTCAAACAAACTCCCCATTTCCTCACCTATTCATCATTTTAACAGCATATCAAATTACTTCAACTTTACATTATTAGGCCTGTTTAAGACAGCAAAAATCAAAGGATAATATTTGTTTTATGATAAATATAAATAATTATTTCATTGCAGGCTGCATCTGAGCCTCAACAGTGTAGAGCAGTGTGTGTGTTTATTCTCAAAGCTCCAGTATTGCTGTTGATGGCCTTCTGGGATAGTGGAGGACTGTTGACACAGCCCCTGCCCCTGGTTCAATAACAAAGATCAGCGAATACTGGAGAAGAAAAACACAACGTTCACCGAGCAGCAGAGACTGAGGCTGAGACGGTTTGCTACGGGGTCATTGTCCTGCTTCAGGACAGCCTGTCAGTCCCACGTGGCTCAGTAGGTAGAGCATGGGTTGTGGGTTCGATTACCACGGGGGACCAGCACGAAAAAGTATGAAAATGTACACACTCACTACTGTAGGTTGCTCTGGATAAGAGTGTCTGCTAAATTACTCAAATGTAAATGTTAATGCAGGAGAAAGACAACCAGCCCTGCTGTGGTTCTCCAGCGGATGGAAGGGGGAGAGGTGCAGCTCACTGCCAAGAGGAGCCTCTAGGGGATGGGGATAGAGGTGCAGTCCAACCCCTCACCTACTCTGAGCTCACCTGCCTGGGAAGCCTCCAGCCTGGCCCATGTCTCCATTCTGGTAGTCTATGAAGAACCCTGGGCTGATGGTACTGTCTGCTGGGATGATCCCATCTGGGGAGAGAGACATACAACTCTTAAGTTAGAGACACGTTTTCTATTGAGTGTCTCAACTCCTCATCTCGCCCTCTCTCACTTCATCCACACCTGCGCTGTGGAAGAGGTTGAGTCTCTCCAGTATCTCTCCCTCTTGCTCTTTACCCCTCTCCCACCCTCCTCCTCTTTCTCTCTGTATCTGTGCTGTAGAAGAGGTCAGGTCTTTGCCCCCCCTTCCTCCTTCTCTACCTCCCTCTGTAGGGGAGCGTGGGGTAAGTTGAGCCACCCTTGTTTCCAGGAAACCATACAGAAAATAAATAATTTGACCAAATATTTAGGAAGAGGTCATCATTTCACGGAGTCTGAAGGAAAAAGTGGTAAGCAAGTTAGGTCCAAAAAACATATTTTTACCAAGTCAAATTAATTTGTGTAAGTGGTTTCATGATGCTTGTATCTAAAGCCAAGTTCATCATTATTTTATTTATTTTTTACATCAGTTGGGGTCTCTAAGTTTCAATATAAGGTCATAAACCTGTGTGGGTTAATATAGTCAAAATGTTTGCCTTGCGTAAGTTAAACCAATGGCCATGGGGTAAGTTGATCCAATGGTTGAGCCAATGGCAAGTTGAGCAAATTGAAGTGTTTTCTTCCCAGGTGTAATGCAAGGCATTATCGCTGGGATATGAGGTAACAGGACCTGGCCTATGTATGATAAGTGTTTAAAAAAGTGTTTGTCAGGTGTTATAAGCCTGTGTTCAAAGATGCTTAAAATTATTAAATGACAAAAAGCGATTGTGAATGTATTGAATTTTGTTTGGGAACTAAAGATAGACATGGTTAAAAACAAGGTAGTGGTAATATTTCATTCAGTACAGAAATTTGTAGGTGGCTTAACTTTCTGTTGAAGTTGTGCCAAGAGACCACTTTTTTTTGGACAAGCTATGTTTTAAAAACTGTAATGTTTACATGACTTCTGATTTTTTCCAGGGACACACAACATCCTGAAATGTATGTAGATATCTTCGTTAGAAAAAATACTATATTTCCCTTGACTAAGTGATGCTGAATGTAAAAAAAAAAATGGCTCAACCCCACTCTCCCCTACCTGCCTCCCGCCGTACCTGCACTGTAGAAGAGGTTGAGTCTCTGCTGAATGTTTCTGCTTCCCTCTCTCCTTCTCTACCTCCCTCAGTACCTGCACTGTAGAAGAGGTCGTGTCTCTCCAGAATGTCTCCGTTGAGCATGAAAGGTTCCCCGTCGTCTCCGTACATGAATGGTTCTCCGTCGTCTCCCATGGCTCTGTTGTCCACCATCTCTAACCACTGGGAGTTGTGCCAGCGGAACTTCTCACTCTGGATCTTCCTCCCCCACTCTTCATCATACTCCTACAGCAGGAAGAGAGAGAGAGCGACAGAGCGCGAGAGAAGAGTATGGGTTACTGGAGGTTCACATACACAGATAAAAACAGACCGAGTCATACACATGAATACAAGCACACAGGCAGGCATGCACACACACTGAAAGCACTATCTGGAAATCCACCATCTTCAATTGATTTGAATCCCAGCCTTAGTAGCAAACAGATACACTCTGTGTAAACGGAGAGAGTCCACCGAACTGAACTGGAAGTGTAATTGGCTGTAGAAGAGTGGCTGGCAGGGAGTCAGCTAGGGCTGGGGGACCAGCCGGACCACTGACCGCCATATTGGTCCATCTCAGCAGGGAGGGCCAGATCCTCCACAGACTACTACAGCATCCCACAATGCACTGCTCTGTGTGCCCGCACCCTACTGATGCTGTTACTAATAAAAACCTGGCGTGGTGAGATGGATGGGACTGCGATGGGGCTGTGTGTGTGTGTGTAGAGCTTGGCCGAGGAAGGCTGAGGAGGAACACAGATTCTGTTTTCCTTTCTCTGCGTGGGCCATTTGGGAGAAAGACCCTCTTTGAGCCGCTGTGCTCCACTCGGCCAGGCCCTGCAAATTAATCATCCAGATGCAAAGCAGAGCCCCCTGGGCACTGACAGCCACCCAAGGCCCAGGCCTCAAACGGACCCATTGTCACATCGCAGGGCCGCTCTCCGTCCCCAAAGTGGCAGTGACACTTTTTGTCAAGCTGCAGATTTATCACGTCTAAAGCGGCTTAATGACTACACGGCTGACTTCCCCTGGACCATTAGTCTGTAGTAAGGGTTTTATATGAAGCTTAATCCATCATAACGAGAGAGCTGAGCTAATGACGTCTCAGAGGGAAGGAGCCAGCCGATATAAAACAGTACTCATGGCATTTCCAATGTTCCTCCTCAGAGAAAACCTGAATCTAAGAATTATCCTCATGAATTACCCTTCTGTCTGATCTAGTAGAACCATCTATACGTAGATTTCTCTCTCTCTGCGGGCTGTGTGTGTGGACACAATGATCAAAGGGGAAACATTCAAGAACGTACAATAAGGTAAGGTAGCCTGCAGCTCTGCTAAGGTAGCCTGCAGCTCCGAAGACTAATGATTGTGTGTGCGTAGGGTCTGCTTTTTTGCTCACCTACCGCGTCCTGTTACGACACTCTCCAGAGCCTGTCCTGGTCTTTCATGTGGTTCACATCTTAATAGTTCTCACTGATAATTTCAATGAAACACTTCCTCTCCCCCACTACCAGCTCCACAACCCGGCTGTAATCTATAGCTAATTACACTGATCTCAGGCCTGTGACAGATCACACCATGACTGGGACATAACCACACAGGAATTGAATGTACCAGTCCATTCAATCTAAATGTTACAATTAGAGAGATAAGTAATGCGTCTTTGCAAGTACATTGTTGATTATGCCATTATCTGGAGTTTTTCCTGGCTAGAAAACAGTTTTTCCTGGCCTGCATTAAACAGGGATGGATCAGGACAACATAGAAAATCTGGAAAACCAGAATTCTGGCCAGTTTCAGTTAGAAATTAATGGGAAGAAAATGTCAGAAAAACCATACTTATGTTCTAAATAGTAGACTTGAGTATGCGAAAATATGTTTAATACTTTGTGAAATTTCTAAAATGTAGCATGCTTTAAATGCCAGGATTACAGTTGAAGTTGGAAGTTTACATACACTTAGGTTGGAGTCATTAAAACTCGTTTTTCAACCACTCCACAAATTTCTTGTTAACAAACTATAGTTTTGGCAAGTTGGTTAGGACATCTACTTTGTGCATGACACAAGTACTTTTTCCAACAATTGTTTACAGACAGATTATTTCACTTATAATTCACTGTATCACAATTCCAGTGGGTCAGAAGTTTACATACAATAAATTGACTGTGCCTTTAAACAGCTTGGAAAATTCCAGAAAATTATGTAATGGATTTAGAAGCTTCTGATAGAATAATTTACACAATTTCAGTCAACTGGAGGTGTACCTGTGGATGTATTTCAAGGCCTACCTTCAAACTCAGTGCCTCTTTGTTTGACATCATGGGGAAATCAAAAGAAATTAGCCAAGACCTCAGAAAATACATTTGTAGACCTCAACAAGTCTGGTTCATCCTTGGGAGCAATTTCCAAACGCCTGAAGGTACCACGTTCATCTGTACAAACAATAGTACGCAAGTATAAACACCATGGGACCACGCAGCCGTCATACCGCTCAGGAAGGAGATGTGTTCTGTCTCCTATAGATTAATGTACTTTGGTGCGAAAAGTGCAAACCAGAACAGCAGCAAAGGACCGTGTGAAGATGCTGGAGGAAACAGGTACGAAAGTATCTATATCCACAGTAAAACGAGTCCTATATCGACATAACCCGAAAGGCCGCTCAGAAAGGATGAAGCCACTGCTCCAAAACCGCCATAAAAAAGCCAGACTACGGTTTGCAACTGCACATGGGGACAAAGATCGTACGTTTTTAGAGAAATGTCCTCTGGTCTGATGAAACAAAAATAGAACTGTTTGTCCATAATGACCATCGCTATGTTTGGAGGAAAAATGGGGAGGCTTGCAAGCCAAAGAACCCCATCCCAACCGTGAAGCACGGGGGTGGCAGCATCATGTTGTGGGGTGGTTTGCTGCAGGAGGGACTGGTGCACTTCACAAAATAGATGGCATTATGAGGAAAGGAAAATTATGTGGATATATATTGAAGCAACATCTCAAGACATCAGTCAGGAAGTTAAAGCTTGGTCACAAATGAGTCTTCCAAATGGACAACGACCCCAAGCATACTTCCAAAGTTGTGACAAAATGGCTTAAGGACAACCAAGTCAAGGTATTGGAGCAGCCATCTCAAAGCCCTGACCTCAATCCTATAGAACATTTGTGGGCAGAACTGAAAAAGTGTGTGCGAGCCAGGAGGGCCTACAAACCTGACTCAGTTACACCAGCTCTGTCAGGAGGAATGGGCCAAAATTCACCCAACTTATTATGGGAAGCTTGTGGAAGGCAACCCAAAACGTTTGACCCAAGTTAAACAATTTAAAGGCAATGCTACCAAATACTAATTGAGTGCATGTAAACTTCTGACCCATTGGGAATATTATGAAATAAATAATGCTCTGATTAAATGTCAGGAATATTGAAAAAATGAGTTTAAATGTATTTGGCTAAGGTGTATGTAAACTTCCGACTTCAACTGTACATACTCATTTCGGCTTTTCATCTAGTAAAATTCACTGCACACTTGAGGAGAGAATTGTCTTTTGACACGTGTGTTTGACAACAGCTGATAATCAGAATAGGGGAAGTGTTCTACAAAAATTAACAAAATGATGGGGAACAATCACAATTGCTTACTGCATACGTTTTTACCAAACAGATATATAGATACTTACAGCGATGATGTCCAGTGTGTTGTCACAGACTTTGCGTATCTCTGCGTTCTTGTCGTGCATCAGGTCAATGAGGTAGGCGGGAGCCTCTGGAGAGAGTGAGTCAAGGAGAGGACAACAGAGAAAGGGAGGGATGCATTCTACACTTTTCGGGGGGATCATTTTGCTGTTCCTTCTACTCAAACAGATCATTCAATAGTGTCTCTTTAAATCAAGATCACAGTTACGGTATGGTATTTGAGGGAGAAAAAAACGAGAGAGAGGAAATAATGCTTTTGCTCTTTAATTTATAGGAAGCAGACACGAGACAGTTGCCCTGTGGCCAAACAAACAACTATTACATTTCCTGTGATGAGAGAGAGATATGGTAAAGCAGAATAACTCGCCCAAGGCAGACCACTTGGTAGAGATCCCTCTAATATTCTCCATAAAATGAAAACATCTATCAAATACAGTATTTCTGCTAGCTATTTGTAATTTAATGCCTGTCACCTCAGATCACGACTGTGCAGTGTGGAGCACTGAGGTCATGGATGGGGTAACTGAGGTTGCCGTGGAAACACACATTGAAAGAAGCAGACGGGATATAGGGTGATCCTATTAGTTACCATGGTAACACAATTTAACAACAGGGTAAATAAATAAGGTCTACATTGAAAGCCATTTAGGAAGATATGAGGGTTATTTGGGCTGTAATTCTGAGGTAAATGTAGGTATATTGTGGCATATTGAGGTAAACCGGAGTGTACTTCAGTAAACTAGGCCATATTGAGGTAAACTGAGATAATTGAGGTTAACAGGGATATTGCGATACAGTATATTGAGATAAACTGGGATAAATTGATGTAAAATTACAGTAGATATATTTATGTATCCTGAGGTATATACAGTTGAAGTCGGAGGTTTACATACACCTTAGCCAAATACATTTACACTCAGTTTTTCAAAATTCCTGACATTTAATCCTAGTAAAAATTCCCTGTTTAGGTCAGTTAGGATCCTCACTTTATTTTAAGAATGTGTAATGTCATAATAATAGTAGCGAGAATGATTTATTTCAGCTTTTATTTCTTTCATCACATTCCCAATGGGTCAGAAGTTTACATACACTCAATTAGTATATGGACGCATTGCCTTTAAATTGTTTAATTTGGGTCAAACGTTTTGGGTTGCCTTCCACAAGCTTCCCACAATAAGTTGGGTGAATTTTGGCCCATTCCTCCTGACAGAGCTGGTGTAACTCAGTCAGGTTAGTAGGCATCTTTGCTCGCACACGTTTTTTCAGTTCTGCCCACAAATGTTCTATAGGATTGAGGTCAGGGCCTTGTGATGGCAACTCCAATACCTTGACTTTGTTGTCCTTAAGCCATTTTGCCACAACTTTGGAAGCTTAAACTTCCTGACTGTTGTCTTGAGATGTTGCTTCAATATATCCACATAATTTTCCTACCTCATGATGCCATCTATTTTGTGAAGTGCACCAGTCCCTCCTGCAGCAAACCACCCCCGTGCTTCACGGTTGGGATGGTGTTCTTTGGCTTGCAAGCATCCCCATTTTTCCTCCAAACATAACGATGGTCATTATGGCCAAACAGTTCTGTTTTTGTTTCATCAGACCAGAGGACATTTCTCCAAAAAATACCATCTTTGTCCCCATGTGCAGTTGCAAACCATAGTCTGGCTTTTTTATGGTGGTTTTGGAGCAGTGGCTTCTTCCTTGCTCAGCGACCTTTCAGGTTATGTCGATATAGGACTCATTTTACTGTGGATATAGATACTTTTGTACCTGTTTCCTCCAGCATCTTCACAAGGTCCTTTGCTGTTGTTTTGGGATTGATTTGCACTTTTCGCACCAAAGTACGTTTATCTCTAGGAGACAGAACGCGTCTCCTTCCTGAGCGGTATGACGGCTGCATGGTCCCATGGTGTTTATACTTGCGTACTATTGTTTGTACAGATGAACGTGATACCTTCAGGCATTTGAAAATTGCTCCCAAGGATGAACCAGACTTGTGGAGGTCTGCAATTTTATTTGAGGTCTTGGCTGATTTTCTTTTGATTTTCACATGATGTCAAAGAGGCACTGAGTTTGAAGGTAGGCCTTGAAATACATCCACAGGTACACCTCCAATTGACTCAAATTATGTAAATTATCCTATCAGAAGCTTCTAAAGAAGCCTTCTTCTAAAGAAGCCTTCTTCTAAAGAAGCCTTCTTCAGAAGCCATGACATAATTTTCTGGAATTTCCCAAGCTGTTTAAAGACACAGTCAACTTAGTGTATGTCAACTTCTGATCCACTGAAATTGTGATACAATTAATTATAAGTGAAATAATCTGTCTGTAAACAATTGTTGGAAAAATTACTTGTGTCATGCACAAAGTAGATGTCCTAACCGACTTGCCAAAACTATAGTTTGTTAACAAGAAATGTGTGGAGTGGTTGAAAAACGAGTTTTAATGACTCCAACCTAAGTGTATGTAAACTTCCGACTTGAACTGTATTGAGGTTTATGGTTGTAAGAGGGAGGATACGTGTGTCCTTAATGATGACATCCCTGGTGGCTTGGTGGAACACCATCTGGTAGAACACATAGACGATCTGACACACAAACTCATCGTCCTCCTGTTGGGCTACAGGCAGAGAGAGGTGAAACAGACTGACACACAAACTCATCATCCTCCTGTTGGGCTACAGGCAGAGAGAGGTGAAACAGACTGACACACAAACTCATCATCCTCCTGTTGGGCTACAGGCAGAGAGAGGTGAAACAGACTGACACACAAACTCATCATCCTCCTGTTGGGCTACAGGCAGAGAGAGGTGAAACAGACTGACACACAAACTCATCATCCTCCTGTTGGGCTACAGGCAGAGAGAGGTGAAACAGACTGACACACAAACTCATCATCCTCCTGTTGGGCTACAGGCAGAGAGAGGTGAAACAGACTGACACACAAACTCATCATCCTCCTGTTGGGCTACAGGCAGAGAGAGGTGAAACAGACTGACACACAAACTCATCATCCTCCTGTTGGGCTACAGGCAGAGAGAGGTGAAACAGACTGACACACAAACTCATCATCCTCCTGTTGGGCTACAGGCAGAGAGAGGTGAAACAGACTGACACACAAACTCATCATCCTCCTGTTGGGCTACAGGCAGAGAGAAGTGAAACAGACTGACACACAAACTCATCGTCCTCCTGTTGGGCTACAGGCAGAGAGAGGTGAAACAGACTGACACACAAACTCATCATCCTCCTGTTGGGCTACATACACAGAAAGACTGTATATAAATACAATCCCTCAACCAGCAAGCTAATACAAGTCGATGTACTGTATGTTGTATCATACATTTCACTCCATTTCATCATTACTCCTCATATTGTAGTTCACATAGCATGTCAGTTTGATTATAACTTGCAGGCATTTTAGTAGGATAACCCTCCTTCTAGCATGTGCAGGCCTGGGCCCTATCTACTACCTACAGTTGAGCAGCTCGATGAGGGCAGAGATGATGCCAGACTTGGCCATCATGGCAGCACAGGAGTCGTCCATGGACACCGTCCCTATCATGATCACCACCTCTAGGATCAGGTCATCCTCTGCCGAGCCTGGTGGGGGGGGGCAGAGGTCACAGAGATCAAAGCTGAGAAGGGAAAAGTCACTGTGTGTGATCACTGTGTGTGTGAGATCGCTGACATCATTCAATGATGTAGGATCAGTCAGTGATACTGATAGAGTGATGAAGGTTATGGGTTAGGAGAAAGCCATGGAATATAATTATTTCAAATTGAAAACTTGTGGAATGGCCGTACAGTATTTGCTTGTCTCAAGTTCTTCAGGCTGAATGCACCTGTAAGTTGTAGCACCAGTCCTCCTTCCCCCCTTTCTCGCTCTCCCTCCCTCACTGCCTGGTTTGAGGCGGTCTTTGAGGCCTACCTGGTTTGAGGAGGTCTTTTTTTTTTTTTACCTTAATTTAACTAGGCAAGTCAGTTAAGAACAAATTCTTATTTCCAATGACGGCCTAGGAACAGTGGGTTAACTGCCTTGTTCAGGGACAGAACAACATATTTTTTACCTTGTCAGCTCAGAGATTCGATCTTGCAACCTTTCGGTTACTAGTCCAACGCTCTATCCACTAGGCTACCTGCCACCCCACAATCACCCCCTTTGAGGCGGTTTCTGAGCCTACCTGGTTTGAGGCGGTCTTTGAGGAAGGGCACCAGGTTGTACTCCTTCAGCACCAGTTCCCAGTCAAGGTCAGGGATGGTGAGGTTAGCCAGGGTCCCCAGACACTCAATCACATACTCTTCCCTCTCCTCCACTCCCGTCTGAGCAGCCAAGTCACCTACGTAGTCCTGAGGGGGGGGGGGGGATCAGAGGGAGGTCAGTTACCATAGAGACAGAGGTCAGGGATTCCCAAACATTTTTGGCCCACGACCCCATTTTGATATAAAATTCTCACGACCCCAACCAAGTGAAAAATGATGGAATTAATTAATGTTTACTTTTTAAAATTGGGGCTATGACATCTTTATCTTATCTCACCACCACTAATGAGATGGGTGTGCTGGCTGCACGTCAGAGCTTCTCAAAGTCAGGGGCCGTGGTCGACAGTGCGCACCTCATCTCTCCGGTCACACCCAACCTGGATCGATATTTGTTTTTAATGCAGACGAGAGCACTGAATCAGTATACCACGAGTTTTAATGCTCGGCGGGAGACGGAACAGTATTCCCTTTTGAGTTATGAACCAAAATTCCTTCATTGTGACCCATGAATGCATTGTCTGCAGCATTCGGTCACTTGACAGCTCGATCAGCTGTTCGATTTCCCTTACCGGCATGTCAACTGAGCCAAGATCACAGTCAAACAGATTTTGCTGATTCGGTCACTCATCTGAATATTTTTTGTGTATTTCCCCTGCATGCTTGCGTTCAGTTTCCCCAAATATGTCTGTTAAATAAGGAGACACATTTTCTTTTCATTACTCAGAAAGTCAACAAAGTCAGTTTTTTTTTTTTAGTTTTTTTTTTTAGTTTTTTACATCCATTGCAAATGACAACAGTTCCTCTCTCAATTTGAAAAATCTTTCCAACACTCCCCCTCGATAACCACCAAGCCTGGATGTGAAATATAACATTGTCATGCTCTGACCCCATATCTCCACATAGTTGTGTGTACAGGCATGCGCGATGTAGTTTGCAATCGAAGTTACCTGCCGCATATCTCCGAGTTCTGTGCTCAGCTTTTTTACCACCAGTTGCTCTCGGTGTATCATACAATGCGTCCATACGGCAGAGGGAGCAACCTCAGCTGCCAGTGAAACACATTCATAACTAGAGTGTAGAGGCCTGCCCATCGTCCCATCTGTGCAAAAGCCCACCATTTGATCCCATGGAATCTGTATCAATATAGCCACGGAGCAAACTGAACATCGTCTGTGCCGTTTCACGCTTGGGAATTGTGAGACAGAACAATATGTCCTCGTGAATAGCATCTCCCAACATGTAGCGAACAAAAATCAATGCATCTCGGCCCTCACAGCTAACAAGTTTGAGTCGTTCAGTCAGTTTCCTCTTGATTGCTAGTTATAGCATCAATTCTTAGTTTCACAGTGTTATCTGACAAAGGTATTGATGTGAGTTTCTGTGCATTAGCCTCCACACACATTGTTCTCACCATATCAATTGTGTCTGGTAATATCAAAGTCTCTGCAATAGCTTGTGGTTTCATAGCGTAGCGAGCTTAGCCATTCACTGTGGGAATGATTCAAGTGCAAAGGTCAAGTACGGCCTTTTACCGCGATTTAAGGGCGCTCTCTGGTTGAAATGTAACTTTTAGATTTGAATCATTTTCATTTCGATTTTTAAGGTCAACTACATTACAATGATTGAGAGACAAAGACGATATAATATTTTTTTTATGGTATTATTTTTACCAGGGTTTTTGAAATTCTTCCGCGACCCCATTTTCATATCAGGCGACCCTGTATGGGGTAGATAGAGCCTAGCTATGGATTCAGCTACTAGTATAAGAACAAGCATAGATATGGAGTCAGTAATCTACGAAACCCAGAACTAAAATCTTGCGTAATTGTGTCCGATGCTCAATTAAGTTCTGGGAGGAGACTAATGCGACTTGCAAAGTCTTCACCCTGAGGGAAACTCTCTGAAAGTTTCAAGCAGGGCCAAATGTCCCCTCCCCTTTCGAAATTTGAAAGATGCGAGCACCTGCGAAATCGTTATTTATCCAAATGATCAGTGACGGAAAAATCACCGTACCGGAACAAAGTTCATTGTTAGTCTTGCATCCCACAGTCAGTTGAGTCTCTATTCCCATATTACGTGCATCTGTCCATGAGAGATAATGGATTCAGTGATACTATTATAAGAACACAGATGTTAGCCTGTCTAGCCTTATCTGCCTATATCAGGGATGGGAGCTACAAAAAAACTGAACTCCTCACGAGCGGCAGCAGTGGCTCATGGGTCTGCATATCCACATCCATACCCACACACAAGCAGTCAGAGCCGGCCCTAGCCTTTTGTCCCCCCCACCCCTTTCCACCCCACCTTGCGAGCAAGACATTTTAGTGGCCCTCTTGACAGCGGAGAGAACAAATGTATGTTTTAGAGTTAATTTCCTGCTATTTTACACATTTTGCCATGGGGTGTAGAGAAAATGTTGCAATGTTATAACTCATTTCATGCAATTCTACTCATTTTGCAATGGGGTGGGGAGAAATGTTTGCAGATTTTAGTGATAATTAAGTGTCTGTCAGTGACTGACATAAGAGAAAAACTGCTGCAGCAATAACACGTTTCGAAATTGGCACATTGTGTATTCTACTATTCTAACTCGCAACAGTAAGAACCACGACTGAGTTCCAAAAATATATATATTATGATCCGCAGGCCTACAAAAGGGGGGCCCCCAGGCGACAGTTGCCCGTCCCTGGCCTATATCTATACTGAGCACGATTAAGCTCATCAGTGTTAAAGACTGAGTGTGAGTTAGTTTAGTACGCACTATGAAGAGGTTCTTGGTGGGTCCGTCGTGTTGAGAAACGTTCCTGATCATCTTCATGGTCAGAACATCCTTTAGCTTCAGACCCCTCTTCATCAACATCTTCAGACCATTACCTAGGGACGGAAAAACAGGATTAGAAGTGTGTGTGTGTGTGTGTGTGTGTGTGTGTGTGTGTGTGTGTGTGTGTGTGTGTGTGTGTGTGTTTTTACCTTCACAGATGACCTGTGCATTCCTCTTGTTGGCAGCCAGGTTGATGCAGAAGGAGATTAGCTCAGGGTCCATGGGGCTCTCACCACAATCAAACAGCATCTTCATCAACTGTCAAGCAATCAAATAATACATAAATCAATCAATACCAATTCATCATCAATCATTATAGCTGGCCAGAAGTCAGTCAGTGTCTTATGGGTGTCTCTGTTCCCAAACCTTTCTCTCTATTTGAGGATGGATGCATGCTTGGTGACATCATTGGCTGAATAGATGAATGACATCACCATGTTGATGACACGGGTCTACATATCGTCCATACAGTCATTTAGTGGGTCGCCATGGTGACACACTGGGTTAACCGCAGAGTACGGAAACAGGAAGGCCTTTTGTGAAGTGAGCAGATAAGTAGAGAGTATAGGTACAGTCATTTCTGTCTAATCAGGTCTGTGCCAAGACCCTGCAGGGGACTACTGAGAGGGCTTGCAAACAGATGGAGGAGAGAGGTGGACAGAGGGAGATGGAAAGAGAGGACATTCCATGCCTGCTTGCAATTTGTCCATTCCTCCACAATCCAAAGGCCTCTGATTCATATAGAGCATCCTACAGTCTCCTTCAATTATGTCAAAAGACAGTAAGCTTCAGGTCCTTAGTGATGATGATGGTGGATGTGTGTGTACGTGTGTGGAAGGGGGCGGTGAGGGGGGAGACGTGATGAGGGGAGCAGAAGAGGGGGCTAGGCCACCAGTTAACACCCTGGAAGTCAACTACAGAGAGAGGTGCAGGTCCAAAAAGGAGTTGCCCCCAGCCCTTGCCCTCTGCTCCCCCTCTTTCCCTGCCCAGTCTCCCAGCACTCCTGCTCTGATTTAACATTAAACAGGAAAGGCTTTAAGCAGGGGCACTGCAGGTCCGCTCCCTGTGAGGAGTCAGTAGTGTGCAATCCTACTAACACACACACACACACACACACACACACACACACACACACACACACACACACACACACACACACACACACACACACACACACACACACACACACACACACACACACACCTCGCATTGGGTATCACATACCAGGGGCCCTGGACCCCAAATCAGCCCCGTCTAGACTGTCTGGCACCTGCCTCTGCTTATTTACCACAGCATAGCCAGAGGAGGCTTAGCGCCACACTACACAGCACAGCAGAACCTCCATCACTCTCCTCCAGCCTCCACTCCTTCCTTCCTTCCACCCCTTTGCCCCTAAAGCCCCTTCCTCTCCCTCATAACCCCATGTCCGGCCTCTCCCTCCCAGCCCAGAGCTGACCACACCAGAAGTGGAGAAGGGGAAAGGATTGGGTCAGGTCTTGCCCCAGGCCCAGAGAGGAGAAGGGCAGAAAGTAAAGGAGTAGGGGAGGCAGAGAGGAAAAGGTTGAGCTGGCCAAAGGGCAGGGACAGAGCAGAGGTAGCCTGATGAGGAAGCCTGCCCAGCAGGAAATAGGGAGGGAGGATGGAGAGGAGATTGGCTCCAGGTAGGACTGGGCGATATGTCCAAATTATTCATCATATTTTCCACATTTGACAGTATTTGAAGGTATTTTATGTTTTTGAATAATAAAAGTCCTAAATATGCTTTGAGTAGTGCATGACCCTAGGGTGGCAACACATACATGATAAGTGATTTTGATGGGGCTTTCTCCATTCTAATTGTTGTAGTGTTCAATCCAACTTCAAACAAAAATGATTATCAGTATTTTCATACATTTCTGCATTTCCTGCACTTTTGTTATTATTTCCACAAAGTGACCTGCAGGGCTGCATGATATGGGTAAAATTCTATAGATGGAATATAGTGGGCAGCACCTTGAATATATTGATGTTTGACATGACAGCAAATGAATAAGCCAGGAAAGAATTATTGGGTAGGAACCAAAAGTGCTGGTCAGTGTTTCCAGGTGACACTTCATTAGAAGTGACATGTATTCTTACCTCATGTAGCTAGCAAACATTAAAGACGGTACAGTTTGAAGATAGGCAGAAACTGCTTCTCCAATAGAAATCCCTGATCACACTTGTAGGCGATGTCATGGTGACGTTGGCTAGCTAAGCTCATGCACAAAAATACGTCATTGGGTCTAACATTCGCCTCGCTGCGGCAAACTGCGGATGTGCAGGCCGTAAAATCAAAGATATTCCTTAGATATAAAGTTGTTTTTGACAGAAATGAAAACGTGTCAGTTTGTCACATTCACGAGGCTAGAGTAATAACATGTTCAACTACTTAAGACTTTGCTCGAATCTAGGTTCTGATTATTATTTTTTAGTTAACAACTAAGGAAGAATGTTTCACTTCTCTCATTGACTTCCCAAACCGCAAAACCCGGTCTGGTCTACTTGGTCTATTTCGCAAGCTTCCCGAAAGTCTCGCAATGATGCGCCTCTGGCTACGTTTGCTCTGACTATTAGTACATTTAGCAAGCTAGCTAGCTAACTAGCGATTAGCGGCTAACAATATTTATTTTAGTCACAACTTTGCTAAGAAAGTTGTTTGCAGACAGTAAGATACACAAACTAATAGTGTCATTATAGAATCCTTGGGGAAAGCAGCATGTCACCGACATCTTGTTGCATCTATCTGACCATGCAGACTGCAGAGCGAAGAGCAAGAAAGTGCTCGTTGAGTTTGTGGTCAAGCAACTGCTCTCTTGAGTGACAGGGGGCAGGGCTTGATGTGGGAAGTGGCATGCAGCAGGAGAGAGAAAAACAACTCAAGTAGAAAACGGAGGAGTAAACAAAAAACGGTGTTTACATTACATGCGTCAAAGTTGCGTATCATATTTAACAAACCAAACACTGATTTACCATTATAGAAGGTAAAGTAAAAATCCAAACCGGTCTGTACATCAATACCCATATATAGTAAAATACTGTAAACTGCCCAGCGCTAGCTAAAGGACCATCCCTAGAAACCGAGAGAGAGCGAGAGAGGGGGCCTGGGGTCAAAAGCCACTTTCCAGTCATGCTGTTACCCAACATCCCCTCTGACACTCTGACCCCGCGGGGCAGATCTACTGGCGACATGACCCACTAAACAAACAACTCTGTTTATGAGCATCTGGCCCCCATTTACACCCAATCTCACAAGACAAACAGAATAAGCATTTAACTAATCTACCAACGATGAAAGACAGAGGCAATCAGATTTCACCCAATCAATATGACATCAGCTTCATCCCGACATCACTAACATCATGTACACTTAAAATCTAGATATTCCCTATTAGTGCAATCTACGTACACCAAATAGGCCTATACTATAGAGAAGATGGAGAGTCCTTTTTCACTGAGGGCTGGTTAGATGAATGATGCAAGGCTTTCTCCAGCGCTCCAATAAGTGGAAAGAAATAAAAAAAACATGGAGCTGTCATCAGTGAGACTGAAGGCTGAGCAGCCGCCCTTTGGCGATTTGGGTTCAAATGTAGCATGCCAACCCCCTACTCCTACCACTCTATCCATTCCTCCTGCTCTCTATTCCTTCCGCTCTCTCCCATTTCTCCGACCCTCTCCATCCATTTCTATCTCTCCACCCTTCCCTCGCTACACCCCTTTTTCTCGTGCATAATTCCAAGGCTGTTAGCCTCGATGCTAATGCTGTCTGGTCTGTGGCCCCAGCCCCCGACCCTTGAGTATACACTACCCAGTCTTACCTGTGGTATGCAGTCCGTGTAGGCAAACATGGACTTGAATCTGTCGTCCACACTGATGTGGTACAGAATGCACATACACAGCTGTCTCTGGCTCTCGTCAGCTGAAACATAAACAGAGAGAAGAGAAGCACAGAGAGGGGTAAATGGATGAATGAATGAGGAGCTGTACTTACTTTCTGCTTCATGGAGATTCAAATGTCCAAAAGTCTTGGACGAGGCTAGTGCACAACATACAGTATGTCCATTACAATACAGATTAAAACCACCTCTCTAGGATGATATGGTTTAGGAGTATATCTAGTCATTTAAAGACAATGAACACATTTTCTTATTGCAGGTTTATAAGAGGTTATTTTACAGCAGTCTAAAGAACATGGCTCTATGATTCAGTGCTAATCTGTCAGGCAGCTCTCTGAGTGTTTATGAGTTTGACCCAAACCACTGCAGGGTGACTGCACGACGCTCCAGAGAGGCAGCTCACCAACATCATGGGGTTAGGAGTCTGAGGGCCTAGGACCTTGTTTCATGAACACTAGTTTGTTTCTAGAGGGAGAGTGACTGCAGTGACCGACCACACTGGGTAATAACTAGGGTGATGAAGGACCACAGATCTAACAGACCAGACCGACCCAGTCCAGTTCTAACTAGTCCCAACCTAACCCGTGGTCAGTGACCATGCAGGTCAAGCAGCCTTATCACATACAGTAGCAGCCTACTGGTACCAGATGTGCTCACTGAACCCCTGGAAACAAGAGAAAAGAAACGGCTTGGAGGTTTAATTGGGAAAACAGGAGGAAGCATCAATTTTACTGCCTTTAATAAGTTAAAGCTACACTGCTCAGGCCCTTGCAGTGCTGCGATTGGCCCACACGTGCTTCTCATTAGTGGAGCCCTCAACCTATACCTTAACACAAACGCTCACACACTTGTTGCCTCACATGAGCTCTCTCCCGCTCTCTCTCTCCCCCCCTCCTGATCTGGAAAAGTCCCTCACTACACCGGTAGGAACATGGAGGATCCTTTATGGGGAAGGAGAGAGACCCCATTAAATGTTCTAAACACCACTAGAACCCCACTGAAAAAAGAGCGGAGAGCCATTAACAATTAACTTGAGTGTTCAGGGGCAGTTAGTGAGAGAGCTAAACTTCAATTACACCCTGCTCTGATTTAAAACCACCCAACCTTCATAAAATCATACCACCATGCATTAGTGGCGCCTGGGGCAGGTCTGTGGACAGTATACTATTCTGTTGTTAGTGCAATTTACTGAGTAAATGAGAGTACTGGTTCAGTCTTCAAAGAGAAAACCCATAATGCACATCAAATAGCTTCTAAGAAAAGGTCCATTGTGAAATTGTCCAAATGGAATGATTCTGGAGTAAATTGGGAGTAAAATGTGGTACTCTCTGGAGATAAGAGGGATATCTCTGGACAGTACTTCTACACAGAAAACAGGACAGAGCCAATAGGATGATTAAGAGGACTTCAAATCTACGCAGATTGAAAACCACACTGACACACATACTGAACACCCACACACATACTAGGGATGTGACAAATGGGAAAAGATTCTTAACTTTAAACTGCCATTTTTGGGGGGGGGTTTCCGTGAGAGAAATGTTTTTTTTTTTTTTAATTCCAAGTGAACTCACTATGCAGCTGCACTGCTGCCAGCAATGGTTTGGGTCTCATGGTGCATCCCTTTCAGATTGTTAAGCATTGCACCTATAATACCTTTACTGTACCTCAATTCCACCTCGCAAAGTTTGCATTTCCTTTACACCCCAAACACATACTGTGAAACAGTAGCCCAACGTTTAAGAGAAATTGGAGAGAGTGAATCTTACAAGCGAACACACCGGAACAAGCTCTAAATTATATCAAATTGTATTAGTCACATGCGCCGAATACAACAGGTCAAATGCTTACTTACGAGCCCCTAACCAACAGTGCATTTTCCCCAAAAATACAGATAAGAATAAGAGATAAAAGTAACAAGTAATTAAAGTGCAGCAGTAAAAAAATAACAATATATAAAGGGGGTACTGGTACAGTCAATATGCGGGGGCACCGGTTAGTTGAGGTAGTAAGTACATGTAGGTAGAGTTGTTAAAGTGACTATGCATAGATGACAACAGAGAGTGACAGTGGTGTGTAGTGGGGGGGGGGGGGGGGGGGGGGCAATACAAATAGTCTGGATAGCCATTTGACTAGATGTTCTTATGGCTTGGGACTAGAAGCCTCTTGGACCTAGACTTGGCGCTCCGGTACCGCTTGCCATGCGGTAGCAGAGAGAACAGTCTATGACTAGGGTGGCTGGAGTCTTTGACCATTTTTAGGGCCTTCCTCTGACACTGCCTGGTATAGAGGTCCTGGATGGCAGGAAGCTTGGCCCCAGTGATGTACTGGGCCGTTCGCACTATCCTCTGTAGCGCCTTGCGTTCGGAGGCCGAGCAGTTGCCATACCAGGCAGTGATGCAACCAGTCAGGATGCTCTCGATGGTGCAGCTGTAGAACTTTGAGGATCTGAGGACCCATGCCAAATCTTTTCAGTCTCCTGAGGGGGAATAGGTTTGTCGTGCCCTCTTCACAACTGTCTTGGTGTGCTTGGACCATGTTAGTTTGTTGGTGAAGTGGACACCAAGGAACTTGAAGCTCTCAACCTGCTCCACAGCAGCCCCGTTGATGAGAATGGGGGCGTGCTTGGTCCTCTTTTTCCTGTAGTCCACAATCATCTCCTTTGTCTTGATCACGTTGAGGGAGAGGTTGTTGTCCTGGCACCACACAGCCAGGTCTCTGACCTCCTCCCTATTGGCTGTCCCGTTGTTGTCGGTTATCAGGCCTACCACTGTTGTGTCATCGGCAAATTTAATGGTGTTGGAGTCGTGCCTGGCCGTGCAGTCATGAGTGAACAGGGAGTACAGGAAGGGGCTGAGCACGCACCCCTGAGGGGCCCCTGTGTTGCGGATCAGCATGGCGGATGTGTTGTTACCTACCCTTACCACCTGGGAGTGGCCCGTCAGGAAGTCCAGGATCCAGTTGCAGAGGGAGGTGTTTAGTCCCAGGGTCCTTAGCTAATTGATAAGCTTTGAGGACACTATTGTGTTGAAAGCTGAGCTGTAGTCAATGAATAGCATGTAGTCAATGATATGTACACTCCCCTAAGTATGTATATGGACAAGGGTTGCAAAACAACCAAAACTCTACAGGAACTTTCAGTAATTTTGGTAATCAACAGGTAATAAGGTAATTTATACTTGATTAACTTTAAAAAGTGTATTAATATACAGTGCCTTCGGGAAAGTATTCAGACACCTGGACTTTTTCCACATTTTGTAACATTACAGCCTTACTCTAAAATTGGTTAAAAAAAATAAATCTAATGACAAAGCGAAAGCTTTTTTATTTTTAGCAAATTCATTAAAAATAAAAAAAACGTAATATCTTATTTACATAAGTATTCAGACCCTTTGCTATGAGATGCGAAATTGAGCTCAGGTACATCATGTTTCCATTGATCATCCTTAAGATGTTTCTACAACTTGATTGGAGTCCACCTGTGGTAAATTCAATTGATTGGACATCATTTGGAAAGGCACACACCTCCCTATATAAGGTCAGAGCAAAATCCAAGCCATGAGGTCGAAGGAATTGTCCTTAGAGCTCAGAGACAGGATTGTGTCGAGGCACAGATCTAGCGAAGGGTACCAAAACATTTCTGCTGCATTGAAGGTCCAAGAACACAGTGGCCTCCTTCATTCTTAAATGGAAGAAGTTTGGAATCACCAAGACTCTTCCTAGAGCTGGCCGCCCAGCCAAACTGAGCAAACGGGGGAGAACGGCCTTGGTCAGGGAGGTGACCAAGAACCCAATGGTCACTCTGATAGAGATCTAGAGTTCCTCTGTAGAGATGGGAGAACCTTCCAGAAGCACAACCATCTCTGCACCACTCCACCAATCAGGCCTTTATGGTAGAGTAGTGAGACAGAAGCCCCTCAGTAAAAGGCACATGACAGCCCACTTGAAGTTTCCCAAAAGGCACCTAAAGACTCTTAGACCATGAGAAATAAGATTTCTCTGGTCTGATGAAACCAAGATTGAACTATTTGGACTGAATAACAAGCGTCACATCTGGAGGAAACCTGGCACCATAACTAAGGAGAAGCATGGTGGTGGCAGCATCACGCTGTGGGGATGTTTGTCAGCGGCAGGGACTGGGAGACTAGTCAGGATCGAGGCAAAGACAAACGGAGCAAAGTACAGCGATATCCTTGATGAAAACCTGCTCCAGAGCGCTCAGGACCTCAGACTGGGGTGAAAGTTCACTTTCCAACAGGACAATGACCCTAAGCACAGAGCCAAGACAACGCAGGAGTTTCTTCGGGACAAGTCCCTGAATGTCCTTGAGTGGCCCAGCCAGAGCCCGGACTTGAACCCGATCGAACGTCTCTGGAGAGACCTTAAAAATAGCTATGCAGCAACGCTCCCCATCCAACGTGACAGACCTTGAGAGGATCTGCAGAGAGGAATGGGAGCAACTCCCCAAATACACGTGTGCCAAGCTTGTAGCGTCATACCCAACCCAAGAAGACTTGAGGCTGTAATCGCTGCCAAAGGTGCTTCAACAAAGTACTGAGTAAAGGGTCTGAATCAAATCAAATTGTATTTGTCACATGCACCAAATATAACCTTACCGTGAAATGCTTACTTACAGGTCCTTAACCAACAATGCAGTTCAAGAAATAGTGTTAAGAAAATATTTACTAAATAAACTAAAGTTTAAAAAAATAAAATCAAAAGTCGTGGGTGAACAGAGAGTACAGGAGGGGACTAAGCATGCACCCCTGAGTGGCCCCAGTGTTGAGGATCAGCGTGGCAGATGTGTTGTTGCCTACCCTTACCACCTGGGGGCGAACCGTCAGGATGTCCAGGATCCAGTTGCAGAGGGAGGTGTTTAGTACCAGGGTCCTTTGTGGGTACTATGGTGTTGAACGCTGAGCTGTAGTCAATGAACAGAATTCTCACATAGGCATTCCTTTTGAAAAGTGGGAAAGAGCAGTGTGGAGTGTGATTGAGATTGCGTAATCTGTGGATCTGTTGGGGCGGTATGCGAATTCGAGTGGGTCTAGGGTTTTAAGCATGATGGTGTTGATGTGAGCCATGACCAGCCTTTCAAAGCACTTCATGGCTCACTTACGTAAATGTTACATCTCAGTTTTTTCATTTGCATTTCTAAAAACCTGTTTTTGCTGTCATTATGGGGTATTGTGTGTAGATTGATGAGGGGGAAAAACTATTTAATCCATTTTAGAATGAGGCTAAGGTAACAAAATGTTGGAAAAGTCAAGGGCTCTGAATACTTTCCGAATGCACTGTGTAGTAAGGATGTGCATCTTTCCCTTTCAAGTCGATTCTATATGCATCTAGATAAACAGGCTCCGATACGATACAGGAAGTTACGGTTTAGTTTGAAACAATTCGGTTTCATTAGAGAATGAATTGATGCGAATCGGTTTGATGCGATACACTAACATTTGTTGCATAAACACATTCATTTTCCATCCAAAATGAAAATCTGCTGCTGATGGCACTCATGAGCTGGGGCTCTCTGAGCTGTATCTGTCTGGGCTGACTTCTGTGCGTGTGTACATTTTGTATGTGTGTGTAAGTGATGTATGTCTATGATGTATGCATTATGTAGGCACCTGAGCTGAGCAATAAAGAAGACTAGGCATCTACCACCCCACTACCACTATCAGATTAAAGGGGGAAATGTAGCCTGTTTTCCGTCCCTTCCACTTCGATTCTGAAATCATCACCCACTAATTAACTTGTCATTTTTGCAGATTAAGTGTTTGAGCTAGTAATAACATAGCCAATGAATGAGCGTACAAAACATTAAGAACACCTTCCTAATATTGAGTTGCACCCCCCCTTTGGGCCCTCAGAACAGCCTCAATTCGTCAGACATGGACTCTACAAGGTGTCGAAAGCTTTCAACAGGGATGCTGGCCCATGTTGACCCCAATGCTTCCAACAGTTGTGTCAAGTTGGCTGGATGTCCTTTGGGTGGTGGACCATTCTTGATACACACAATGAATTGTTGAGCGTGAAAAACTCAGAAGCGTTGCAGTTCTTAACACAAACTGGTACGGATGGCACCTACTACCATACCCCGTTCAAAGGCACTTCAATGTTTTGTCTTGCCCATTCACCCTCTGAATGGCACACACACAATCCATGTCTCAATTGTCTTAAGGCTTAAAAATCCTTCTTTAACCTGTCTCCTCCCCTTCATCTACACTGATTGAAGTAGATTTAACAAGTGACATCAATATGGAATCATAGCCTTCACCTGGTCAGTCTATGGCAGACATGGGCAAACTACGGCCCGCGGGCCACATACGGCCCGTTAGGCTTTTTAATCCGGCCCGCCGAACTTGTCCAAATTATAGTAAAAACCTCCTTTTTTTCCCCTTTCCCTGCAATGCCCACGTTTCCCCAATAGATGGCGCACTCAAAACACATTGACCGTTGTTGGAGTGGCGCGTATTTCTCTTTATTTCACTTTAATTTTCACTTCGTTTCACGTCACCATTAAGCCCTTCTGTGAAAATGAGCGGACCAAAGAGAAGGAAAGTGGACAGCGAATGCCGAGTGTTTAATAAGGAGTGGACAACAAAATACTTCTTCACTGAAGTCCGATCAACGGCTGTATGTCTGATATGCCAAGAAGCTGTTGCGGTTTTCAAAGAGTACAATATCAGCCGTCACTTTGCCACGAAGCATGCAAACTATGCTAGCAAGCAGTCAACACAAGAACGGGCGGCGAAATAGTATGTAAATGCCATATCTTGCATATTCCTTGAGACAAATTTATTAACTGATAAGGGCTATTTTTCACATTTGAAAGACAGTTAATAAATTGGGTTGTAGTGTTCTTACTGTGCTATGAGGTTTGCACACACTACATTTAATGCTTTAGTATATCCGGCCCAAACACTCCCTCCAAATGCTCCTGGCCCGGCCCCTCTGTCAAATTTTAGAACCCATTGTGGCCCGCGAGTCAAAAAGTTTGCCCACCCCTGGTCTATGGTCATGGAAAGAGCAGGTGTTCAGTGTATAGCACAATTTTGGATTTCACCCACATGGGAAAAGCGAATGGTTATTACGTTTTTACAGAGTGAGCTTCTTTTCTCCTCCCGCTTTGGCCATGCAGTGCGCCTTCGCAAAAGTGATTGCTGTCCTCGTTATAAAATGATAAATCAACTTTACCCTGTATAACTAAAAATGACCATAGACCCTGTTTAAAGCAAAACTCTCAAAACTATTACTGTAGGTGAAAATTAACAATCAAAATAAAACATATTGTAAGCCCCGTTCAGCAGGTACAGCCAGATGAGAGTTGTCTTCGGTAGGTCATGTCAATTCCGGTAAACCACCATTTTCAACAGCGCATAGATAACAATGACCTAGAAAATGACATAGGTTGTCACTCAACAGGGACTAGCTTCAGGGGGAAGCTTGTTCCAACATTTGTGGTGCCAGGACAGAGAAGAGCTTCGACTGGGCCGAGTGGGAGCTGTCCTCCCATATGGGTGGGAGGGCCAAGAGACCAGAGGTAGCAGAACGGAGTGCTCGGGTTGGAGCGTAACATACCCTCTCTTTGCAACCCTAATTTAGACAGTGACAAGTAAGAATAGAAAATGTTTGAACATTCATTACATGAATGTCTCATTCATAAAGTTAAAATCCTGTAGACCCCTTAGCCTTTCCGGACAGATTCTGCAAAAACAACATTTATGCTGCGGCTCAGCGTATTATTCTAACAAATATATTATATTAATTATGCACATTAAAAATTATGCACATTTTTAAAAAGGCCCATTGCAGATGCTCCCAGCCGTGCCACATGGCCCCCTGGACGAGCTAACACACCAGTCACACACATGATCTAGTTTCAGGAGTAAGCCTCGCTGGCTCTGGTACTGCTGGCCATTACACACATGTACACACATACACAGTTGTGTCAGTGAGTAGTGTACCTAGCAGTGAGGAGAGTTTGGGGATGAGTCCAGCCTGGACCATCTGGCTGCGGAGGCCTGTGTCAAAGGAGAGGTTGAGGAGCAGGCGCAGTGTAGTGTTCAGTAGGTCTTCATGCTTACAGGGCAGCAGCCTGGCCAGTTTCTCCACAGCATACGTCTCTGCCTGAACACCAGAGAACAGAGGAGACATTAAAGTCATTAAACACAACCCAATATAAAATGTGCACCGATACACACCCTACTTCAACAACCAATCCCACCATGAGACCACAATGATACTTTCTTTGACGTCAGACAAATCAAATCACATTTTATTGGTCACATACACATGGTTAGCAGATGTTATTGCGAGTGTAGCGAAATGCTTTTGCAGTTTCCTAAGGACTAGAAGCGAAGCTGTCATCTCTATCGGCGCCAACTTTAACAACACAGACTTCACCTGTGTTGGGGGTCAATTTAATTTGAACTCCGTTCATTCAATGAATTACTTAAAACGTATTCAACTTATTTTGTAATTTGGTAAGAATGTCCTGAATGTACAGAGAAAGCAGTGTTGACTAGATACACAGTGTTGACAGGTAGGTGCAGGTGTTGAGCAGACACATCAAGGACCAGTCTATAAGGCACCATGAAGAGTAGCAAACCAGATGGCCTGCACACTGGAGGTGTGTGTGTCAATTACACTGCTACTGTGTTCAAAAGGAAATCCACTGACACCAATATAAATATTGTCTGCACAGTAATCAATTGCAGTTCTAAAGCCATCTCACAACTGTTATCTGGTGTTGAATACACACGTGTAATAAGTAGAATGATGACAAATCCCTAACGAATTATCTTTTTGTAGCTAATCAGCCTGCAACTAAAACCGTCCCCTGAGATAAAGTCCCCACAGAGTAAAGATACTCTGTGAATAACATGTTGAGAGCACTACTCTTCTGTTCTGCTGGACTCATGTAGACAATGGGCAAGAACCCCGAAGGGTTCGAGTCAAAGATACACTAAAAGGAAACAATTTTTTAAAATAAAAACTGTTCCTAACTCAGTCTGGGTTTAATAAAGGCACACAAACTGGCTGAGATTGGATCCAGGTGGAACTGCAGTAAGACAGGGAAGTGAAGCAATGATCACTGAAGTCCTACAACTGTACTAGAGAAGGCATCAAAAGTAACTCTAAATGTAAACTAGTACAAATCTTTAAAAGGTACCACAAAATAATAAAAATAATAATATTATTATTATACATTCTCAATCTACAGTAAGTCAGAGGACCTGAGACTTTGTATGTACAGTGAGCTTAAAAAGTATTGGGACAGCGATACATTTGTTGAAGTTTTTTCCTCTGTACTCCGGCACTTTAGAAATTAGAAATGATTCAATGACTATGAGGTTAAAGTGCAGACTGTCAGCTTTACATTGAAGGTATTTTCATCCATATGAAAATCCATTTAGAAAAAACAGCACTCTTTGTACATTTGCCCCCCCCCCCCCCCATTTTAGGGGACCAAAACTATTGGGACTAATACACTTACACTGCATTCAGAAAGTATCAAGATCCCTTGACTTATTCCACATTTTGTTACATTACAGCCTTATTCTAAAATGGATTAAATCGTTTACCCCCCCTCAATCTACACACAATACCCCATAATGACATAGTCGCTGCACAGCCATTTTCAGGTCTCTCCAGAGATGTTTGATTGGGTTCAAGTCCAGGCTCTGGCTGGGCCACTCAAGGACATTCAGACTTGTCCCGAAGCCACTCCTGCGTTGTCTTGGCTGTGTGCTTAGGGTAGTTGTTCTGTTGGAAGGAGAACCAGTGCCCCAGTCTGAGATCCTGAGCATTCTGGAGGTTTTCATCAAGGATCTCTCTGTACTTTGCTTCGTTCATCTTTCCCTCGATCCTGACTAGTCTCCCAGTCCATGCCGCTGAAAAACATCACTACAAGCATGATGCTGCTTACACCACCATGCTTCGCCAAAGGGATTGTTTTGGACAGGTGATGAGCAGTGCCTGGTTTCCTCCAGACGTAACGCTTGGCATTCAGGCGAAAGAGTTCAATCTTGGTTTCATCACACCAGAAAATCTTGTTTTCTCATGGTCTGAGAGTCCTTTAGGTGCCTTTAGGCAAACTAAAAGTGGGCTGTCATGTGCCTTTTACTGAGGAGTGGCTTCCATCGGGCCACTCTACAATAAAGGTCTGATTGGTGGAGTGCTGCAGAGATGGTTGTCCTTCTGGAAGGTTCTCCAATCTCCACAGAGGAACTCTGTCAGAGTGACCATCAGGTTCTTGGTCACCTCCCTGACCAATACCCTTTTCCCCAGATTGCCAGCTCTAGGAACAGTCTTGGTGATTCCAAACTTCTTCCATTTGAGAATGATGGAGGCCACTGTGTTCTTGGGGACATACAATGCTGCAAACATTTTTTGGTACCCTTCCCCAGATCTGTGCCTCGGAGGTCTACAGACAATTCCTTCAACCTCACGGCTTGGTATTTGCTCTGACATGCACTGTCAACTGTGGGACCTTATATAGACAGGTGTGTGCCTTTCCAAATCATGTCTAATTAACTGAATTTACCACAGGTGGACTCCAATCAAGTTGTAGAAACATCTCAAGGATGATCAATGGAAACAGGATGCACCTGAGCTCAATTTTGAGTCTCATAGCAAAGGGTCTGAATACTTATGTAAATAAGGTATTTCTGTTTTTTATTTATTTGCAAAAATGTACATTATCGGGTATTGTGGATAGATTGATGAGGGAAAAATGGAATTGAATCCATTTTAGAATAAGGCTGTAACGTAACAAAATGTGGAAAAAGGGAAGGGGTCTGAATACTTTCCGAATGCACTATATATGTATTAAAGTAGTCAAAACTTTATTTGGTCCTATATTCCTAGCACGCAATGACCACATCAAGTTCGTGACTACAAACTTGTTGGACGCATTTCCTGTTTGTTTTGGTTGCGTTTGATTATTTTGTGCACAATAGAAATGAAATGGTAAATAATGTAGTCACTTTTATTGTAAATAAGAATGTAATATGTTTCTAAACACTTCTACATTAATGTGGATGCAACCATGACTATGGATAGTCCTGAATGAATCGTGAATAATAATAATAATAGAGACGCACAAATATCATACCCCCAAAACATGCTAACCTCTCACCATTACAACAGGGGAGCATTTTTGGAAGGTGGTATGATATTTACAATAAAAATGACTCCAAAATGACACAATACATTTTTACCATTCATTTCTATTGGGCACAAAATAACCTGAAACACAACCAAAACAAGCAACAAATGCATCCAACAAGTTTGTAGAGTCACAAGCTTGATGTAATCATTGTGTGCTAGGAATATTGGATAAAATACAAAACATTTGACTACTTTAATACACTTAAACTTGTCCCAATACTTTTGGTCCCCTACAATGGGGGGACTATGTACACTGAACAAAAATATAAAAAGCAACATCTGCAACAATTTCAAAGATTTTACTGAGTTACAGTTCATACAAGGAAATCAGTCAATTGAAATAAATTCATTAGGCCCTAATAATCTATGGATTTCACATGACAGAATACAGATATGCATCTGCTGGTCACAGATAGTAAAAATAATAATAAAATAAAATTAGGTGTGGATCAGAAAACCAGTCAGTCTCTGGTGTGACCACTATTTGCATCAAGCAGCGCGACACATCTCCTTCGCAAAGAGTTGATCAGGCTGTTGGTTGTGACCTGTGGAATGTTGTCCCACTCCTCTTCAATGGCTATGGGAAGTTGCTGGATATTGGCAGGAACTGGAACATACCGTCATACACGTGGATCCAAAACATACCAAACATGATCAATAGGTGACATGTTTGGTGAGTATGCAGGCCAAGGAAGAACAAGGACATTTTCAGCTTCCAGGAATTGTGTACAGATCTTTGCGACATTGGGCCGTGCACTTTCATGCTGAAACATGAGGTGATGGCGGCGGATGAATGGCACGACAATGGGCCTCAGGATCTTGTCACGGTATCTCTGTGCATTCAAACTGCCATCGATAAAATGCAATTCTGTTTGTTGTCCGTAACTTATGCCTGCCCATACCCTAACCCCAACATGGGGCACTATGTTCAAAACATTGACATCAGCAAACCGGTCGCCCACATCTGCCATCTTCCCGGTACAGTTGAAACCGGGATTCATCTGGGAAGAGCACACTACTCTAGCGTGCCAGTAGCCATCGAAAGTGAGCATTTGGCCACTGAAGTCATTTACGACGTGGAACTCAGGTCAAGACACTGGTGAGGACGAAGAGAACGCAGATGAGCTTCCCCGAGACGTTTTCTGACAGTTTGTGCAGACATTCTCCAGTTGTGCAAACCCACAGTTTCATCAGCTGTCCGAGTGACTAGTCTCAGACGATCCCGCAGGTGAAGAAGCCGGATGTGGAGGTCCTGGGCTGGCGTCATTACATGTGGTCTGCAGTTGTACGTACTGCCAAATTTTCGAAAATGACGTTAAAGGCGGTTATGGTAGAGAAATTATCATGAAATTCTCTGGCAACATTCTCTGGTGGACATTCCTGCAGTCAGCATGCCAATTCACGCTCCCTCAACTTGAGGCATCTGTGGAATTGTGTTGTGTGACAAAACTGCACATTTCAGAGTGGCCTTTTATTGTCCCCAGCACAAGGCACATCTGTATAATGATCATGCTGTTTAACCAGCTTAATGATATGCCACACCTTTCAGGAGGATGAAGTATCTTGGCAAAGGAGAAAAGCTCACTAACAGGGATGTGCCTATGGAACATTTCTGGGATTTGGATGAAAATACCCTGAAATTAAAGCTGACAGTCTGCACTTTAACTGAAGTGCTAGGGTAGAGCTAAAACCACAAAAAAGGGGTCAGTGTCCCAATACTTTGAGCTCACTGTATTTTCCTCACCTTGTTGCAATTCCTCTCCATCCATCCCTCCCTCTTCCTCTCTCACTCCATCACTCACCATGTCTCTCTTGTTCTCCAGGAAAATGCTGAGCTTCTTGAGGAAGGAGACCACCAGCTCCTGTACCGCTCTCCCTACATCCCTCCCTCTTCTCTGCCCCTCTCCCTCCATCTTTCCCTCTCTTCCTTCCTCTCTCACCATGTCATTCTTATTCTCCAGGAAGATACTGAGCTTCTTGAGGAAGGAGACCACCAGCACCAGCAGCTCCTCGTCTTCCCGGTCCAGGGTCTTCACCAGGGTGTGGACGATGTTCTTGTTCCTCATCTTCAGCTCGGTGCGCGTGTCCTCAGCAAGGTTCAACAACAGGTGCACAGCCACTGGGAAGCAATAGGGAGAGGGGGGACTGTAGAATCAAATAGTGATCTAACAACCAATGTAGTTGGTAATTACATCACTGTATTATCAAGCACTAATAGTGCTGTCTGTAACAAACATCACTACCCCTCTGCTAGACATGGTAGTGTGCTACACAGTTACTGTACCTCGTAGAAGCTGCTCCTGCTTGATCAGTAGACCTTGGTACTTCTTGAAGGCTTTCTCATGCTCCTTCTTCACATTCTGGTTCTTATGGTCATCGTCACGTGAGATCAGTCAAGGAAGGAGTGTTGCTGTATTGAACCAATGAACTCACTATATAGTCGTGTTTTATAAATCAGCCAGCACTGAGGGCAGAAGGAACCCTGAGGCATTGACCCTCTGTCTATGTTGTTTTCGTTATGTGTCGGACCCCAGTAAGACTGGCTGTCGCCATTGGCGTCGGCTAATGGGGATCCTAATAAAATAAAATCAAGCAGCAAGATATGCAACATCATTTAGGTGACCTTTGACTTCAGCTGAAGGATATAGGCTGCCGCTTTCTTCTGCAGTTCGTCCTGCCAGAGGTCGTACCTCTTCAGCTCGTGTTCAATTATGTTCATACAGAGGGCTCCGATCTTATAGTGGGTCACCTGCCCATGGAACTGGGAGAAACTGGGGAAGGGAAGAGAAAAGGTTTACAAGGCTTCCACTTATTCAAAAGTGCATTTCGTTCATCGTTATGCAACACCTATTTTTTTTAGCACAGTCGGGTGCTCAGATTGAAATGATCCTATCAGCTGAGAGCTTTGTCCAAAAAGTCAACTGCAAAAAAAGGACAAGAAAGATTGAGTAAAACAGTATCTCTCATCTCCTACTCATAATCAGCCAGACACAAACCAAATAATTTCAAAACCAAACAGCACTGCCACGGAGCGGGGCCAAGAAGGACTATCAGTTTGCAGAACTACGTAGATCCTCTCACAACTCAAATCGCTCTTGACAAGTAGTTTAATTATTATTCTATCAAGGGTAATTAGTGTTTCCCAACCCCCAAGGTTGGAAAGTAAGGTTTTGCCATATGTTGTCATAGTTGTGTGATTGCTGTCAGAATGAGAGAGAGCAGAACATGAAAACAAAAGAAGAGGTTCTGGCGAGCGAGCGAGTTGTATACCTGGAGAAGCAAAAGAAGACGTAGATGATGGTGGTTGCCAGGTCAACGCTCTGTTTCCAGTCCTCCCTCAGAACTCTGGCCAGGGCTCCCAGGGCTGTCTCTGATGAGCAGCAGACACCACACAGGTCAGAGAGAAAGCAAGAGAGGAGGTGGGGAGGTGAGAAGAGAGAGTGAGGAAAGTGGTATACATATGATGTGTGTGGGGGGGGGGGGGGGGGCAAGGGGAGTGATTGAGGAAGAGGAGGGGGATTATTTGAAGTATGTTAGGATTTGAAAGGGAAGTATGCAGTTGGGGTGGAGGTGGGCAGGTAGTGGAAAGAGTCTAGCATGGAGATGACAGTCAGCTTGGGGTGGGAGGTTAAGGTAAGGAATTTGGGGGAATGTAAAGGGTTCCAGGCTCCCATGGCTTGAGCTATGGGTGATCTTCATTGTAAATATACATATCACATTGTTCCATTTCCCCTGGCCATCTCCACTTTCCTCACTGACCCGAGGTCTCATGGTTCACATGCACGTTCTACCGTTATCAACGTCTGACCATGTGATCCGTTACGACAGACAAAGTGAGCCTGTGATGCATAGTGACAGTTACAAAATGAAGCCATGCCATCATTTGACAGCTGTAATGGATGAGGACCCTGTGCTGTTGTGAGAGAAAACAGCTCTGTCGTCAGGGAAGGGAATAGGAAGGACTAGTGCTAGGCCGTTTTCTTATGAACAGGATGGGCTGGTGAGAGAGTCTGTAGATTATATCAACCAATGACACTAGAGTTTGTCTAGCCTGGCCTGTACAGCTTTTAAACACCCAGCAGAACAGAGAAGATGATTTCTCTGGAACGTAGCATTGTGACAGACTGGGAAGGAACGTACCATTCTGCAGGAGCTCCTCCAGGTTGTCTGGGTTGCGGGCGAGGTGGAGGATGAGGGTGGCACCCCTGACCTTCTCTGGGATGTCCTCATACAGCAGCTCCACATAGTGATCTATCCTGTTGATGTTGGCCTCCTCATCCAGCTGAGAACAGAGATACAGTATAGGTGAGGAATGGTGAGGGTTAAAATCATACCGACATAATACAGTGATAATCATGCTACAAACACACAGAAACAGACTTGGACACAAACAGACACACAGTCAGACACGTACACAAATTTGAAGATGCTCTGCTTACCTCCATCCCCTCAAATGGTGCGAGGTCTCTCGGCGGGTGTTTCTCTCGTTTGTCTGTGAGGAGGACAGGACAGCATGTGCACTAGTAAGCATAGCATGATAAAGGTGTATTTACACAATGAATCGCAGGCAAAGTCATTCAGATCAATTATACTTTTATTGGTCAAGTACACATACTGTATTTTGCAGATGTTATCGCAGGTGCAGTGAAATGCTTATGTTTCTATACTGCACTGTTTCCAACAGTCTCCCACACCTACTTATTCAAGGGTTTTTATTTTTACTATTTTCCACATTGTAGAATAATAGTGAAGACATCAAAACTATGAAATAACACATATGGAATCATGTAGAACCCCCCAAAAAAGTGTTAAATAAATCTAAATATATTTTACATTTGAGATTCTTCGAAGTAGCCACCCCCTCTGCCTTGATGACAGCTGTGCACACTCTTGGCATTCTCTCAACCAGCTTCATGAGGTAGTCACATGGAATGCATTGTTAAAAATGGTTAAAAATTAATTTGTTAAATTTGCCTTGTTAAAAATTTCTTTCAGGAATTTCTTTCCTTAATGCATTTAATCAGTTGTGTTGTGACAAGGTAGGGCTGGGCGATATGGCCAAAATATTATATCATGGTATTATTTTTTTTTTAAATGGACGGTATTTTGAGTTTTTAATAATAAATGTTCTACATTTGCTTTATGAGTTGTGAGTGATCCTAGGGTGGCAACACATGTATTCTAAGTGATTTCAATGAGTCTTTTATACTGTTCAATTCAACCAAAAGAAATTTCAGCACTTTTATAATTTATGCATTTCCTGCACTCAACTGCAGTGGTGGCAAAAGTACCCAATTGTCATACTAGAAGTAAGTAGAAGTAAAGATACGTTAATAGAAAATGACTCAAGTAAAAGTGAAAGTCACCCAGTAAAATACTTGAGTAAGTCTAAAAGTATTTGGTTTTAAATATACTTAAGTATCAAAAGTAAAAAAACAGATGGCACCATTTTCTTCTTTTTTTATTTTATTTACGGATAGCCAGGGGCACACTCCAACACTCAGTCATAATTTACAAACAAGGCATGTGTTTAGTGAGTCCTCCAGATCAGAGGCAGTAGATTACCAGTGATGTTCTCTTGACAAGTGCGTGAAATGGACCATTTTCCTGTCCTGAAAAAAATGTAACGAGTACTATTAGGTGTCAGGAAAAATTTATGTAGTAAAAAGTACAGTATTTTCTTTCGGAATGTAGTGAAGTAAAAGTAGTCAAAAATAAAAATGGTAAAGTACAGATACCCCAAAAAATGACATTAGTAAAAATACTTTCAAGTACTACTTAAGTACTTTACACCACTGTTCAATTGAGATCATTTCCACACTGCCACGTAGGGCTGCACGATATGGGCAAATAATCTAGGACTTATTTTTAACCAAATGTTGCAATTGCGATTTGACTTGCGAATTAGAGCAAAACTGTTGGAATCATGGAAATAGATTGACTATTTTAATTCAATAGTTAGAATATAATAGTGGGCACTTTGAATACAGTGTAGTTTCAGATGACAACGAATTAAAATGCCAGGGAGGAGTTATTGTGACAGGGTAGGAACTAAAGTGTTGATAAGTGTTTCCTAGGGGACCCTATAAGCTTTGGTTACATTGCATGTTCTCTCTAAGCTAGTTCATGTAGCTAACAATCTTGCTTTGCATATTCCTCTTTGATTTAGAAGATACTGTTGCACAAACATGCTGATTTAGGTCTACACCATCACTGGTATTATCAGGCTGTATTAGCTAGCTACGTTCGCTCTTACTCAGTACATTTATTAGCTAGCTAGCTATTAGCATTAGCGGCTAACAACTAGAACGCTAGTGGATTTATATTAAAACAGCATTAATGTCATCAACATTGTTGCATGTGCTGCATTGATACATGCAGACTGAAGGCAAGTGTATCGTGGTTGAGGAACATCAAATGCGCTCCTTGAGTGACAGGGGGCGTGGCTAGGTCTGTGTGGAAAGTGGCACAGAGAGAAAGAGCGGAAAGATATGACTCAAGTAGCGAAGTAAACTATAAAAATAGACTTTACACATGGCGTATCACATTTAACAAACCAAACATTCAAATCCCAGTATAGAAGGTAAAGTAAAAACCCAAGCCAGTCCCTGCATCAATACCGGTATACCGCCCAGCCCTAGGTGGTATACTAACCGGTCCTCGATCTAACCGGTGCCCCCACACACTGACTCTACCAGTGCCGCCTGTACAGTTGAAGTCAGAAGTTTACATACACTTAGGTTGGAGTCATTAAAAATCGTTTTTCAACCACTCCACAAATGTCTTGTTAACTGGTTCATCCAAGGGAGCAATTTCCAAACGCCACGTTCATCTTTACCAACAATAGTATGCAAGTATAAACACCATGGGACCATGCAGCTGTCATACTGCTCAGGAAAAAGACGCGTTTGGTCTCCTAGAGTTGAATGTACTTTGGTACGAAAAGTGCAAATCAATCCCAGAACAATAGCAAAGGACCTTGTGAAGATGCTAGAGCAATCAGGTGGTTTGCTGCAGGAGGGACTGGTGCACTTCACAAAATAGTCGCAAATGGGTCTTCCAAATGGAAAATGACCCCTTCCACAGTTGTGGAAGTATGCTTAAGGAAGTATGCAAAATGGCTTAAGGACAACAAAGTCAAGGTATTGGAGTGGCTGACCTCAATCCTATAGAAAATGTGTGTGCAGAACTGAAAAAACGTGTGCGAGCAAGGAGGCCTACAAACCTGACTCAGTTACACCAGCTCTGTCAGGAGGAATGGACCAACATTCACCCAACTTATTGTGGGAAGCTTGTGGAAGGCAACCCTAACATTTGACCCAAGTTAAACAATTTAAAGGCAATGCTACCAAATACAAATGTAGTATATGTAAACTTCTGACCCACTGTGAATGTGATGAAAGAAATTAAAGTTGAAATAAATCACTCTCTCTATTATTATTCTGACATTTCACATTCTTAAAATAAAGTGGTGATCCTAACTCAGCCAAGACAGGGAATTGTTACTTGGATTTAATGTCAGGAATTGTGAAAAACTGTTTTTAAACTGAATTTAAATGTATTTGGCTAAGGTGTATGTAAACTTCCGACTTCAACTGTATATAGCCGTGCTATTGTTATTTTACTGCTGTTGTTTAATTATGTTACTAATTTTTTTTTTAATTACTTAACTTTTTTTTGTTCTTAAAACTTCTTAAAGAATTGTTGGTTAAGGGCTTGTAAGTAAGCATTTCACTGTAATTCTACACCTGTTGTATTCGGCACGTGACAAATAAAATATTTGATATATACAAGATAGCTCTATTTGGTAAAAGACCAAGTCCATACTATGGCAAAAACAGCTCAAATAAGCAAAGAGAAACGAGAGTCCACCATTACTTTAAGACATGAAGGTCAGTCAATCCGGAAAATGTCAACAACTTTGGTTTTCGCAACTGCACTTCAACATCAAGCGCAATGATGAAACTGGCTCTCATGAAGACCACCACAGGAAAGGAAGACCCAGAGTTACCTCTGCTGCAAAGGATACGTTCATTAGAGTTAACAGCCTCAGAAATTGCAGCCCAAATAAATGCTTCAGAGTTTAAGTAACAGATACATCTAAAAATCAACTGTTCAGATGGCACGGTGTGAATCAGGCCTTAATGGTCAAATTGCTGCAAAGAATGAGATTTTTGGTCCCAACCGCCATGTCTGTGTGAGATGCAGAATAGGTGAACGGATGATCTCCACATGTATGGTCCCCACCGTGAAGCAAGGAGGAGGTGTGATGGTATGGGGGTGCTTTGCTGGTGACACTGTCAGTGACTTGTTTAGAATTCAATGCACACTTAACCAGCATGGCTACCGGAGCGATATGCCATCCCATCTCGTTTGCGCTTAGAGGGACTATCATTTGTTTTTCAACAGGACAATGACCCAACACATCTCTAGGCTGTGTAAGGGCTATTTGACCGAGGAGAGTGATGGAGTGCTGCATCAGATGACCTGACCTCCACAATCACCCGGCCTCAAGCCAATTGAGATGGTTTGGGATGAGTTGGACCGCAGAGTGAAAGAATAGCAGCCAACAAGTGCTCAGCATGTGGGAACTCCTTCAAGACTGTTGGAAAAGCATTCCAGGTGAAGCTGGTTGAGAGAATGCTAAGAGTGTGCAAAGCTCTCATCAAGGCAAAAGGTGGCTACTTTGAAGAATCTCATATATAAAACATATTTTGATTTATTTAACACTTTTTAGTTACTTTATGATTCCATATGTGTTATTTCACAGGTTTTGATGTCTTCACTAATATTCTACAATGTAGAAAATAGTAAAAAATAAAGAAAAACCTTTGAATGAGTAGGTGTGTCCAAACCTTTGACTGGTACTGTATGTCAGCTGTCAATACTGGCCGGGAGGTTGTCTTCTCTCAAATGAGCCATTGATCATATTTTTGCAATATTCCTACTTGAGGTCGACCAGCATGGCCGATTTCAAGTTTTCATAACAATCGGTAGTCAGCATTTTTTGACGCAGAATACGGACGATTACATTGCACTCCACGAGGAGACTGCGTGGCAGGCTGACCACCTGTTACGTGAATGCAGGAATGAGCCAAGGTAAGTTGCTAGCTAGCATTAAATGTATCTTATAAAAAACAAATCTTAACATAATCACTAGTTAAACTAATAATGTTATCAACCATGTGTAGTTCGCTAGCTTGTCCTGCGTTGCAAATAATCATTGCGGTGCTTGTTAATTTATAATTTTTCGCCAAAACGGGTGATGATTTAACAAGCGCATTCACGAATAAAAGCACTGTCGTTGCACCAATGTACCTAACCATAAACATCAATGCCTTTCTTAAAATAAATACACAAGTATATATTTTTAAACCTCCATATTTAGTTAAAAGAAATTCATGTTAGCAGGCAATATAAATAGGGAAATTGTGTCACTACTCTTGCGTTCTGTGCAAGCAGTCAGGGTATATGCCGCAGTTTGGGCCGCCTGGCTCGTTGCGAACTGTTTGAAGCGACCATTTCTTCCTAAACAAGACCGTAATAAATTTGCCAGAATTTTACATAATTATGACATAACATTGAAGGTTGTGCAATGTAACAGCAATATTTAGACTTAGGGATGACACCCAGTTAGGGAAGACACCCGGTTCCCTATTTCACTGAAAGAATAAACGTTTTGTTTTCGAAATAGTAGTTAGATAGTTTCCGGATTTGACCATATTAATGACCAAAGGTCCGTATTTCTGTGTGTTTATTATATTATAATTATGCTGGTGTGTGGGATTACTGACGACAGGATACATTTACATTTACATTTAAGTCATTTAGCAGACGCTCTTATCCAGAGCGACTTACAAATTGGAAAGTTCATACATATTCATCCTGGTCCCCCCGTGGGAATTGAACCCACAACCCTGGCGTTGCAAGCGCCATGCTCTACCAACTGAGCCACACGGGACCATACATACAAATACGCTTGTTATCAGAGCCTGGGCCAGTTTGAGTGTATTCCCATGTTTGAGAATACACTCAAACTGGCCCAGGCCATGGAGTCCGTGAATAGAAATGCACTGGATTTGCAGGCAAGGGGTGCAACTGCATGCCATACAGTAAAAGAGAGCAGCTCTGAGCTCGCTGAGATTCAAAGAAGGGAAAGCCGCGGGGCAGCCCCTCCGGTTAATAGAGACTGTTATAGTTGCAAAGGCAAACACAAAGCATTTGAATGTAAATTCAAACATGAAAAGTTTTATGCATGTTGGATAATATGACACATTGCGAGGGCGTGCCACAATTAGAAAAAGCTACGAGCTACAGAAAATAAAATGAACAGAAGAAAACCGAATAGCGACGCTATAACTACCGCTCAAATTAAGTAATAGAAAGTGAGTGCGCAGACGCAGAGCAAGCGCTCTCAATGTACAGTGTACATTGGGTGAATATGAAAAAGGTGAAGCCTTTTATTGTGGAAATGGGAATAAATGGATTTAAGGTACCGTTTGAACTAGACACAGGATGTAGTGTCACACTGATGAACAGGTCCCAATTCAATGAGAAGTGGAAAAAAGGTGAAGTGGACAAACTGAAAGACATCCCCAATTAAACTCAAAACGTACACAGGGGAAAAACTGGCATTGGAGTTGCTGATGTTCAGGTGGAATATCAAGGCCAAAATAAAAGTCTGCCTCTCTTAATAGCGGAAGGTACTGGCCCCAGCTTACTAGGGAGATGGTGGTTGGAGGAAATAAAATTGAACTGGGATGAAATCAAACATGTCACCACAGAGACATTGACACTGCAGCAGGTGATTTCAAAGCATGACTGTGTTTTCAAAGCGCTAGGGACATTGAAAGGGGTCTAAGCTACCATTCATGTTGCTCCAGATGCTACTCCCAGATTCTATTGGCCAAGATCAGTTCCATATGCCATGTTGTTGCCAGCGGACAAAAAGTACTCTCAGCTGGCTATCATATTCGGAATATAGAGATTCCACAAGTACTTATACGGGGTAACATTCACTATTGTGACCGACCATAAGCCTCTGATCTCTCTGTTCCATGAACAAAAGCCAGTACCACAAATGGTCTCTCCAAGAGTTCAACGTTGGGCTGTGTGGCTCAGGGCCATCATGTACAGAAGCCAGGTAGATACCATGGGAATGCTGATGCTCTGAGTAGGCTGCCGTTCCAGAAATCATCGCTCAGGAAGGAGAAAAGGACCAAGTCTTGATGATCGATGTGTTGGATGGTGCACCGGTGAACACAGCACAAAATCAGGCAATGGACTCCAAAGGATGTGACGCTATCACAAGTGCATGAATTTATCCTGAAAGGATGCGCTACAGTGACAGAGCCTCAGATCATGCCTTACTACGCTCGCCGCTTGGTCTTGAGTGTTTGAGATGGGTGTGTTCTGTGGGATTCAAGAGTAGCTTTCCCAGTAGCGGGGAATGCTACTGAAGTTGTTGCACCAGTCACATCAAGATACGTCTGGTGGCCAAAGATGGACCAGGATGTGGAAAATGAGGTTAGCCTGTGTACAGATTGTCAGAGTAACAGGAAGTCACCCCCCCCACCGTGCCATTACATCCATGGGAATGGCCGGGAAAACCATGGACACGACTACATGTGGACTACACTAGACCCTTCCTAGGGAAAATGTTGCTCGTGCTGATTGATTCTCATTCAAAGTGAATGGATGTTTACCCCATGAACACGTCAACATTGCACGCCACGATTGAGAAGTTGAGACAAAGCTTCAGTGTCAAGGGATTGCCTGAATTGCTGGTTAGCGACAATGCTACTTGTCTTACAAGCACTGAATTCACAAGTTTCATGAAACAAAATGGAATTCAGCATGTAACGTCGGTCCCTTTTCACCCATTTTCAAACGGAACAGCAGAAGGTGCGGTTCAGATCTTGAAGGAGATCAAATCAAATTGTATTTGTCACATGCGCCAAATACAACAGGTGTAGACCTTACCGTGAAATGCTTACTTACAAGCCCTTAAACAACAATGAGGTTCAAGAAATAGAGTTAATAAAATATTTACTAAATAAACTAAATTGACACAATAAAAAAGTTACAATAAATGTACATAACAATAACGAGGCTATATACAGGGGGCACGGTACCGAGTCAATGTGCGGGGGTACAGGTTAGTCGAGGTAATTTGTAAAGAGCCTGTAAAACGGCAGCCCTCCCTCCCCTCGGGCGCCTTTAGAGGAAGATGCAAGGGGACAGCATTGAAACAAATGTGTCAAGCTACAGGATCACTCCTTAAGCTACAACTGGGTTGTTACCTTCAGAAATGCGAATGTCAAGGAGATTAAGGTCAACCTTGGATCTCATCAGGCCAGACTTAAAAGTGAAAATACAACAAAAGCAATGGAATCAAAAACGTAATCATGATAACAGAGCCAAACTCAGAACTTTCTCACCTGGAGACGATATCTACACAAGAAACAATGGGTTTGGTCCCAAATGGATTCCAGCTAGAATTTGAGGATTGTGCAGGACCAGTATCACATACTGTGATCATCGGAAGTGGACAAAGACTAAGGAGGCACGTGGCTCAGATCTGAGCTCAAATTCCAGTTCCATCCGTGGACTTGGATCAATGCTTAAACGAGCAGGACAGGACATTGGAACGTTCACCAGAGCTGCAGTTGGACAAACAACCTGAGACCAACAAGGCTCAACTTCCTGAGAGCACCAGTCCGGGTCAAACACCTCCTGTGAAGTCTCCACAAAAAGACTTTGTTTCACCATGAAGTGGTGAAGTGCTGGTAGCACCAGCTACACTACCTCTGAGACACTATTAGAGAGACGTCCGCCAGACTATTTCAGATCCTATTTATTTTATTTAACTAGGCAAGTCAGTTAAGAACAAATTGTTATTTACAGTTTGATGGCTTGGAGATAAAAGCTGTTTTTCAGTCTCTCGGTCTATATGGTAGCGGGGTGAACAGGCCGTGGCTCGGGTGGCTGAGGTCCTTGATCTACTTGGCCTTTCTGTGACACCAGATGCTGTAGATGTCCTGGGGGCCAGGCAGTGCGCCCCTGGTGATGCGTTGGGCTGAATGCACCACCCTCTGGAGTGGTATTCATTGATGTGAACGTCAAGAAACTTGAAGCTTCGTTTTGTTGACATTGAGAGAGAGGTTGTTTTCCTGGCACCACTCTGCCAGGGCCCCTCACCTCCTCCCTGTAGGCTGTCTTGTCGTTGTTGGTAATCAGGCCTACCACTGTTGTGTCGTCAGCAAACTTGATGATTGAGTTGGAGACGTGTATGGCCACGCAGTCATGGGTGAACAGGGAGTACAAGAGAGGGTTGAGCACGTACCCTTTTATGGGGCCCTTGTGTTGAGGATCAGCATGGTGGAGGTGTTGTTGCCTACCTTCACCACCTGGGGTCAGCCCGTCAGGAAGTCCAGGACCCAGTTGCACAGGGCGGGGTTCAGACCCAGGGCCTCGAGCTTAGTGATGAGCTTGGAGCACAATATGGTGTTGAAGGCTGAGCTTTCATCGATGAACAGCATTCTTACATACTTATTCCTCTTGTCCAGATGGGATAGGGCAGTGTGCAGTGCAATGGCAATTGAGTCTTCCGTGGGTCTGTTGAGGAGGTATGCAAATTGTAGTGTGTCTAGGGTGTTGTCGGGTAAGGTGGAGGTGATATGATCCTTAACTAGCCTATCAAAGCACTTCATGACGACAGAAGTGAGTGCTACAGGGCGATAGTAATTTCATTCAGTTACCTTCACTTTCTTGGATACAGGAACAATGGTGGACATCTTGAAGCAAGTGGGGACAACAGATTGGGACAGTGAGAGATTGGATATGTCTGTCAACACTCCAGCCAACTGGTCTGCACATGCTCTGAGGACGCAGCTTGGAATTTGGTCTGCTATAGCCCATAGAAACTCATTGAATAACACAATCAGAAATGGCAAAACAGACAGTCCAAAAATGCATAATAAATATTAAGGTTGTGAAGTGTCTGTCCTATATCTAGAAGATATATAAAAATTTAACTCTGGAATTATTAAATGTTTTACACATATTTAACCCCTTTTTGGAGGGCACAAAACTACTTCCATCAATTTTTAAAACCGGTACGGGGTTAACTTCAGATGAGTCCCATGACACTTGTGGGGGTCGTAGAACAAAACAGAGAACACCATCATGTTCGTGAGAGTCTCCCCTTTCCATGGCGAGGTCAGACTGATTTTCAGGATGTCTCCTGGTCTGACAAACAGCGCTGTAGCTCTGCCACTTTACACCGCAGATGCGGTAGGCCGACATAGGCGGATGCAGTGGATTGAGATGCAGGCTATGCAATTTTGATGGGGAAAAGGTGTTTAGCTGGTCCTAATTTGCCGAAGAGGGCAGGGGAAGGCCTTGTAACTGTCCCGGAAGGGGGAGAAGCAATGGTCCAGAGTTCTCGATGTGCACAGGAGATGTGTTGATAGAAATTTGGTAGCGTTTTCCTCAGATTTCCTTTATTAAAGTCACCAGCTACAATAAATGCGGCCTCAGGATATTTGCAGTTTCCAGTTCGCGCAAAGTCCAGAGTAGTCGTCGCAGTGTTGGCTTGGTGGGAGATATACACGACCGTGACGATGACTGAAGAAAATTCTCTCAGGAGGTAATGTGGTCAGCATTTGATAGGTATTGCAGATCATGAAAACAAAAGGACTTGAGTTCCTGCATGTTACCACAATCACACCATGAATAGTTAATCATGAAACATACACCTCCGCCTTTCTTTTTCTCGGAGAGTTGTTTCTTCCTGTCCGCGCGATGGATGGAGAACCCAGCTGGCTGAATGTACAGGGACAGTATATCTGAGCGTACCAGAGCGCAGAATAACTGATGAATTTACGAACGCTCAACACCCATTTAATATGGCCGGTGTCAGTAAATGCCTGCAAAAAAGCTAATTAAATTGTTGCCAGCAGCACAGTTACAGTCACCAACGCTCTGGATAACATGAAAACAGCCTAACCAGCTCTGCTACAGCGAGTAAAACGGTCAGAGTGAGGTGTTCTCCCATTTGTCTGGAAGTAGCTAGCCAGTTAGCTTGTGTGCTTGACTGCAGTGTCGTTGTGATGGTCAGAACGCTCGGATCAACCCTACTCCTCTGGTAGTGTACGCTCTGAATCAGGGATGCAAACTGGTGAGGGCCCAAAAAGGTGACACTTTTTTTTTTTCACTGAAACATGCAAACAAAAATCCCTGATAGGGGGAAATGCAGGTTAACTAATTAAACAACAAAGACTATGATCTACATGATCAGTCTCTGTGTGTAAAATAAAGTGGTTAAAACCTCTCCGGGATTGGTGTCCCCCCTACGGGACGGTTGAGCGAACGTAGGCTAATGTGATTAGCATGAGGTTGTAAGTAACAAGAAAAAATCCCAGGACATAAGCTTTCTGCCCATATCAGATATGTCTAAATTAGGCACATTTGGGCAGTCTTGATACAACATTTTGAACAGATATGCAATGGTTCATTGGATCAGTCTAAAACATTGCACATACACTGCTGCCATCTAGAGGCCAAAATCTACAGAATCAACTTCCGGTAGACAGGCGTAGCGCCAATATGCTCAACTGAAAGGATACTGTTTGTTTACAGTTTACTAAAATGAACTAAAAGTATGTAGTATGTACTCATTAAGTATGTAGTATTAGTATGGGTATTCGAACACAGCTTATGTCTGTCGGCAACATCTTGCAGGGACAGGCATTATCATGATGGAACCATTACCTGATTTCTTGCGGTTCTGCAGGTAGAAGAGCAATTGCTCCACCTCTGATAGTTTAGATGGATGAATGAGCCTGCATTCCTCCACCACCTTCCGAGCTAGGGAGGCAATGTCCGTGTTGGCGTTCAAGCTTTTTAGGCGGATGCTGTGAATAGAAAATACACATGCAACATAATTTTGAGACATTTTCTAAGAAACAACATTGCTAGTTCCAATAACTCTTCAATGTGATGGGAAACGAACGATAGTTTTGGTCTATGTTTCCCCTGGGACCCTACTTAGTTGTGAACATGTAAAATGGTATAAAAGCACCCCTTTTCAGGTGAGTGACTGAAAAACAACAATCTCATTCCTAGTAGCTTAGTAACATTAAGTTACATTAGGTTAGCCTCTTTTAGAATCCAAGAGTGAAATAATTACTCTCGTCTCTAACATGTAGGCTCAGCATTCCCGAACAGTCCCGTTACAAGTCAGAATGTTGAACAAACTTCATTTCAACTTACTTCACCTGTTGTCTGCCGATTTTGGCCCTATGTCAGAGGTAATCTGAGACAAAATATCCACGGGGAAGTGTTATCAACCCGACCTTCAGTACACTGGTCTGTATATTGGTTTTTCACACGTGATAAACACTTGCCCAATATGGCCAAGCCTAACCAAACCACAGCCCGAACATTGTCCGAGGCAATCAGCTGTCAAACACTTCCAGCTGATTGTGAGGAAACGTGATTTGGTCGACTATGTCCGGTTACATTCGGCTATTGTTTACATATATTGCATCATGAGCAATCCGTTAGGTGATTGAAAATACAAGTGACAGAACCTACCAGCACCGCAAAAAGCACCACAAAAAAAATTGGGTAAACAACAATTTCTTGTGGATACCCCATCTCCATCTCCTACCGTCAAAACGACCAACAGCACAGAAAACCAGTAAAGTGTAAATATCATTTTTTTCAACATTCTGGCTTGTAGAGACTCTTGCTTCTTTTTTAGGCAGACTCTTTCAGACTGAATAGCCATGGGGTACCCATGGTTACAGTCTGATGTTTAAGCAAACATCAGGCATGTGTGTAGCTAGACCCATGCTTACATTTTCTGACACTCCTTGCGTTCCCCAACCATCAGGTCTCCCATCTCACCGAGGATAGTTGCCTCCAACTCATACTGAACGATGAGGGCTTTCTCTGTCGGGTGGACATCCAAACTCCCCCCTTTCACTTTCCTAAGGAATTAGATAAATGGCCAAGTGTCACATGAAGTGTTCATGATGGAAAACCAGATGATAAACCGGTTTTGATTTACAACATTTAGTTTCAACCACTAAATTGTTAGCTAGACAGTAAACTTGAAGCCTATACTTAAATACATTTTTTCATATCATTTTAAGACAATTTTCACATTGTTAAATTTCAATAACAGCTGATTGCTAGTCATAGTTTGGGTGTAATCATTATTCCAAACAGTTGCATTTTCAACAAAAACAAGAGTTTCTATTGGAAAAATGTAGGTAGGTGCAGCAATGGCTAGAAGAGATTCAGCTTCTGTCAGATTTGACTTACACAGCAGGTTACGATAATTAACGTAGCCGGTTAGGATATTTCGGTTAAGGTTAGGAAAATGGTTAGAATTAGCTAAAATGTCCCCCAAAAATGTAATTCATTTAATTTAACAAAAGCTGCATCCCTTCTAGCCATGACCGGTAGGCCCCTCCCCATTTTTCGTTCCGTTTAAGAAACGTTTCGCTACAGAATAGGCGTAATGAATACGCCCCTGGCTAGCTAACGTTAGCTGCTAGTTAGGTGCTTGCAACCGTTACCTTTTCAAATACCGAGCATCTTCTGCTTGCAATTTTTCCATTTCGGAAATAATGGAAAACTCATATAAAATGTTCTTTCACAGTAATTTCAACAGAACGACTGGATTTGTTAGCTAAATGTAGAGCTCTCATCGTTTATGCTTTTGCTTTGTGTTGCTAGGATTGAGACTGTCATCCCAGCATGCAAAGCAGAAAATGAGAGAAAAAGCATAGAACGTTGAAATGCGGACAAGAGAGCAACTTATCGCCATCTGTAGGTCTGGAGGAGAACATGTACAGCTGGAAAGGGATACAGTTACAGGTGGGTGACTTCAGGTTTGTTTATCCGTTGACTGGGTTTAGCAGATACTGTATGTTATCCATTGTCCAATGTCCACATATGTTGTTCCAGCCAGGGACCTCATGCATGAACAACATGCATTATGTTGTTTCTGGTATGACATAGTCAGGTAATGGATTCTTCAATTTCACACTTTTGTTGGATCTGATTTGTCCAGTTTTTCTAATCAGTGAAATGTAGTGCTTTTCCTTTAATCTAAGGAAACATCTTCCATTTGTAAGCCATTTCCTTTGTAACCAGCTGGTGATGTATTTGAATCCTTTTTTATTAAGTTCAAGGCTGTGTTTGATTGGTCGGACATCTTTTTTAAGTAGCGTAGCTAACATGATGGACGTCCCAACAGAAGGTTCTGGTCTCTGAGGTCGCAGGGTTAGGTGACGTTGACAATGGACCTTACAGTTCTGGATGTAAATATGTGAACTTAGTGGCTAAATGTTATGTAACAGCTCAGAGCTAGGGAAAATGAATTATTCAAATCCATTTTCTTATCTGACTATTACACTGGAATGGACTCCTTCAACCCTGTTTTAAGATGAATTGTTATACACAATGTAACAGTCTGAATGCAGTCCATAAATAATGATTGCACATATGAAGGGTACAGAAAATGAGATATAGTTGAGTTATACTGTAAACCCTTTATCATCTTAACAGTCTGAACAGTCTAGTCAACAAGCCATTAATATTGACCGCACGTGTTAAAGGGACAGAACATGTGATTGCACAACTTGAGCTAGCTGATTTTAGCCTTTCGAAGTGACAAGTGATGTCATCACTCTGAAATTTGAATCCGTAGGCGAGAAGCTACACTGGTATTTATTTTCTGGTTGAAACAGAATTTACTGGGCATTGGCCAGCATATGAATTCTATGGGCAACACATTGCCTTTTACTATAAAGTCAACTGAAGTGAGTGAAAGGATGGGTGATGTTTACAGTTCGCCAATGTACATTCGGTTATGTGCTGGCCAAGACTAACTTACTGTAAAATATATGTAGGAGTGTTTAATGAGGAGTGTTTGATACTATTTACCATAAAGGCATTTGCATAGGATTGGCCATGCAGACTTGTTCTTTTTCTGATATCCTCTGCAGATCATGGTGCATCAACATCCAAGTCATTATTAAAGGCTATGTACAGTATTGTTGACACTCACGAGGGACGATAATGCTTCTTTTTGGGATCTGAAATGTTGATTGAGCATGGTGACACATACACACTGGGGATTTCCCTGGAGACATGAAGGCAGATTCTTGAACCATAAGTCAGACTTACTGACACATATCTGGACCAGAAGTTCAGAGACAACAAAAACTGAGAGGCTAGGGCGATGCTTCAGCATCTGACTATCGGCAGAAAAGAAATGTCAAACAGTTTGAGTTTTGGACCGGGTGTGCCTTATCATGTGATAAGTCCAAATGTCTCTATTCAAAGCTTTAAATATAAGTGAATATTTACATGTTGTTGAGTGAATGCATGCATGGTCTGACATACATTTAAATGACTTATCACTCACTGTGTAAATTAGGCTTCTTGAGACAAGAACACTGCATATGCAGTGCATGCTATGTATAGATACAAACATGAGAAGATATTGCTAAAAAATAACTGCTACATTATATGGCTGTAAGTGCCGGGTGAATGTATGGTCCGCCTTGTGTGCTTCTGGTATTTGTGGGTTGAAAGCTCAAATACCACTCGGCATGCCTGCTCTTCTTGAGGGAGGAGGCTTCTTCTGAAACAGATAGCTAGTGTCCCACCCTCCGTCCCTGGCTCCTCTCTCACCCCTCCCAAGCCAAAGGCTCAAGCAGGTGACCCGTTAAGCCAGGGTCAGTTTTCAGCACCATCTCAAGAGGGGATCCCAGCCTATCCCTTTTTTTCCACGCTGCCTGAGGCTACCACCCGACACCAGGATCCACAGACATAGCACCACAGAAGCAACAACACTCTCACACTCGGTTCACACACACTACTCGCTCGCTAGACTGGACACACACAGAGTAGGGACACTGCCACAGGCACACTAGGTCACACACACAGACCGTTGATTCACACATAACTTGCTCGCTGTGCTGGACACACACACAGGGCAGGGATGTCTTCGAGCCTGGAAGACACACAAAGAGCAGGGATGTCTTCCAGCCCTCGACCTAACATGGAGTTCCAAGCTCTCCACCAGGCCCATCAGAACCGCTGTAAGAACACAGATGCGTCCATGTGTCGCCACAGCCTGTCCTTCCATCTGCACCATACCATGAGGACTGAATTATTTGCCAGCTTCCTGTACCTGATGGAGCAGATCCCCCTGGGTAAGGATAGAGGCGCCACCAACCGCCCTCATGGGGCTCTGGGCAAAGTGAGGGGGGATGGGTGTGTTTGAGCATGATGCGTGCACTTTAAAGGGTAAACGAACAGGAGTCTTACCACACAGGCAGAGATACAGTGTGTACTGTAGGCTGTAAATGATCTATGTGGGTATATAATATATGAGACAATCTGTCTTAATGGGACTTCTCTGCATTAATAAAGGTTAAAAAAAAAATATCCAAGTACAGTGTGTGCTTGCTGGCTGTCTGATATTGCACCATACAGTCCAGCTCCTATAGCAGAGATAATGTGCACCTGATCTAATTTATAGCCCTCTAATTTATAACCCTGATTCAGGTCCTATAATCAGTTGAAAATGTCTCCACCATCTAACCATACTACCATTATTATGATCAAACAAGAGATGGAACATATGCCTCTAAATGACTGATAATATACGAAAAAGATAGTAGCACTCTGTAATGGGATACTACTACTGTACTTACAGTGACCTTGCTTAATGAAAACTTGATTTCCCCAATGAGTGTTCAGTGGGTAAAACCAACCTGTTCAAAACAAGCCCTATCAATGGCATGGTATGTGTCGTGTCTAAGCATCAACTCTGCCCTGTCATGAAGTGTGTAATTCACAACAGTCAGTTTCATAGTCATATTATTTACACATGGCAGCCAGGAATTTTTATGGGTTGAATAAAAGCCTGTTTTTATGTCTTGCTAAATGTTACATTTACACAGGCAGCCAAATTCGGATCTTTTTTTTTTTACAAATTGGTATTTTGACCAATCAGATCCCCCTCTGAAAAATAGCTTATGTGGAAAGACCTGATGTGATTGGTCAAAATACCAATTAGTGGAAAAAATATCTTAATTTGCCTGCCTGTGTTTGAGACAATTACATATTTTCTTGAAGGGGAACAGAAACCAATAGTTGTCATATCCATCTTGATATCAGATAGAGGTACAGATAGCAAGAAGATGTATTTCGTACAGCTCTGTAGTCTCATAGTAGATTGATCGTTGTGATTGTTTCAACAAGATGAAGAGGGCAAATTCAGAACAACAGTGAAATGACAAATCTGCATGTAGAAACAGTAGGTGACCTTTTGTACAGTATGTGGTGAAATTCAGGCCTTTGGTAAGAGAAGACATATACAATGTGTTTGTCCAAACAGATGGAGGTACACAAAGGCTAGTAAAGAGAAACACTCCTTCCACTAATGAGATGAACTAATTATGGTGATGATAGGGGAAGGTGACCGTAAAATGGCAGCTGACTGGCAGAACACCTTTAACACACACATCTCTTTCACACTCTCTCTCTCTTTCTTCCCCTCCTCTGAGACGTCTTGTCCTTGTAACTATACTTAACCCTCTTTCCTCAAGGCGTCCCTATAAGGTCAGATGACTGAGTGTGCACACCAATATTGTATCAGAATACAGTCTCTGTGCCAAACCTGATGCCTTGTGATCCTGAAACATTTCTCTGATAAAATGGTCTGCCAAGTGAACACCTGATTCCAGAGGTCTTGAATGTGCTTGGCATCCCTCTGGGCACACACTGGTCATTTCAACATACTGTGAAGTGGAATCAATGTGGAAAATAAGTCATCAATCAGTACTGTTTTCATCCAATTTCAACCAGCGTTGTAAAAATTGAAATAAGGGTAAAACTTTACCTTAAATACATTGACTTACCTTGACTAACAGGTTGTTACATTTATCTAATTTCAACATAATCATCAGAACTACTCTATGTACAAGTTGAAATTTCACATAGAAATGTGAAACATATTTTTCATCATATATTCAATATACGTATATTGGGTGGTTGATGTTATTTAATTTGAGATTTGATTAGATATATTTTATTAGACCTTGTTTCAATGTTGATAGTAAAATGGTATGTTTGAATCAACGTCATTGTTTCAACGTCATATCTACCTAAAAAAAAGGGGTACAGATGAAGTCGGAAGTTTACATACACCTTAGCCAAATACATTTAAACTCAGTTTTTCACAATTCCTGACATTTAATCCTAGTAAAAATTCCCTATTTTAGGTCAGTTAGGATCATCACTTTATTTTAAGAATGTGAAATGTCAGAATAATAGTAGAGAGAATGATTTATTTCAGCTTTTATTTCTTTCATCACATTCCCAGTGGGTCAGAAGATTACATACACTCAATTAGTAATTGGTAGCATTGCCTTTAAATTGTTTAACTTGGGTCAAACGTTTCTGGTAGCCTTCCACAAGAATCCCACAATAAGTTGGGTGAATTGTGGCCCATTCCTCCTGACAGAGCTGGTGTAACTGAGTCACGTTTGTAGGTCTCCTTGCTCGCATATGCTTTTTCAGTTCTGCCCACAAATGTTCTATGGGATTGAGGTCAGGGCTCTGTGATGGCCACTCCAATACCTTGACTTTGTTGTCCTTAAGCCATTTTGTCACAACTTTGGAAGTATGCTTGGGGTCATTGTCCATTTGGAAGACCCATTTGCGACCAAGCTTTAACTTCCTGATTGTTGTCTTGAGATGTTGCTTCAATATATCCACATAATTTTCCGTCCTCATGATGCCATCTATTTTGTGAAGTACACCAGTCCCTCCTGCAACAAAGCACCCCACAACATAATGCTGCCACCCCCGTGCTTCACGGTTGGGATGGTGTTCTTTGGCTTGCAAGCCTCTCCATTTTTCCTCCAAATATAACGATGGTCATTATGGCCAAACAGCTGTATTTTTGTTTCATCAAGAGGACATTTCTCCATTTCTCCAAAAAGTACAATCTTTGTCCCCATGTGCAGTTGCAAACCATAGTCTGGCTTTTTTTATGGCAGTTTTGGAACAGTGGCTTCTTCCTTGCTGAGCGGCCTTTCAGGTTATGTCGATATAGATACCTGTTTTCTCCAGCATCTTCATAAGGTCCTTTGCTGTTCTTCTGGGATTGATTTGCACTTTTCACACCAAAGTACGTTCATCTCTAGGAGACAGAACACGTCTCCTTCCTGAGTGGTATGACGGCTGAGTGGTCCCATGGTGTTTATACTTGCGTACTATTGTTTGTACAGATGAACGTGGTACCTTCAGGCATTTGGAAATTGCTCCCAAGGATGAACCTTTTGATTTTTCCATGTCAAGCAAAGAGGCGCTGAGTTTGAAGGTAGGCCTTGAAATACATTCACAGGTACACCTCCAATTGACTCAAATTATGTCAATTAGCCTATCAGAAGCTTCTAAAGCCATGACATCATTTTCTGGAATTTTCCAAGCTGTTTAAAGGCACAGTCAACTTAGTGTATGTAAACTTCTGACCCACTGGAATTGTGATACAGTGAAATAACCTGTCTGTAAACAATTGTTGGAAAAATGACTTGTGTCATGCACAAAGTAGATGTCCTAACCGACTTGCCAAAACTATAGTTTGTTAACAAGAAATTAGTGGAGCGGTTGAAAAACTTGTTTTAATGACTTCAACCTAAGTGTATGTAAACCTCCGACTTCAACTGTATATTGAAATAAAATGTGAAGCCACAGTCCAACGATTTCTGCCTGAAAAGTGACTCCTACTGGTATATGAGCTTTGGAAACAAACTGTGGTCATTTGAGCTGAGCTATCATGTCAACACATTTAGACAATGACCAGCTTCCATACTCATTTGCGTAGAATAGATTGTCTGTTATATATGTTATTCATAATATACAGTATATATACTATGCATGCAGAAGATACATCTCCTTCAAATGGTGATATTTGGTTGCATTTAAATTCAATATCCAGTGTATCTACAAATGAATGATCGATATGTTGCATTCAAGTCTCCATCTCAACCAAAAATCCAATTTATAGAATAGCACTTAATCAAATCAAACATGAAATGCACTTCAAATAAAGTTTGATTTGAGTTAGTCCTGTTCTTCAACTTCGATGTCTGTTTGAGATGGAGACATGAATCCAACATATTGATAACGTACAGATCAAATTTGAAATCAACCAACCATCCTTCATACAGAAGACCATATCCAAATGTAAAAGTGTATTATTCATATCGTGAATTTGACATCCTATGTATAGGGCTAACGGTAGCTACTTCTAAACTTCTAAAGATCCAATCAACCTTGGATGAATGACAGTATACCTAGCTACAAGTTGAAATGATGCTGTCCTTTTGTTGGGCAAATCAGATATCAATGTAGTTCACATAAATCCAACCTCACTCCGGATTTACTCTCCCATCAGCTTGTGTAAGAAAAGTTAGAGGAATTACTTTAAACTATTCAATGTTATTTTGGTAGTCTACACAAATTGGTACAGTATGTAAGATGATCAATGTTTAAATGTGTTGACATGACAGCTCAGCTGAATCGAACGCAGCTTGTTTGCCAAGCGGGGTACATAGAGGTAGGCATCTGGATGGTAGACTTCTCACTGAAGTGCATTACCCCCCATATACCAGTAGGAGTCAATGTTCAGACAGGAATTGTTGGACTGTGACTTCCCATTTTATTTCAATATACCTCTTTATTTAGGTTGATGGCATGACGTTGAAACAATGACGTTGATTCAAACATACCATTTTACTATCAACATTGAAACAAGGTCAAATAAAATATGACTAATCAAATATGAAATTCAACATCATTTCAACCACCCAATATTGAATATAGGATGACAAATATTTTTTCCGTTTCCTATTTGGAATTTTCAACACAATTTCAACATATTCATAATTCTGACGATTATGTTGAAATTAGATTGATGTAACAATCTGTTTGTCAAGTTAAGTCAATGCAGTTAAGTTTAAGTTTTAACGTAATTTCAATGTTTACAACCCTGGATGAAATGAGATGAAAACAGTACGGAACTAAAATATAAACGCAACATGCAGCAATTTTAAAATATTTTACTGAGTTACAGTTCATATAAGAAAATCAGTCAATTTATATAAATGAATTAGGCTGTAATCTATGGATTTCACATGACTGGGAATATAGATATGCATATGTTGGTCACAGGTACTTTTAAAAAAAACAGCAAAGCAAAGGTACTCACAGGCACAACGGACATTGGAACAATAATCGACAAGACAATGGTGAACAAAGGGCACACTTACACAATTACTAATCAGGGGAGAATATGGGGACCAGGTGTGCGTAATGACACAGTTCAGTTCCTAGAGGCCGGTGACGTAGACCTCCGAAACTGGTGCACGGAATGAGCAACAGTACCAGAGGGATCCGTGACATCTCCTTTGGAAAAGAGTTGGTTAGGCTGTTGATTGTGGCCTGTGAAATATTGTCCCACTCCTCTTCAATGGCTGTGCGAAGTTGCTGGATTTTGGCGTGAACTGGAAAGCACTGTCGTACTAGTCAATCCAGAGCATCCCAAACATGCTCAACGGGTGACATGTCTGGTGAATATGCAGGCCATGAAGAACTGGGACATTTCAACTTCCAGGAGTTGTATACAGATCCTTGCGACATGGGGATGTGCATTATCACGCTGAAACATGAGGTTATGGCGGTGGATGAATAGCACGACAATGGGCCTCAGGATCTTGTCACGGTATCGCTGTACTTTCAAATTGTCATCGATAAAATGCAATTGTATTTGTTGTCCGTAGCTTATGCCTGCCCGTACCATAACCCCTCCGCCACCATGGAGCACTATGTTCACAACGTTGACATCAGCAAACCGCTCACCCACATGACGCCATACCAGGATTCATCTGTGAAATGCACACTTCTCCAGCGTGCCAGTGGCCATCAACGGTGAGCATTTGCCGACTGAAGTCGGTTATGACGCCAAACTGCAGTCAGATCAAGACCCTGGTGTGGACGACGAGCACGCAGATGAGCTTCCCTAAGACGGTTTCTGCAGAAATTCTTCGGTTGTGCAAACCCACAGTCTCATCAGCTGTCCGGGTGGCTGGTCTCAGACGATGGGCTGGCGTGGTTACACGTGGTCTGCGGTTGTGAGGCCGGTTGAACGTACTGCCAAATATTCAAAAATTATGTTAAAGGAGGCTTATGGTAGAGAAATTAACATTAAATTATCTGGCAACAGCTCAGGGGAAACTTGAGACATCTGTGGCATTGTGTTGTGTGACAAAACTACACTTATTTAGAATGGCTGTCACGACTTCCGCCGAAGTCGGTTTGTTTTTCCGTGTTATTTCATGAAGATGTTTATTGGTAAACATAATTCTTGTGACTTTTGTGCGTTTTGCACTTTTGCCTCAATAAAGTGTGCGTGTCACGATTGCCGTCGTTGTGGAAATGACCGGACCAAGGTGCAGCGTGGTGAGCATACATTTTTCATTATTATAAATGTCGCCAACAAAAAAAGAAACAACAAAAATGAATGTGAAGCTTACTAGGGCTATACAGGCCACTAACAAAGACAACTACCCACAAAATACAAAAGGAAATAAGGCTGCCTAAGTATGATTCCCAATCAGAGACAACGATAGACAGCTGTACCTGATTGAGAACCATACCCGGCCAAAACATAGAAACACAGAACATAGAGTTTCCTACCCGAGTCACACCCTGACCAACCAAACATAGAGAATAAAAAGATCTCTACGGTCAGGGCGTGACAGTGCGCCTGTTCACAAATCTCTGCTCTCCTGCACCTGACTTCGCTACCAGTACGCACACACCTGACAATGGCCTTTATTGTCCCCAGAACAAGGTGCATCTGTGATATGATCATGCTGTTTAATCAGCTTCTTGGCAAATGAGAAATGTATTTGAGCACCAAATTTGAGAGAAGTAATATTTTTGTGCATCTGAATAATTTCTGGGTTCTTTTATTTCAGCTCATAAGACATAGGACCAACACTTTACATTTTGCTTTTATATTTTTATTCAGTATATTTTACATGTTTGTTTCACGTCAAACTGTACTTTGAAAATTTACATTGAAACAATATTGATTCAAACAGTGTCTGCTAGTGGGATGGGCCGACCCTCCAATTGTCTGCTTCATCTTGGTTTTAACCCCTGATTAACTCCTGATTTTTTGTAGGTGGCAATGGAAATCCCACTCCTGGAACTCCCAGTCAGGTCAGGTGCCTTTTAGTGTTTTGGAGATCATTCAGCTCCATGGAGGCAAATGACATTATAATGAGACGACAGAGCAATGTTGCATCATGGTGTCATAAATTCAGCCGTGGCACGTCTTTAGCTGCCAAACGCACTGCACCCTCTGACCCACATCCTCTGTAAACGTGTCACTTAAGCCCGGAGAAATGTCTGTTGATTCTTTTGGATTTAATGAGCTCTTAGAACATATGGCAATAAAAGTTCCCTCTCACTGTAAAGACTCTACTCACGAAAAGCTACAACACATACAGAAACATATACATTTTACTGAAACTGGTGAGAAAAAAGCATACTTCAGTGTCAAAGTTCATGCAACATCAGCATGGGCTTGAATAACAAAATGTATAGTAAAAGTGTGTACTTATTTACAGTGCATTTCTTGCCATTGGGCGCATACGGTACATACCAGTGGCGGTCGGTGCCATTTAAGATGAGGGAGGATGATTATTTTGTTATGTTTATGAACATGGCCTTATTTCTATTACAGTACTTGACTATGGCCATGTGAAAAGGTCAATTGTGTGTAACAGACTCTTCAACTAGTCTCTGTGTGTGTGTGTGTGTGTGTGTGTGTGTATGTATCACAGTCAAGTAGAGACGCAGTTCTAGTACAAAGCTCAGAAATTCTACGAGAACGTGGAGCCGTCAGAGGAGGGAATGATGTGAGATTTCATTGAGATCTCCCACGTCTACCGAGAAGGCTCCAGGAACTTTCTGAGCAGGTTTACTGTAAGTCTACTAAAGAACACGTGTCACTGAAATGACACCTCTAGCTTGGATTATTTTTAAAAACTTTTTTGTTGTTGCCTTTATGGAATACTATATGGTAGTGAATGCTGTATTCATGCACACAACAGAGCCTATATGTGTCACAGAACCCAAGATTATATTTCTACTGTTATCTATTTATTGCAGGAAACGCATCATCTTTCTGGTATAAAAATACCTTCTCCCATGAGCCAAACCTTTTGTCATCTACAAGGTGGACGCACCTTCGCCCAAAACACATGATGTACTGTAGCTCATGGTCATCTTGACCTCCTGCCAGACCAGCTCTATAATAATACGTGCCCAGATCCCAGACGTTAATCCCCATGTACCCTGTGTAAATGTTACACTTGGTCCACGAGACTGTAGGGTCAACATTCAGTATGCATGGTCTTAGAGTGTGTGAGTGTACTTACATTAATGTTAATGGGAATGTGTGTGACATGGAAACAGGTCTATTTATAGTGTCATCTGGTGTATTTCTCATTATGATCTGCTGGGATTTGGGGTTTAAAGGAAATAGAGAATACATGGGGCAGACATTAGCTGTGAGCCTAATGTTAACACACTCATACCAATTTTACACAGCACCTAAGATATCACTGCTACTGTCCAGTATACTGCTACCGTACATGACAGATGAAGGAGGATACTGTCCGTTGTGATGATCTGGCCTACACCTGTCTACTGTACCTTTTGTTGCCAGCAGAGTTCTATACTGATTCTAGGAGAAGACTATAATAATCTGCCAACAATATTTACATTTCATTTGTTACATTTAAAGGAGCAATCATTTTTGGATGTATAAATTAATGATATTTACCCATTGATTCTTGAATAATATAACTTAGAATTGCCTCATGAGCTTCGTTCAACCATCAGAACCCAAAATATAATCTTGTTTAACTCCAATGTTTGTAAACACTGAAAACCCTCAAAACATGATTTAAACTATAATTTTGATATCATGGATGGCCAGTCCTTGCATCCATAGCTCTGTCTTTGAATTTGAATGTGGTTACATTTCTCCAGCCCCATCCTCCCCACTTTTTACCGAAACAGTGGTGGGAGGAATCTTTCTTATTTTTTTAAACTGCTGATTGCCGCTTTAATCAGTCAGTAGAAAAATCTCCTGGAATAGCTTTACTGCTTGGCGGGACGCAAAGCAGGGTGACTTTGACAATGATGCTTTTAGGTAACAGACACTTTAGAGCAAAATAATATAAGCCCCAAGGCTGTTTCCATTCAGTAATCAGACTAGTGATGTCAGACATCCTCACACAAATGCCACACTGCTTTGTCCAAATGTCAAAGGCCCTGCAGATGACGGATATAGCGTTACTTACACAACACAGTCTCAATTTACACACCATGCATAGGGCTGTGGCGGTCATAAAACTTTGTCAGCCAGTGATTGTCAAGCAAATAAATGCCGGTCTCATAGTAATTGACCATTAATTAACAAACACATTTAGCATCTCCCGGCTTCCACACACAGCCTACAAGCCACTGATGCAGACCTTTGGAACATCTACATTTTAAAAAGTCTAATAAATCCATGTAATATAGCCTACACCATCACAATAAATCCATTATTTATTTTAGACAGGTCTAAAGAAACATGATATGAAGAAAATGTTATCTATTTCAGAAGAACAAAATAGCATACTCTGAGTTGTCCTTTTGTGTAACGCTCGTCGTTGGAATGAGAAGAGATGTCGGACCAATGGTGGTAAGTGTGGTAAGTGTCCATATTCGGTTTATTAACTGAACACTAAGAAATACCAAAATAACAACATGAAATACAAAACGAAAACGAAACAGTCCCGTATGGTGATAACACAGACACAGGAAACAACCACCCACAAAACCCAAAGGAAAACAGGCTACCTAAATATGGCTCCCAATCAGAGACAACGAAAAACACCTGCCTCTGATTGGGAACCATACTAGGCCAAACACAGAAATAGACAACCTAGACATACAACATAGAATGCCCACCCACATCACACCCTGACCAAACAAAACATAGAAACATACAAAGCAATCTATGGTCAGGGCGTGACATTTTGTTAGGCCCTGATCTGGCTATGGCATGTGGCCAGTGGCGATTTTAGCATGTAAATCTTGGTGGGGCAAGCCCCTACACAACACAACACTAAACAATACATTCATTAGACTATAATGGTGACAAATGGTTCCCACAAATTGTTAGGGCCTACATAAAGCTGTCCCAACAGCAGTCCCAACAGCAGTCCCAACACCTTACACCTGGCTATCAACAGAACCTTGTCTGACAGTGAAACAGTTCATTCAGCCTCATTTACAGCCTTTTCAAAAAACATAGCTGATATGGCTGACTTGCTTAAACAAATGTGGTTTCTACTGACAATTGAGATGTACAAACTATGGCATAAGGGGACGACGAGCGGATAAGAAGCAATCCGTAATTTCGATTTAAGACATTAATGAGCAAGCTAGGAAGGACGTACTCAATATAACTATTTGTTCAGCACTTTGGAAATGTATAGTGACAGAATTCAGAACATGGGCCATTCTTAAACCATTCTCCCTGTATACCAAGTCAGAACCGTAGGATAAATAAAGGTTGCATATAAGCAGATAATGAAAGCTCTTACAATATTCGATGATGACATTGATCTAAAACAGGTTATAGACTACATGTGTAGGCTAACAGTAGGCTAAGTTATAAGGGGGAAAGCAGACAAATGTATTAGGGTGAGGCACATGGGCTACTAACCGTTTACTACACAACATACACTTAGTATTACTTTCTTAGCTACAGTATACATATTTCCCTGTGTCACGTCTACTCCAGCTCCTCCCCTCCGGCATTCGACGTTGCTGGTATACTGACCACTGGTCCTGGGATCCATCATTACGCACACCTGCAGATCGTCATGATACTCACCTGGACTCCATTACCTTCCTGATTAGCTCCCCTATATCTGTCACTCCCTTGGGTTCCTTCCTAAGTCAGTATTGTTTCTTTGTTCATGCTTAAAAGCCACTGTTATGTTGTCTCGTTTCATGTTTGTTGTTTTATTAAACGTTTCACCTGCACCTGCTTCTCGACTCACAATGTGTCTGTTACACCCTGGCATATTACATCATTTATGCAGCAGCATTCAAGACATTTTTGGACTCACCTTGTTGTGCTGTGCTCACATGAACAGGAAGGTGGCGCGTCGGTCCTTTGTGGGCAAATTTTGGTGCTTTCAAGACAACTGGGAACTCGGAAAAAAACAAGGTTGAATCATGATGTTAGTGATCTTCAGGTCGGAGCTCTAGAAAGAGGCCTGAGTTCCCGACTTGGAATTCCGAGTTGGATGACCGCTGAAATGTATTTTCCCAGTTCCTAGTTGTCTTGAACTCACTGAAGTCTGAGATTTCGCAGTTCCAAGTTTCCAGTTGTTTTGAAAGCGGCAAAAATCATGCTGGATTGACAGCATGGCCAATGTTGAATGTTAAACCCAGAATTGGACCACACATCCACTTCACTGAATAGCAGGCTAGTGATTGTTTTACAATGCTTGCAGTTTGCCACGGAGTCCTTCCAAACCACTCATTGTTGAATTGGCGATTTCCAACTTGTTGTGTAATGTTCATGGCCGATGAGCACCAACACGTTTTATCTATAATTTATCTTCATATGAAAAGGATTGAAAAGGATTTGCTAATATTTTGAAATTATGTTGACATGATCAATCCAATCTACTGTAGATATAACGTGATTTGACGTCATTTTATCTGTGGCCAATGACTTTGAGCCTTCTTAGATGTAACTATACTGTATGACAGCATCCAAGGGGCTTGAATTTTCGAGCTCTCCCTGTAGATTTTGCAATGACATAGTGTCCCCATGAGTGACAGAACACTGAGCCAATCATGGTGCAACTAGAGAACATTACCAACCCTTAAGCTCCCTATTTTCTGCTGGCTGCCCCACCACCACAGAAAGCACAGAGCTAGGCTGAAAAACCTGCATTTTGGAGCTTCCTTCCTCAAGATATCAAAAAAAGAGACCATGTTTGTATGCGGCTTTATTAACTCAATGATACATTTTTTTTATACATTGTTTGCAAACTGATATGTGACATGTATTAATGCCAAAATAGCATGCAAAACAGGCACACATTTTTTTTTTTACAGTACCAGTCAAAAGCAAGATGGTGCCAACAAAGATGGGCGCCTAGCTTCACGTCCTTAGGAAACTACGCAGTATTTAGTTTTTTAATGTATTATTTCTTACATTGTTAGCCCCAAAAATCTTAAGTGTTATTACATACAGCCGAGAATAACTATTGGATATAAGGGCAAACGTCAACTTACCAACATTACAACCAGGAATACAACTTTCCCGAAGCGGGTCCTTTGTTCGGACCTCCACCCTGGACATTGGCTATAATCCCAGAGGCTGACCCAAAACAAAGTCGTCGCCGCAGGAGAGGCGTCCACCGCTTCCGAGCATACTACTCGCCAATGTCCAATCTCTAGACAACAAGGTGGACGAAATTATGGCACGAGTTAACTTCCAGAGAGACATCAGAGATTGTAACATTCTCTGTTTCACGGAAACATGACTCACTCGGGATATGTTGTCAGAGTCGGTACAGCCACCGGGTTTCTTCATGCATCGCGCCGACAGAAACAAACATCTCTCTGGTAAGAAGAAAGGCGTATGCCTCATGATTAACGACTCATGGTGTAATCATAACAACATACAGGAACTTAACTCCTTTTGTTCACCTGACCTAGAATTCCTTACAATCAAATGCCGACCGCATTGTCTTCCAAGAGAATTCTCTCTGATTATAGTCACAGCCGTGTATATCCCCCTCCCTCCAAGCAGATACCTCGACGGCCCTGAAATAACTTAAAGTCCATTGATGTAAACTAGAAAGCATATACCCTGAGGCTGCATTTATTGTAGCTGGGGATTTTACAAAGCTAATTTGAGAACAAGGTTACCCAAATTCTACCAGCACATTGATTGTTGCACCTGCCCGAGCAAAACATTGGACCACTGCTACTCTAACTTCGCTGATGCATACAAGGCCCTTCCCCGCCCTTCCTTCGGCAAATCTGATCATGACTTCATCTTGTTGCTCCCCTCCTATAGGCAGAAACTAAAACAGGTTGTGCCCGTGCTTAGGTCTATCCAACACTGGTCTGACCAATCGGATTCCATGCTTCAAGATTGCTTCAATCACGTGGACTGGGATATGTTCCGGGTAGCCTCAGACAATAACATCGACATATACGCTGACTCGGTGAGTGAGTTTATTAGGAAGTGCATTGGAGATGTTGTACCCTCTGTGACTATTACAATCTTCCCTAACCAGAAACCATGAATCGATTGCAGCATTCGCGCAAAACTGAAAGCGCGAACCACCGCATTTAATCATGGCAAGGCGACTGAAAACATGACCGAATACAAACAGCGTAGCTATTCCCTACACAAGGCAATCAAACAAGCAAAGCGTCAGTATAAAGACAAAGTAGAGTCGCAGTTCAACGGCTCAAACACGAGACGTATGTGGCAGGGTCTACAGACAGTCACGGATTACAAAAAGAAAACCAGCCCCGTCGCAGACATCAACGTCTTGCTCCCAGACAAATTAAACAACTTCTTTGCGCACTTTGAGGACAATACAGTGCCAATTCAGTGTGCTTTCTACCACACTGAATTCCAACTGATCTATTGTAATGAGTCCTGTGTGTAGCTGGTGAGAGAGTCAGGCGCAGGACAGCAGATACGAGTAAAAAACGTGCTTTACTCAAAAAAGGCAAATATACAAAGAAACATCTTTAGCACACACAGACGGACCGAAATATACAATAAACAATCACTCACAAAAACCATGTGGGGAACAGAGGGTTAAATAATGAACACGTGATTGTGAGATTGACAACAGGTGTGTGAAACAAAGACAAAACAAATGGAAAATGAAAAGTGGATCGGCAGTAGCTAGAAAGCCGGTGACGTCGACCGCCGAACGCCGCACGAACAAGAAGAGGGACGGACTTCGGAGGAAGTTGTGACATCTATCAAAAGATCAGTTGGAAAAAGTGATATGCTACTTTCTGCACACGCCACGTAACTTGACACAACACTGGCCAAACAAGGTAGCTACAAACAAAACAAAAAGTGAAATGGTGAAGCGTTCAAAAAGTGAAACGCCGTGAAGCGTTCATCCGTGTATACGGGTAAGAGTCTAGATACATTTTCAGATATAATACGTTTCTAATTTTGTCAGAAAGTCATTTTAATTGCATGTTAAATCGTACTGTTAGCTAGCTAGCTAACGAACGTTAGCTTGCTGGCTCGCTAGCTAACGTTACATGTATGATCTGTCTAGTAATATTATTCAAATCAGAAATCTATTCGCATTCTTAGATATAGCCTAATATTAGCTAGCTAACATTGTACCTAGTTGGTTAGCTTTAGCTACCTGCAGATTCATACTACAGCTATGAGAATGTTTGTATTGGTTGGTAGTAGTGTGAGCTGGGATTATGCCGGTTCATTGTTTAGCTAGCTACATGTTGTAACGTCTGGAGAGTGATGGGTGTGGAGTCAGACGCAGAGAGCAGAAGGTGGACGGGAAAAACGCTTTAATGTCCTTTTGTCAAGTAACCAGTTACAAACACGGGTGAAGCCCAAAACACAGGTGCAACAAACCCAAAACAATAGTTACTAAAAATACCGGTCAGCGAAAACCCAAGAGAACACAAACACCACATACGTCAAATAACAACAAGCCCGCACAAACACCAGCGAGCTAAACGAACTTAAATAACACCCTTCCCAAAACCCCAACAAGGAACAGGTGAAAACAATTAGACAAAAACAAACGAAAAGGAAAAAGGGATCGGTGGCAGCTAGTAGACCGGTGACGACGACCACCGAGCGCCACCCGAACAGGAAGGGGAGCCACCTTCAGTTGTATTCGTGACAGTACCCCCCCTGACGCGCGGCTCCCGCAGCGCGCCGACACCGGCCTCGGGGACGACCCGGGGGGCGAGGCGCAGGGCGATCCGGATGGTGGCGATGAAACTCCCTTAGCATAGTGGGATCCAATATATCCCCCACCGGGACCCAGCACCTCTCCTCCGGCCCGTACCCCTCCCAGTCCACGAGGTACTGCAGGCCCCTCACCCTCACTCGATGTCCAGAGGAGGCGGAGGGACCTCCGGAACCTCACCTTCCTGCATGGGACCAGCTACAACCGGCCTGAGGAGAGACACATGAAACGAGGGGTTAATACGATAATACGAAGGGAGTAACAATCGATAACACACCTCGTTTATTCTCCTCAGGACTTTAAATGGCCCTACACACTGCGGACCCAGCTTCCGGCAGGGCAGGCGGAGGGGCAGGTTTCGGGTCGAGAGCCAGACCCTGTCCCCCAGTGCAAACACGGGGGCCTCACTGCGGTGACGGTCAGCGCTCCTCTTCTGCCGTCCACTCGCCTGACGCAATGACATCTGGACGGCTTTCCAGGTATCCTTAGAGTGCTGCACCCACTCCTCCACCGCAGGAGCCTCAGTCTGGCTCTGATGCCATGGTGCCAGAACCGGCTGGTACCCTAACACGCACTCAAACGGTGACATATTAATAGAGGAGTGGCTTAGTGAGTTCTGGGCCATTTCAGCCCAGGGGATGTATCTCGCCCACTCCCCTGGCCAGTCCTGGCAATACGACCTCAGAAACCTACCCACCTCCTGGTTCACTCTTTCCACCTGCCCATTACTCTCCGGGTGATACCCCGAGGTCAGGCTGACCGAGACCCCCAGACGCTCCATAAACGCCTTCCATACTCGTGACGTAAACTGGGGACCCCGATCAGAAACGATATCCTCGGGCACCCCGTAGTGCCGGAAGACATGGGTGAACAGTGCCTCCGCAGTCTGTAGGGCCGTAGGGAGACCGGGCAAAGGGATAAGACGGCAGGACTTCGAGAACCGATCCACAACGACCAGGATCGTCGTATTCCCCTGAGACAGGGGAAGATCCGTAAGAAAATCAACCGATAGATGGGACCACGGCCGTTGTGGAACGGGGAGGGGTTGTAATTTCCCCCGTGGCAAGTGCCTAGGAGCCTTATTCTGGGCGCACACCGAACAGGAGGAGACATAGAAGCGCACGTCTCTCAAGAAGGTAGGCCACCAGTACTTCCCTCTAAGACCTCGCACCGTCCTCGAAATACCCGGGTGACCTGACGAGGGTAGACTATGAGCCCACCGAATCAATTGATCACGAACAGCGAGCAGCACGTACCTACGACCCTCCGGGCACTGTGGAGGCGCAGGTTCCTCCTGTAGTGCCTGCTCGATGTCCGCGTCCACCTCCCATACTACCGGTGCTACCAGCTTGGCAGCCGGAATGATGGGAGTAGGATCGATGGACCGGTCATCAGTGTCATATAGGCGGGACAGCGCGTCGGCCTTCGTATTGAGGGAACCTGGTCGATACGAGATCGTAAAATGAAATCGGGTGAAATACATGGCCCACCTTGCCTGACGAGGATTCAGTCTCCTAGCTGATCGGATATACTCCAGGTTACGGTGGTCAGTCCAGATGAGGAAAGGGTGCTTAGCCCCCTCAAGCCAGTGTCTCCACACCTTCAGGGCCTTAACCATGGCCAACAGCTCCCTATCCCCCACATCATAATTCCGCTCCGCTGGCCCGAGCTTCTTTGAAAAAAAAGCACAGGGGTGGAGCTTCGGTGGCGTACCCGAGCACTGTGAGAGCACCGCTCCAACCCCAGCCTCGGATGCGTCCACCTCTACGATGAATGCCAAAGAAGGGTCCGGATGCGCCAACACTGGCGCTTCGGTGAACAGCGCCTTCAAACGACGAAAAGCTCCGTCCGCCTCTGCTGACCACTGCAAACGCACCAGAAGACAGTAATGTGAAAAACAACATGACCTGCACCAAAGTCAGATTAGGATATAGGCCAAGGACTAGATAAAGTGTATTTTTACCTGGTGTTTTTCCTTATTGTAAGCTACTACTTTTACCACTTTTAGTCTTGAAATCTTTGGTTGTTTAATAAACTAATCACTCAGTTTAGCAAATTACCTTACATGTGAATACTTAAAGAGATGGGTGGAGCTAAGAGGGTGTGAATGATGTTGAATGGGTGTAGACAAAGAAGAACTCTCCAGTAGGTGTACCAAAACATTCAAGGGCCATTTCCTCAAAAGTGGAGTTAAAAGTTTAACTTTCAAAGCAGAATTACTTTCCCCATTGTTCTTTAACTGCAGTGTATGATATACAATTTTCTAGCTCTGAGTCTCTACTTTTTTCTAATGTAAAAAACACAATTTCAAATTTTGCTACATAAGTCCGAATCGAGGTGGTCGGTCACCTTTACGAATGTATTATTCAATGCGTTTCTATGGGCTATAGTATTAAAGGCAAAACATTTTTACCCTAGACTCTTTGGCACTGCTCCTGGGGGATGGGAAGTGGAGTGTGCAACTTGAAAGGATTGTGAGGTGCTACTAATAGTCCGGCAGGGAATGCCTAACAAAGACAGACAGTTGTATATATTAATGTTAATTTTTTTAAATAGCCAATGTATTTTTTTTAACCTCTGCCTGTAATATTGAAGATTTCAAATATTTTTATTATTACCTTTTTACACAACATTACATGTTTTATTGATTGACATTCTATAGTTCAGTTGAAATGCAGTATGTTGTGCTGACTTTAAACTAAAGAGTTTCATGGCAAAAAAAAGTAATATGATATGGCACGCTGATGTATGTTGCATTCAAACTTATTAAATGAAACTGTACAATGTAACCTCTGGTCTCGCTATTTTTCTTTGAGATCATACAAAACAAAACAATACAGTACAATTGCATAGTTTGGACTCTGAGAAGTCCCTAAGAGCAAGTTTTCCTATAATTGCATTCCTTAGTAGGCTAGCAACTATACGGAAATAGTTGTATGAATTTAGTTTTTGTAAATGCTTCCACTCAGAGTATGTTTCTGATTATTTTACTGAAACAAAAGCTAAGATTAGAGATGGGTAATCATAGTTGGCTAATGTAATCCGGTCTAGGATGTAAACACTGGACCATTTACCTCAAAGTAGTACAGTTACACTACATCCTCCCAGCCAAGCCATCGACTGACCAAGCTGCAATCTTGCTGAGCACAGCACAGAGAACAAGAGATAATTGAGATCCCCCTCAAATGGTTATGATAATGCTCCTAAGTATTATTTTTTCTAGCTAGCTATCAGTAGAAGAACGGCATTGTTTAAGTTAATGACTTTCAGCTGGGGCCCTAAGGAGGAAGGGGAGTTGAGTACTTCCAGATTGGGGTTTGACATATAGACAGTGCTCACTTTCATATCTGTCTTGGCGTCGGTTCAAGTCTGTCAGGTTCTGTCTGCATAAAACACATCCAGGAGTCGCTTTGAATATTTAGCGTGTACGGCTAGTTGACTACACAGGAGTGAGTTTGGGTTGTACAGAAGTTGCGAGGAGCTGTTCCTCCTTAAAGCTGTATGAAAGGATGGGTTGTCAATAACGAGTGACTGACACCCTTGAAAAAGAAAAAAAAGAAATGTATCAACGTGTTGAAGGCAAGAACTCCCATCTGAAAAGTGATGCCGTGGATTATCTATACGGCTTTTGGGGGGGGGGGGGGATCAGAAAGAGTCTTTTGAGATATGAATAGCCCATATACATTCCCCACATCCCGTATGAATTAAAGATCAAAATGCCTCATCGTGAAATTTTTACGTATTTTTTTTCTCTTTGGCAAATAGCAGCCAAATGTGCTGTCACCTTGTCAGAAGTGGTTAGCGTCTGTGACAGTCAGGGCTATCATTCCTAATACTTCTCAATGTCCTCTGTGGTGGCCCAGCAGCCGTTTTAATATATTAGCTGAACTAACACTAATTTGTCCAGTCACGTCAGCAGTGGAGAACATTGGGCCCTGGTTCAGACTGACTATATCTAACCCAGCAAAACTCAGACAGGATAAAGGGCATGGGGGTTTACTCACTAAAATACCATGTTTGGGAAAAGCCTAATGACCGAGAGACACATGCCACAGCAGAGAACAATCCATGTCCAAGCCAAAAGCTGATGTTGTGGGGAAATGTCAAAATATGAGTAATAATAAGAATGATGTTTATGCTGTTATGAAAGAGTGGTTTCATTTGAATTATGCAACAGAGACTGTTAAATAGATGGTGTGGTGGTTAGAGAAGCTACAGTGTCTTTCGTCAAGTGAAGAATCCGACAACAACGATAGGGTCATTTTTCTAGTTTCCAGAACTGGGCCCATGAAGTGCCCAGACGGTCTGTGCTTTGATCCTGAATAGAGTGAGCCTTTGTGCGTTCTACACTGAAGGGAAAGTTCAACCCTCTGAGCCCAGCCAGGATGCTTTCAACCAGGGATAGAGAGAGACGGGAGAGGGAAGGTTCGCCTTGCTTTCCCTCTGAGAATTCAGACCAGAGGAATGTGCTTTTATATGCATCACTCGTTCTCATAGTAAATCAAGTTACAGAAAGAAAGTGGACCAATGATTTTGTCCCGGCTCTTCCTCTATGGTGAGACAACGTTTCTCCAGTAAACCACTGTAAACCACGGGGGGGACCACGAGGCCCATCATCTCACACCTATGTCAAAATTCTATAAACATTTTTTATGTATAATTTTGACAGTAACCATCCTTTTTAATTTCCACATGTAGCAAACAAAGTGTTTGTGTTGGCCAATCTACATAGGTAGTAGGTGAGTCAGACAGTCAATGGAGTTGTCATGCATGTAATGATCTATTTCTCAGCGGCGCTGCCCGCAGTCCGCCTCGGCCTCCTCACCTAATTGGCTATCAAGTGAAAAAAATGTAGGCGAATTGTGACGTAGAAGTCCGTCACTGGCCGCGGGCAGCATTTGGTTCTTTAACGCACACATTCATCACTCCTCCCTGCTCCCTTATAAGATAAGTTAACAATGTGGGTCGACACACAAATTAACTTCTGTCTTAGTACATACATTTCACACTTGTCAGTGTTCATATTTAAGATATGCAATATTTATTATACTTATCAATGTTGTGGATGAGCGCTTTGTTTGTTTGTTCTGTTCCTCTCTCTCTCCATCTCGGTAGCTTCCGGGTATGCTGGAAAAGGACCCGAGCTAAGGGAATTGGGCTGACTTTATAGTGCCTGTCCCAAATGGCTCATTAATGTAAATGGGCATATTGAATGATACTGTCAGTAGTGATGTAATGTTGTAAATGTTATGTTGTGATATTGTTTAAAAACGTGTTGCAATGTATATCCTTTAGTATGTTTAGTTAATGGAAAATGTAGGTTTGACTAGGTAATTCCTTAATTAATTAGGGTAGTAATTGTTCTGAGGGGACGGGCTAGCCCTACAAAAGGAGCCTCTCTTTCAGTTCATGAGGGAGGCATTTTGGATTGAGCTGTGGATGGGGCAGCATTGTTTTAAACTGTCCCATAAGGTAGACGTTTGATGGCAGTACTGTTGTTCTTGTTCCGGAATCACTTTGTAAATAAACACCTTTGCACAGAACTTTTGCGGCTCCGCCATCTTTTTATTTTGATAGAGGTTAGGTTTTCCAGTTTAGCCTTCTGGTCTACTCTACGTGACAGAGTAGGCCAGAACTTGGATGAAGAGTGAGTGTGTTGTTCAAAATGGATAAACAAAAGGCAAGAAAAATAATCACAGTTCATTTTTAAGGGCTCCTAACCAACTGTGATATTTTGTTAGTTTTTTCGCATTGTTTGTAACTCATTTTGTACTGTATTTTGTAATGTTGCTGCTACCGTCTCTTATGACCGAAAATAGCTTCTGACATCAGACAGAAAAGCAATTACTAATCTCAAACTGGACAAAGATTGTTTCTTTAATGAGTCTGACTCGAAGGATATACTGCTTCCCGGAGACAGGGGTCCAAATCCCTGTCATTAGCGTGAAGAAAAGACAGAAATACAGGGGGCGGAGGTCTGGGTGCCTTGTGAGAATTTGTTGGCGAGTGAGTAAACCACCACTACCCTCTGTATTATTGGCCAACGTGCAATCATTGGAACGCAAACTGGACGATCTACAATTAAGGCTATCCTACCAATGGGACATTCAGAACTGTAATATCTTATGCTTCATTGTGACTTGGATGAACGAAGACACGGATAATATAGAGCTGGCTGGCTTCTCTGTGTTTCGGCAGGACAGAGCAGCTACTTCTGGTAAGACGACGGGCGGGGGTGTGTGTCTATTTGTAAATAACTGCTGGTGTGCAATGTCTAATATTTTAAGAAGTATCGAGGTATTGCTCGCTTGAGGTAGAATACCTCATGATTAGCTCTAGACCACACTATCTACCAAGAGAGTTCACATCTATGTTATTTGCAGCCGTCAATTTACCACCACAAACCAATGCTGGCACTAAGACCGCACTCAACGAGCTGTATAAGGACATAAGCAAACAAGAAAATGCTCATCCAGAAGCGGTGCTCCAAGTGGCCGGGGACTTTAATGCAGGCAAACTTAAATCCGTTTCATACCAGCATGTTACATGTGCAATCAGAGGAAAAAAACTCTAGACCACGTTTACTCCACACACAGAGATGCATACAAAGCTCTCCATTGCCCTCCATTTGGCAAATCCATAATTCTATCCTCCTGATTCCTGCTTACAAGCAAAAACGAAAGCAGGAAGAACCAGTGACTCGCTCAATACGAAAGTGGTAAGATGACGCGGATGCTACGCTACAGGACTGTTTTGCTAGCACAGACTGGAATATGTTCCGGGATTCATCCAATGACATTGAGGACTATACGCTCGTGGAATACCGGATGTGTACTCAAAGCATGCGCGGACCAACTGGCAAGTGTCTTCAATGACATTTTCAACCTCTCCCTGGCCAAGTCTGTAATACCTACATGTTTCAAACAGACCACCATAGTCCCTGTGCCCAAGAAAGCGAAGGTAACCTGCCTAAATGACTACCGCCCCATAGCACTCACATCAGTAGCCATGAAGTTCTTTGAAAGGCTGGTCATGGCTCACATCAACACCATCATACCAAAACCCTGGACCCACTACAATTCGCACACCGCCCCAAAAGATCCACAGATGATCCAATCTCAGTCGCACTCCACACTGCCCTTTCCCACCTGGACAAAAGGAACACCTATGTGAGAATGCTGTTCATTGACTACACCTCAGCGTTCAACACCACAGTGCCCACAAAGCTCATCACTAAGCTAAGGACCCTGGGACTAAACACCTCCCTCTGCAACTGGATCCTGGATTTCATGACGGTCGCCCCCAGGTGGTAAGGGTAGGCAACAACACATCTGCCATGCTGATCCTCAACACTGGGGCCTCTCAGGGGTGCGTGCTTAGTCCCATCCTGTACTCCCTGTTTACCCATGACTGTTTGGCCAAGCACGACTCCAACACCATAGGCCTGATCACCGACAACGATGAGATTTCCCTATAGGCTGAGGTCAGAGACCTGGCAATGTGGTGCCAGGACAACAACCTCTCAATGTGAGCAAGACAAAAGAGCTGATCAGCCCCCATTTAACATCGAGGTGACTGAAGAGCAACGGGTAGAGAGTGTCCACATCACCATCAAACTGTCATGGTCCAAACACACCAAGACAGTTGTGAAGAGGGCATGACAACACCTTTTCACCCTCAGGAGACTGAAAAGATTAGTCATGGGTCCCCAGATACTCAAAAAGTTCTACAGCTGCACCATCGAGAGCATCCTGACTGGTTGCATCACCGCCTGGTATGGAAACTGCTCGGCATCTGACCGTAAGGTGCTACAGAGGGTAGTGCGTACGGCCCAGTATATCACTGGGGCCAAGCTTCCTGCCATCCAGGACCTATATACTAAGTGGTGTCAGACGAAGGCCCAAAAAATTGACAAAGACTCCAGTCACCCAAGTCATAGACTGTTGTCTCTGCTACCTTACGGCAAGCGGTACCGGAATGCCAAGTCTAGGACCAAAAGTCTCCTTAACATCTTCTACCCCTAAGTCATAAGACTTCTCAGCAACTAAACTAATCACATGGCCACCTGGACTATTTACATTTGTTTTTACCCTGCTGCTACTTGCTGTTTATTATCTATGCATAGTCACTTTACAAATGACCTGGACTAACCTGTACCCTCGCACATTGACCTGGTACTGGTACCCCCTGTATACAGCACCGTAATTGTTATGTACATTTCTTGTGTTACTTTCTGATTGATTCGATTTTTTTTACTTTAGTTTATTTACTAAATATTTTATTAAATCTATTTGTTGAAACCCATTGTTCGTAAGTAAGTATTTTACGGTAAGGTCTACACCTGTTTTATTCAGCGCATGTGACAAATAAAATTGGATTTGTTTTGATTTGAAATAATGACAGTTCCTCTAGTGAGATTGCCGACTCCTCCTTCTCCTCCTCCTCTCCCAGAAAACCAAACTGATGACTGCCAGAGACCCAGCAACATTCATGAGAGCAACCCCCTTCTATTCTTCCCACAGAAACGCATACAAGGCCCTCCCTCATACTCTCTTAAGCAAATCTGACCCCGACACCATTCCCCTGCTTCCTGTTTACAAACAAAAGCTCAAACAGGAAGTACCAGTGATGCGCTCAATACGGAAGTGGTCGGATGAAGCAGGCATGAAGCTACAAGAATGTTTTGCTAGTACAGACTGGAATATGTTCTGGGATTCATCCGATAGCATTGAGGAGTTTACCACAACAGTCACGTGCTTCATCAATAAGTGCATAGACAATGTTATCCCCACAGAGACTATAAGAACATATACAAAACAAAAAACATGGATTACAAGCAGTATCTGCGCTGGGCTAAAGGCTAGAGCTCTGATGCTCATCGTATGTGGTAGGGCTTGCAGAAGATAACGGATTACAAAGGGAAACCCAGCCATGAGTTGCCCAGGGATGCAGAACTCACAAACAAGCTAAATTCCTTTTATGCTCGCTTTGAAGGAATATAACACTGTGCCTTGTGTGAAAGCCACTGTTTTTTCAGATGACAGTGATCTTGCTCTCCATGGCCAATGTAGCAAAACGTTTAAACAGGTTAACAATCATAGATGGAATACCAGGGCACGTTCTCAAAGCATGCTCAGACCAGTTGGCCAGTTGCCCATCCCTGCCCTAGACCCACTCCAATTCGCATACCACCCCAACAGATCCACAGATGATGCAATCTCAACTGCACTTAACACTGCCCTCTCCCACCTGGAGAGGGGAAATAACAATGTGAAAATGTTGTTCATTGACTACCACGCTAGAGACCCTGGGACAGAACCCCTCCCTCTGCAACTAGATCCTGGACTTTCTGACGGCCTGGCCCCAAGTGGTGATGTTCGGCAACAACACCTCCGACACGCTGACCCTCAACACGGGGGCCCCTCAGTGCTGTGTGCTTATTCCCCTCCTGTACTCCCTGTTCACCCACAACTGCGTGGCCACGCACAACTCCAACACCATCATCAAGTTGACGGCACAACGGTGGTAGGCCAGATCACCAACGGCGATGAGTCAGCCTACAGGGAGGAGGTCAAAGACTTACCAGTGTGGTGCCAGGAAATAATCTCACCCTCAACGTCAATAAGACCAAAGAGCTGATCTTGGACTATAGGAAAAAGTGCCAAAGACTCCAGCCACCCAAGCCATTGACTGTTCATTCTAATACCATCCGGCAAATGGTACCGGACCAACATGCTCTGAGACCGCCTTCTACCCCCAAGCAAAAAAAAAAGTTAAATAGCCAGACTGCTAAAAAGTAAATGAATGGTCACCCAACTATCTGCACTTACCCTACACACACGGAAAGTATTCAGACCCCTTGACTTTTTCCACATTTTGTGACTTTACAGCCTTATTCTAAAATGGATTAAATAAATAAAGAATGCTCAGTAATCTATACACAATACCCCATAATGACAAAGCGAAAACAGGTTTTTAGAAATTCAGACCCTTTGCTATGAGACTCGAAATTGAGCTAAGGTGCATCTTGTTTCCATTCATCATCCTTGAGATGTTCGTACAACTTGGAGTACACCTGTGGTAAATTAAATTGATTAGACATGATTTGGAAAGGCACACACCTGTCTATGTAAGTTCCCACAGTTGACAGTGCATGTCTGAGAAAAAACCAAGCCATGAAGTTGAAGGAATTGTCCGTAGAGCTCTGAGACAAGACTGTGTCGAGGCACAGGTTTGGGGTAGGGTACCCAAAACAATTCTGCAGCATTGAAGGTCCCCAAGAACACAGTGGCCTCCATCATTCTTAAAAAAAGAAGTTTGGAACCACCAAGACTCTTTCTAGAGCTGGCCGCCCGGCCAAACTGAGCAATCGGGGGAGAAGGGCCTTGGTCAGGGAGGTGACCAAGAACCTGATGGTCACTCTGACAGAGCTCCAGAGTTCCTCTGTGGAGATTGGAAAACCTTCCAGAAGGACAATGATCTCTGCAGCACTCCACCAATCAGGCCTTTATGGTAGAGTGGCCAGACGGAAGCCACTCCTCAGTAAAAGGCACATGATAGCCCACTTGGAATTTGCCAAAAGGCACGTAAAGACTCTCAGACAATATGAAACAAAATTCTCTGGTCTTATCAAACCAAGATTGAACTTGGCCTGAATGCCAAGCATCACTTCTGGAGGAAACCTGGCACGATCCTTATGGTGAAGCATGTTGGTGGCATCATGCCCGGACTGTCTTGTCACGTGAAGGCGGACGCCCCCCCCCTCTATGATGCAGAGGAGAGGCAGGGAAAGGAGACCCTCATCTCTCCGTTCCGTATCATCGCGCCAGTTGTGTGGGACATGGACACCGACATACGGCAGGCCCAGGGTACGGAACCCACACCTGCACAGTGCCCGGGGAATGGTGCCTATGTGCCCACGGGGGTGCGGGACCGCCTCCTTACCTGGGTGCACACGACGCCTGTGTCGGGTCATCCTGGGATAGGCCGTACCATCGCCTGCTTGACTGAGAAGTACTAGTGGCCCACCTTGGCTAGGGACGTTTCCTGCTCCATCTGTGCCGAGTCTAAAACACCCAGACACCTCCCTTATGGAAAGCTCCTTCCCCTGCCGATTCCACAACCACCCTGGTCTCACCTCTCTGTGGACTTTGTCACTGACCTTCCCCCCTCCCAGGGGAACACCACCGTTCTCATCGTTGTGGACGGGTTTTTCAAAGCTTGTCGCCTCCTTCCTCTGCCTGGGCTCCCGTCGGCCATGCAAACCGTGGAGGCTCTTTTTACGCAAGTCTTCCAGCACTACGGATCCCGGAGGACATTGTGTTAGATCGTGGCCCTCAGTTCACCTCACACGTATGGAAGGCGTTCATGGAATGCCTGGGGGTCACAGTCAGTCTCACCTCTGGGTACCGTCCTCAAGCAAATGGGCAGGTGGAGAGGGTCAATCAGGAAGTGGGCAGGTTCCTGAGGTGTTACTGTCAGGACCGGCCGGGGGAGTGGGCAGATTTTATACCTTGGGCTGAGTACACATAGAATTCCCTTCGCTACTCCTCCACTAACCTCACTCCTTTCCAGTGCATGTTGGGGTATCAGCCGGCCCTGGTGCCTAGGTTTCCGAGCCAGACCGAGGCCCCTGCGGTGGACGAGTGGTTTCGGCGCACTGAGGAGGTCTGGAAAGCTCGTCTCCAACGGGCCGTGAGTCGGCACAAGGAACAGGCCGACCTGTTCTCTCTCCAGGAGAACGTGTCTGGCTCTCCACCCTGCACCTGCCCCTCCGCCTGACCTGCCGGAAGCTGAGCCAGTGGTTTGTGGGGCCGTTTAAAGTCATGAGGAGGGTTAATGAGGTAACGTACTGTTTACAACTCCCTGCTGATTACTGCATTATTCCAACTTTTCATGTGACTCTCCTCAGGTCAGTGGTGCCTGGTCCCCTCGCTGAGGCTGGACTCAGTGACGCCCCGCCTCCTCCTCGAGGTAGGTCCGTCTTACTCGGTCCGTGAAGTTCTGGATTCGAGGCGTCAGGCGGGGTGTCTCCATTACCTCATTGACTGGAAGGGGCACGGTCCAGAGGAGCGGTGGAGGGTACCTGCGGTAGACATCCTAGACGCTTCGCTGACCAGGGATTTTTACTATCACGGATTCCCATGGTACCTCTGCTCATACCGTTCACCAGTTGCGGAGGTATACATCACCGGCCTTCTAGGCGTCACTGAACTGGATTGTTACCACCATCCCCGGACTGTCTTGTCTCATAACGCACACCTGGTTCCCATTCCCCCTGATTAGTATGTGTATATATGTACCATCTGTTCCCTATTGTCCGTGTTGATTATTGTTCCATGTCCGTTGGTCTTGTGAGTAACAGGGCTCTGTTGTATCAGCTTTCGTGTTACCTTGTTAGTGTGCACTTGTTATTACGGGTCTCGTCCCGTGTATTGTTATTACGGGTCTCGTCCCATTTATTTATTAGAGGTTTACACCTCGCTCTTTGTTTGGGTTACAGCCCTGTGTTATATATCTATATATATACACGTGTTTGCGTTGTGCTTCGTCCCCGTTATGTCCATGGCATACGCTATTTTGGGTAGAGAAAAAAAAAATATATAATTGTATTCCTGCGCCTGTCTCCTATCATTATACGTGACAATTGGGTAGTGTTTGTGTTATGGTGTTACAGGTGGTTTGAGGTAGCCTGAGGACCACAGAGTACCTTCCAGACCATGTAATCAATTTAGTCTACCCCTCTTCCCTTTTCTTTTTGTTAAACTCAGGTTATCTGGAGTCAATTTACAGTGGCCTGCTGAAAAATATTTTGGGTACACAAGCATGAGGGAAAGGACACACCTTACGGTTAAGGAGCACAACGTGATTATGGGACAGAAACCAACAACGGACACTGACAGGTATAAAATCAAGACTTCAACTAATGACACAACCACATTCTTCTCTCTACAGATTCTCAGAACACAATTCAAAGACATGTCTACAAAGGGATACTATTGACAAGAATGATCTGTCAAACTCAATGGTTTGGTGGCGGTCTACACAACAATTCATATTGTGTAAGAACTGCCTTCCTAAGAATTTTCACACCTTCTTTAGCCCCCCAGCCCATTCACTTTGTTGACTGATCGTTCCTCTCAAAAGCAGCTCCCAATGTCCCCTCATTGTCCCTAAACAATACGCTAGCCGGTCCTATTCGGTTGATACCTTTACCAACAAAGGCGTTGAAAAATAGGAGTACGGTTAGGGTTGTAGAGAACCGAAGGACCCTCATGATTTGTAATCATGAGGGTCCCAGAGATAAAATGTAGCATAGTTTTGTTTGATAAAATACATTTATACAATTATGTTCAAATGTAAGAACTGAGGTCTACAGTTTGACCCCACTGCTATCTCTGGCTCTACACCCACCCGGCCCGGCCATCTAGATGTGTGAAAGTTAGTGTATAAACTAATGATCCATCATGTATGACATTCCTGGCAGTGTGTAAACTTACATTTTTTATTACCATATCATTTTTGTATGTTCTCTATAGTTATGCACTTGAAAATGTATAAATTGACCAATTCGGCACATTTGGGCAAACTCCTGGCAGACTTGATACAAAATATTGTGTAGTAATGTAATTCTTCACTGGATCAGTCTGAAATTGTGCACACACACTGCTACCATCTGGTGGCCAAAATCAAAATTACACCTAGACTCCTATCTGAAGTATGGCCTTTCTCAGGCATTTAAAATAGAAAACGCATGTTTTTTTGTTTGTATTATCTTTTACCAGATCTAATGTGTTACATTCTCCTACATTAATTTCACATTTCCACAAACTTCAAAGTGTTTCCTTTCAAATGGTATCAAGAATATGCATAAAAGATGTCCACATTTACATTAACATCACACATACACACATCTGAAAACTCATGGTTCAGATAACTGACAATCATGTCCAGTGAGAACTGACATTGACTATGTGTTCCTGAAAGGAAAGAGGAGAAAGAAAACTTAGGCTATAGTACTGCTATAGTATGAATGACATGGCTGTATAAGCTAGCACAGGTAAGTATATAACAGCAAGGGCAATACACTACAGCAGGCATGAGGCAAAGTCACATGGCAATAGACTAAACAGCATATTGGACTTGTACACATGAAACTCAGGTAAATGTGCTCAAATAAACATTACAGTAATGTTGAAATGTTGACATAATATAATTGCAATGAGCATGAGTTATATACAGTATGTATAATAGAAAATATCCTACCAACATAAATAAGCAATGCTAACAAACTGCTAATCGCTAAAGGTCATGCAGAAATGCTCATGCATTCCGAAGCAAAATGCTAACAGTAGTGCTAGTGGGAGTGCAAGCTAGCTAACAAGCTCAACACATGGTAACTGTACACAATAAACCACAAAACTTAGCTCCACATAACATGACACAGATCTCAAGGCACTTACGTTTAGATGCATGCACAATTAAGCATCAGACATACAGGGATTCAGTCCACAGGAGGAAAAGTTCAGCAGGAGGGAAACTGTGGAAGTGCTCATCAGGATGGGGAAAGCACGTTTCTAACCACACAGCGTGCTGGGGACATAGACCAACTGAAACTGAAGTCCCATAGAAATCAAGGCTGGCGATAGGCTGAACGAGATGTGATAAGTATTTGGCGAGACCTTGACCAATAAGACACTAAGGAAAGTGGAGGTCCTCTGAATAGGAGACTAAGCTGCCCGACTAGAACTAACCATAAAGGATGGCTAGAATCAGCTGACTGAAGCTGGCCGTTTTACCAGATGTGTTAACCTATGTCCCTTCCACAAAAAGTGTAAAATGCTAAGACAACAGCCATGTCTTTCCAGGAGACATGCAGTACCAGCAAATCTTCTGCAAGAGGACCAAACAGTTGGTGGTTAAGAAGCCTTACACCACTTTCAGCAGAGTCTTATCGAGCTGGCCGTTCACCGCAGACAGGACAAGCCCATCGCCATATGCACAAAGAGTCTCAGCTTCCCGAGCCCACCATTGCCAGTGTACCGAAGTCGGATAAAGGACCATGGTTGCGTTTACACAGGAAACTCAATTCTGATATTTTTTTCAAGAATTGGTCGATTGACCAATCAAATCAGTACTGAAAAATATATTATGTGATTAAGACCAATTAGTGTAAAAATATCAGAATTCGGTTGTAACCCTGTTCCTGGAGAGCTACTGTACCCTCCTGTAGGTTTATCAACCAGCTAATAATTAGAATCAGGTGTGCTAGATTAGGGTTGGAGTGAAAACCTACAGGACGGTAGTACTCCAGAAACAGGGTTGGAGAGCCCTGATGTAGAACCACCATAAAATAAATATGGATCTTTTCTATCAATTTTCAAAATGTGTCTGCCCTTATGGATTCACTAAATATATTTATATAAGCTGTACAGTGCTCTGTAGCGTCAAACAGATGCTAGACATTCAGATAGCCAAAGAATATTTGTTTATTTGTCAAAATCTAAAAAAACAGGAGAGTGTACACTATTTAATGCTAACTCAAGAGAACTGGATATTCAACAACAATGTTATATGGTAAAAGTAACATACCAAAAAAAATTGTATGGACAGTGTAGTACAGCTCAGTGTGTCCGAGGGAATCTCAGGTGTAGAGTCACACAAGTGCAGAGAACTGTACTGTAGTTACAGATTGTTACACCAGATAATGTGATTTACCCAAAATATTGTCTATTTTAAGTCTTCTCTCATTAATTGAGACAGTTGGGTGTCCACCCTAAAGTGCTGCATGTCATGATGACAGAGACCTTGATCAATGAGTGAGAAGACTTGAAATAGACACGATGGCAGTGCACGTATTGTTGGATTACTTTATGGAGCAAAACAAGTATTTATTTTAATAACAGAGCATTTTATAAATTCAAACTGACCCCTTGCAACTGACACTCCTGTTAACCATAATCGAGGACAAAGACGGCATCGCTAACGTTGGTCGAAAATAATCTGTGCTACACCAAACAGTGGCTATCCTGTAACTCCCAGTAATGGATACCAAATCACATTATCTAATGTAACAATCTGTAGCTAAGAGAACTGGTGATCAGCAGATGATGGGAGGGGTGGTCATGATGAAATTGCCATTCCTAAGAAACATACTGTAAGTTCAGGGAATAATTTTAAAGCTTTAGGAGGAGTGTTGCCATGATCAAACTGCCATTCAGCTCCTCATGAGTCATCTGCTTGAAATCCAGCCTAATGTCGAATCCCTTAACAAGGATACAGTTAGCAGGATACATTTCTTCTACTAAACTCAGCAAAAAAAGAAACGTCCCTTTTTCAGGACCCTGTCTTTCAAAGATAATTCGTAAAAATCCAAATAACTTCACAGATCTTTATTGTAAAGGGTTTAAACACTGTTTCCCATGCTTGTTCAATGAACCATATACAAGTAATGAACATGCACCTGTGGAACGGTCGTTAAGACACTAACAGCTTACAGACGGTAGGCAATTAAGGTCACAGTTATGAAAACGTAGGACACTAAAGAGGCCTTTCTACTGACTCTGAAAACCACCAAAAGATGCCCAGGTTCCCTGTTCATCTGTGTGAACGTGCCTTAGGCAAGGAGGCATGTGGACTGCAGATGTGGCCAGGGCAATGTCCGTACTGTGAAACGCCTAAGACAGCACTACAGGGAGACAGGACGGACAGGTGGACGTCCTCGCAGTGGCAGACCACGTGTAACAACACCTGCACAGGATCGGTACATCCGAACATCACACCTGCAGGACAGGTACAGGATGGCAACAACAACTGCCCGAGTTACACCAGGAATGTACAATCCCTCCATCAGTGCTCAGACTGTCCGCAATAGGCTGAGAGATGCTGGACTGAGGGCCTGTAGGCCTATTGTAAGGCAGGTCCTCACCAGACATCACCGGCAACAACAACGCCTATGGGCACAAACCCACCGTCGCTGGACCAGACAGGACTGGCAAAAAGTGCTCTGCACTGACGAGTCGTGGTTTTGTCTCATCAGGGGTGATGGTCGGATTTGCGTTTATTGTCGAAGGAATGAGCGCTACACCGAGGCCTGTACTCTGGAGCGGGATTGATTTGGAGGTGGATGGTCCGTCATGGACTGAGGCGGTGTGTCACAGCATCATCGGACTGAGCTTGTTGTCATTGCAGGCAATCTCAACGCTGTGCGTTACAGGGAAGACATATGGTACCCTTCCTGCAGGCTCATCCTGACATGACCCTCCATCATGACAATGCCACCAGCCATACTGCTCGTTCTGTGCATGATTTCCTGCAAGGCAGGAATGTCAGTGTTCTGCCATGGCCAGTGAAGAGCCCGGATCTCAATCCCATTGAGCACGTCTGGGACCTGTTGGATCAGAGGGTGAGGGTTAGGGCCATTCCCCACAGAAATGTCCGGGACTTGCAAGTGCCTTGGTGGAAGAGTGGGGTAACATCTCACAGCAAGAACTGGCAAATCTGGTGCAGTCCATGAGGAGGAGATGCACTGCAGTACTTAATGCAGCTGGTGGCCACACCAGATACTGACTGTTACTTTTGATTTTGACCCCCCCCCACCCCCTTTGTTCAGGGACACATTATTCCATATCTGTTAGTTACGTCTGTGGAATTTGTTCAGTTTATGTCTGTTGTTATGTTATGTTTGTTATGTTCCTACAAATATTTACACAATTCTTTGGTTACTACATGATTCCATATGTGTTATTTCATAGTTTTGATGTCTTCACTATTATTCTACAAAGTTGAAAATAGGAAAAATATAGAAAAACCCTTGAATAAGTAGGCGTGTCCAAACTTTTGACAGGTACTGTAGCTAATAGATGCTCCATCATTGAATTTGTGTTGATGAGCCGTCCTCCCCTCAGCAGCCTCCACTGGTCTGCTTGTATATTTAGCAATGAATCTGGCGATAGGAACATTGCTGAAAGACGTCCAGTGGCACTGTCGAACAAGGACAACCATATACCTACAACTACAGAAACGTATAGTGCGATCAGTATAGCATAGAGTCTTTGCAAAATTCCACAAAGCAGGACTACATGTATTTTTAGATCTCATCAATACACCGGAAGCCATCACAGGGTGTATCACGCAAAGACCTGACCTGCCTTGCTCCTGGGCAATTATGTGTGAAACACATCTCAATGTCCTAGAAATGCCTGGAAAACATGCCCAGATTCCCCCAGGGTGAAATTCCCCTTTAATCCAAGCCAAACAAACAGTGACAAATGACAGCATCCTGGCTGGCAGGAAAAGAGTGGTCAGGTAGTTAAAAGCTACTTCTCTCTTCCCTAACTGCTCTTTGTTGCATTGGAGAGAATTTACTGTGAGGGTAACTGTTTTTACTGAAATGTTTGACTTTTTCGGAAAGCACAGGCTTAGGGAGTTATTGGAAAATATTGCTCACAACAAAAAGAGGGAATTATTTCCCATCTGTGTCTGGCATGGCTCTATTGGAGCTGAGCACTGTGTGCTGTACTGTGTGACTGGGGCATGAACCTCGGGCTGATTCACCGTGACTATGGTTGGGTCACGGAGGGCTAGCGTGTTCTTGGCGGCAGCAGAAGGAAGGAATAACCAAGACCGACAGGGCAGCAGGGTTGGGCTCAATTCCATTTTAATTCAGTCAATTCAGGATATAAACTGAAAATCGATGACCTCGACCTTACAGGGCAGCCTTACCACCAGAGCTTTCCTCTGATCCACGGAGGGGCAAAGAACAGGGAACCACAGGGCGAAGGTTACACAGGGTGTACATGTATGTTCATATTGTGAATCTGCGAGTCCAGGAAGGAATGGCCACAGTAGAGCATGAATGAATACATACATACGTCTGGCACATCATTTCTTTCTTGCTGCTAGTCTCAAGGCTGTGTTTTAACCACAAAGCCACTCTAGCCTTTTGGGGGCGAGATTTGGTTGGGGGGCCCCCCACCTCACAGCAAAACAAAATGTTGTGGTCCCCCTCTTGACAGTGGACAAAAAAAAGTAAATTTCCTGCAATTTACATTTTCTTGCCATGGGGGGGTAGAGAAAACGTTGCAGTTTTAAAGGCACAGGACAGGCAAAAATAAGATATTAGGTATAACACCACGTTCACGAAAATGGTTCAATACTACAGACAGTGAGTCACTTGGCTTGCTATATAAAGCAGGCAGACAGGAATCAAGGCATTTATTTACTGTTCGAATGAATGTTAAGATGGGCAAAACGAGTGACCTAAGTGACTAAGCGTGGTATGATCGACCGTGCCAGGCGCGCAAGTTCCAGTATCTCAGAAACGGCTAGCCTCCTGGGCTTTTCACGTATGCCAGTGTCTAGGGTTTATCGAGAACGGTGCGACAAACTAAAAACATCCAGTCAGCAGCAGTCCTGTGGGCAAAAACAGCCCATTGATGAAAGGTCGAGGGAGAATGGCAGAAATCGTGCAAGCTAACAGCCGGGCCACAAATAGGCATGGGTGTACCTAATAAACTGGCAAATACAGCAGCCGTCCCCATGTCCAGCTCTGTTTTCTCAGTTTAGGCATCTTATTTTTTATTTTTTTAAACATCACTAGTTGCTGTGGTTGTATGTGCATGAACTGTGCGTGTGTGTGCATGTAAATGTGTTTAGTCCAATAGTAAAAGCTAAATGCACATTTCCATTTGACCCTCTTATCACAGCTGGAGGCCAACAGCAGTGGCGACGGTGGAGGGGAAAATTATACATGTACAAGTGCATACATTAATTAACTCTAATTTGGCATAACAAACACCTCATTTAATTACAAAGAGCGAAGTTTAACAGTGGAGCCACCCAATTAGAGAGAGAGAGAGAGAGAGAGAGAGAGAGAGAGAGAGAGAGAGAGAGAGAGAGAGAGAGAGAGAGAGAGAGAGAGAGAGAGAGAGAGAGAGAGAGAGAGAGAGAGAGAGAGAGAGAGAGAGAGAGAGAGAGAGAGAGAGAGAGAGAGAGAGAGAGAGAGAGAGAGAGAGAGAGAGAGAGAAGCCAATCCCCATTTTTATTCTGCTAGTGTGTTGTTAGTGAAACATGTGGAGCCAACTTGTAGGCCATAGTTATTTGATTATCTGTGCCCCTGAAAGCCCCATCCCTCATGCTGGTTTCAATTCCATAACCTTTCAGATCACAGCATAATGAGTCAAAATGGCTCGCACATGCACATTATTCCCCGACGAATCATTTTTCCACCCAACCAATTTACTCCCATGATTCAATATTTTTTTTCCCAATGTGAGTCAGAGCCAGGGGTGCCAGGCAAGGCAGTGTTTTGGAGTGTGAGTGTGTGTACATGCACATTGGGTGTTTAGACCATGGTTCTGGGGAGCTGTCCAGTGTGTGTGTGTCTATGTGTGTGTGTGATGCTATATTCATGCAAGTGAGGGTGCACAGAAACACGACCCTGCGCTGGAGCCATTAGCTGTTCTATTAAATCTCAGGGGAGTTAAAAAGACAGGCTTTAACGGCAGGTATTTCCTGTCTCTTGATCTTGGGAGGCAGAACTCATTTCTGCCAGTGCTGGTTCAGCCTTCATAACAAGTTGCGGTTTGATGCCAACAGTTTATTATTCAATTTTATTTCGGGTGTGTGTGCATTGGGGGTGGGAGGGAGAAAGGGGAATGGAGAGGGTCCAAAGACCAAAAGGAAAGAAAGAAACACAAGGAACATTAGTTTGAGTTGAGAGTGGGTGTCTGGTTGGAGAGGACTCAGAGGAGAGCCACAGCCAAAAGCTTTCTCAGCCGTTCATTATATACCCTCTCCCCTCTCCTGCCTCAACTCCACTCCCACACATGGTGAAAGTGTCTGTAAGCATCTTGTGTTTTTCTCTTGTTTTCTTTTTGAAGCCTCTCAGAGCTTCTTAAGCTTGAGGAGGTATTTTGGAGGTGGTTTTGACTGTGAGGAAAACAGGATGTGAGCTTTTAAGACCACACTAAAGGGGTTTATGGAGGGGGGACATTGTTCAGGCGTGTTCCTAGCCTTGTATACAAGGGGAACATTGAAACACCCCAGTGGTTAAGATGTGAGGGCAAATTTATTGGACTCACATGGGTGAATTTTTTTTGTCAAACCTAATAGCAATTTGCTCCTCATTCAGGCTGACTGCTTCAGGGAAAAGGCATATTGAGTACTTGAGTAATTGGTGTCCATTGGAAAATGTGGTAGAGCATTGTGACATTTCAGTGAGTGTAACTTGTTGAGCAATATTTAACGTGTTGAGCAATATTTCATTGTTACCATGTTTGTGTAGATTGCCTAGTTGTAATCATCACACAATTTGTGGTGTGGTGCATGACTTCTCCACCCTATAACAAAAAAAATCTCTCTATTTTTTTTAAACATACGAAAAATGACTGAACTTGCTTGGAACTACATAAGTGGAGACCTTGGATACCACAGGCAGGCCCAACGGTCCGAGGCTGCAGCAACACAGTGGTGTGAAAGCCTCTGCTAACCCATCACTCTGTATGACAGGTTCAAACCGCAACTTATTGTGCTGTATAATCAACCTACATATATCTCTGACAGACATACTTACCCCACCAGGCACACCACCAGGGGTCTCTTCACAGTCCCCAATTACAAAACAAATTCAAGGCAACGCAGAGTATTGTATAGAACTATGATCACATAGAACTCCCTTCTATCTCAAATTACTCAAATTAAAAATGACTTTAAAGCAAAATTTGCTTTAAAAACACACCACTTCACAACATAACGACTATCTGACCTAGTTAACCTAGTTAAGGCATATAGTATGTGTATGAAGTAATGTATGTATGCATGTAAGCCTGTAATTTCTATGTTAATGTTTTAAAATGTATGTAAATTGTAAAGTATTTTTGTCTCAAATGTCTTTTTCGTTATGTGTCGGACCCCAGGAAGACTAGCTGTCGCCATTGGCGTTGGCTAATGGGGATCCCAATAATATCTAAAATGCACGGGAAACAGTAATCCTACTAATTTGAAGCAAATTGAGGGATTTTATTAACTAACCTGACCTGTTCACTGGACGTGCTACCTTGTCCCGAACCTGCTGTTTTGGACTCTCTCTCTCTACCGCACCTGCTGTCTCTAACTCTGAATGACCGGCTATGAAAAGCCAACTGACATTTATTCCTGAGGTGCTGACCTGTTGCACCCTCTACATCCACTGGGATTATTATTATCTGACCCTGCTGGTCATCTATGAATGTTTGAACATCTTGGCCATGTTCTGCAATAATCTCCATCCGGCACAGCCAGAAGAGGACTGGCCACCCCTCAGAGCCTGGTTCCTCTCTAGGTTTCTTCCTAGGTTCTGGCCTTTCTAGGGAGTTTTTCCTAGCCACCGTGTTTCTACATCTGCATTGCTTGCTGTTTGTTTTTTTTGGGCTGGGCTTCTGTACAGCACTTTGTGACATCGGCTGATGTAAAAAGGGCTTTATAAATACATTTGATTGATTGATTGACTAAGCTGTGAAATATGACATTAATAATGGTTATAAATGGCAGCTAGTGCAGCAGTATGGGCCAGGGCACTGGGGGACATGTCATGGCGGGACTCAGAGGAGGAATAGTATGGTGTGTGGAAAATAAAGTAGTCAAATTCATTCCCCACTCAGCCCCACCACCACCGCACCGCCAACTTGGCAGGGCCTGTTAATGAAATGTGAAAATAGTTGTGGCGTGTCGACTATGGGCATGGCGAAACCCTGCTCCATAAACTCATGATTAAACTGCTGTCCCCACGGTGTGGGCCTAATTCTATAAAGACACTCTGCTTTGCTTTGGTGGTAGGCGGCTTTACAGCGTTAGAGCCCAGAGACGAGTAGACAGACTGCGACACAGGGCTCTATTTTCGGCTGGCGCATAAGAATAATTTGGTGGGTGCTTATATTTGTCCTATTTCAAGTGTGTATTATACACGTGTCTGAATTGGAAAAATGTTTTTTTTGCATATACCAACTCCCCCTGAGAGTGGGGTCACAGCCAGCCATTATCAATGGCATCCCTGGAGCAATTAGGGTTAAGTGCCTGCGTCAAAGGCACATTGACAGATTTTTCACCTTGTCAGCTCTGGGATTCAAACTAGAAACCTTTCAGTTACTGGCCCAACACTCTAACTGCTAGGCTACCTGCCCCCATGTCAATTGCACATTAGTTTGCAATTTCAGCTTGTAAAAGCTGGTGCCTGTCGCATGATTCCAAGTCGAAACGGTTCACGCATATATTAGGACAACATTTTGTGACGGTTTGTTCGTTTTGGTGTTCGGCATGGTTTTTTCCGGCTGTTCCCTCACACACATTTTTTTCATGAGGCAAGTCGAAGTTCGGTAGCCGAAGTCTACGCCCCTTTGTCGGTGATTGGTCAACAGTATTACTCCTAGGAGTGGGAACTATGGACAGGATTCTTCAATGAAGTGTTTGTTGTCATTCAATGAGAGATGCCTAGTTTTCATGCACATTTTGTTCACTTGAGAAATACTGTACCAAACATCTTAGTTCGATGTAAAACTACGCGACTAAGACCTCCTTAGGAAAAATGGCAAAATGAATGACAGATTTCTTGATTTATCTTCAGACTATTCTGACTCTTTTGAGAAAGTGTATACTGGATACGCTAGGGCGTCTCAAGAGGGACATACAATAAATAAGGTATTTTAAGGGAGTATGCGAGGCACAGGCGTTCACGAGTTCTGCAAGGAACGAACCAAACCTAGTATGCAGGAGCGTTTAGTGGTAATCCGCGATAATGGCATGGATTATGTGAGCGGAAGCACAACCTATCTTAATCACCGAAGCTTTATTAAAAGATCGGGAGCAGCAAAACAGGGAGTGGACATCCCCTTTTTATCTATGTATTGTGTAGGCCTACATTATTTTAGCCAGCTCCCGTTTTGGACGTGGTGAAAAAACCCTCCATGTAGGCTACATGTGTCCATATGCCCATCAATAAACGAGAGATGAAAATATGCTGGTGACCCTTGTATTTAAAACGTATTTTACTGTAACAATTGCTTGTTTTCCGTTTCAAGCCCTCCGTAGGCTACCCTTAACCTAGGCCTGCAATCCGTTTAGTCTTTTTTATCCCTGTCGATTTTATGATATCATGCTTCTGACCTCAAGCTATTTAGAAATATTGTTTTTCTTTAAAAAAAAGGGGGGGGTTTTGTGATTATGATTATGATGAGATTGTCCAGCTCGCATGCAATGGAATTTAGGAGCCATCTCCTATTTCTGGAGAAATGTGAATGAGATCTGTAAGATGGTTCCATTATGTTTAGAAAGCATTGTAGTTGGGAGCAGTATAACGGTGAGTGGACATTCTCTTTATATTGGATTTTTGTCCAGCTTTGGTGAAAAGTTTGGATTTTCGTAAAACCCTCAATTGTTGCCTTAATATTAGGCTATATGACCATGGGGAGCAATTATTGTGCATGTAGGCCTAACTGTATTTAGACTATTTTAAAAAAAGTTGTTGTTTTGAATCAAATTTTATTTGAATTATTCACTCTCTTTTTAGGGCTTATCAATAGTGAATTTAATCTTGGCTTATTGACAACGTTTTGGCATGTCCATGGCTCAGCCATAATGCAATTTACAGTAGGCCTAGCCCCTACACTAGTGTGAATGCTGTCTTTAACAATATGTTTCCATATTGAAGCCATGGAATTACTTAGAATAATGTGGAAGAACAATTTTGTTTCTGTAGGCTATTTAACAAACTAAGCTAAAACTGTCAAACATTTGAATTGGAACTGATGACCTAGCAACACATTAAATACCGCAAATACACAACACATATTTAGCCATATTTAGCCACAGACACATATTTAGCTGAGCACGCTCTGATTAGCCAGTGAGGAGTCAAGTTTCCAATGTATTTATTCATCAAATAAATAAGCCCTTTCGCGCCACCGCCACCTACTGCATCCATAATTCCTGCAGTGAAAATAGCTCGAATATTTCTGTCACACCCCTGGACGGATAGCGCTAACGCCAGTGCTAAGAAAGCCGAAACGTCTGTGTATGTTACCCTCCTGATGCAGTAAAAATGATACAAATCGAAAAATGAAGAAGAAAGCTTTGAGTCAACATCGCAATTTTTTTTACTTAGGCTATGTGCATAAGATGTAACATTTAAACCACACACATTTTCAATGAGAAATGTGCATTTAATGACTCCACCACTGGCAGTCAGTGCCTGGGAAATAGTTAAGGGATGTTGTTCATTGTCACATGGCATTATGACTACCAACAGAACCTGATACCGCCCCCTGCTTTTCTTTCCAAAACGTCCCCCAACCCCCCTAGCCGCCCAGCTCCCAGCTCAGAACCCCCAACCCCACACATCTTGCCTGCAGATGTGACGAAACCACAAACACTTCAAAGTGCCTCCCCTCAGACCAGCACCATACCCTGACGCCATCTGTAAATGTCCTGGACACAGTGCACGGAAAATATTAAACCCCCTCTGCTCTGCTCTCAATGGCCAGGCAAAAAAACACAAACCCCCACAAACACCCACTAAAACATTTCAATGAGTCATCGTCCTGTCCCTCGCCACTGGTAACCACGGCAACAAAGGAAGGAGCCATCTCTTTTGTTGTCCTCGGGATAGTTACCCTTCCAGTCATCACATTATGAGATGCATACCTGACCTATAGGAGTGGAACCATGTTGGTCTACAGAAACATGATGACTGGTTGATTTTAGGCCAATTGGTTATGAGAGAGAATAAAAGAGAGATTTAGGGAGAGAGATTGGATGAGTGAAAATTTGAAGTGAAATATAATGGAGGAATGAGAATCAGAGAGATGGAGGAGGGAGAGAGAGAAAAAGCATGATTCTCCAGATGGATGTGTTTGTGAATTGTTTTAGTGAAGAGGGTCTCAAAGGCCTTTTCCTTCAGAGCCTCCCATAACTCTGCCAGATAATTGTATAATTGCTCTGGGCCCCTAAATAGCTCAATAACACAGAGCTATAATGTAGTGAGTGGTGGGCTGGAGCTGCTTGCCTTACTACACTATGAGGCCGCATCCTCTCTTGTCCCTGTGCTCGCTCCGTTTATCATGGAAGATGAAATACACTCGGTTTCTCCCAGGGGGTATTGGGAAAGGGGAAATATGGCCTCCTCTGATTCGCCATCCTGGAGAACTCTGACCTCCTGCTAAGGAAGGAAAATAAAATACCCTCCATAGCGATCCTATTAAATTACTAGAGGGGCTATGTCATAAGCCCTCAAGGTTCCAGAATGGGGTGAAAATGGCAGCCATATTGGTCAGGGAGAAATCCAACCAGTCTAATTGGAATGACTGGTAGTAGAGACATAATTCAGAATTTACTTATGCAGGAAAATAAAAGTAAGTATTGTGATATATCACAACTTAAAATATTGTCATATAATTATAAATGCAGTTTATGAGAGTTACAGTATATACACATTTTCTTTATGACTAGCCTCTAAAATATGTGTCTCAATTGGATTCATCTCAATATAATATCAGTACTTGTTGCATTTACAACTTGTCTAGGTCCTATCATCAACTGATTTCAGCCACTTGAATGGCTGTGGATTGACTGCAAAGTTTCAATGGAATGTTGGCCTATTGGCAGTTAATTAGAAACACTTATGGAATCATTCCACTTAAACTGGCTAGCTAGCTAACAAACATACTGTGCAGTTAAAATCTTAAAATGCATTATTTTACACTATATCTTATCACATGACTGGCAAACCATGGTTGACCAATTCCCTGACCAAAATGGCTGACCTTCATCCCATCATAAGAACATTCATGTCCATTGTAGTATTCTAATGCCTAATTTTATGATCCCCTCTCTCTCTATCACCGCGGGCCAAACCATTGCAACTAGAGGATGAGGTCGGGAGGAGGAGAGATGGAGAGAGAGCAATGAGGCTCTCTCATTAAAGACTGGTGTTATTTGTTCTACATTCTTTTAAAAAGGGATCCAAATGAGTTCTTCGTCTGTCTCCATAAGAGAACCCTTTTTGGTCCAGGTAAAACCCTTTTTGTGTTCCATGTAGAACCCTCTGCGGAAAGGGTTCTACATGGAACCAAAAAGGGTTCTACCTGGAACCAAAATGGTTCTTATCAAATCAAATAATATGTTATTGGTCACATACACACGTTTAGCAGATGTTATTGCGGGTGTAGCAAAATGCTTGTGTTCCCATCTCCAACAGTGCAGTAATATCTAACAATTCACAACAATGCACAGAAATCTAAAAGTAAAAAAATTGAACAAAGAAATATAAATGTTATAAATATTAGATTGAGCAATGTCGGAGTGGCATTGACTAAAATAGAGTAGAATAGAATACAGTATATAAACTCAGAAAAAAAAAAAGAAACGTCCACTCACTGTCAACTGTGTTTATTTTCAGCTAACTTAACATGTGTAAGTTAAATGTTTAAATATTTGTAGGAACCTAACAAGATTCAATAAACTGAAGAAGTTCCACAGACGTGACTAACAGAAATGGAATAATGTGTTGCTGAACAAAGGTGTGGGGGGGGGGGGGGGGGGGTCAAAATCAAAAGTAACAGTCAGTATCTGGTGTGGCCACCAGCTGCATTAAGTACTGCAGTGCATCTCCTCCTCATGGACTGCACCAGATTTGCCAGTTCTTGCTGTGAGATGTTACCCCACTCTTCCACCAAGGCACCTGAAAGTTCCCGGACATTTCTGTGGGGAATGGCCCTAGCCCTCACCCTCCGATCCAACAGGTCCCAGACGTGCTCAATGGGATTAAGATCCTGGCTCCTCGCTGACCATGGCAGAACACTGACATTCCTGTCTTGCAGGAAATCACACACAAAACGAGCAGTATGGCTGGTGGCATTGTCATGCTGGAGGGTCATGTCAGGATGAGCCTGCAGGAAGGGTACAACATGAGGGAGGAGGATGTCTTCCCTGTAACGCACAGTGTTGAGATTGCCTGCATTGACAACAAGCACAGTCCGATGATGCTGTGACTCACCGCCCCAGACCATGACGAACCCTCCACCTCCAAATCGATCCCGCTCCAGAGTACAGGCCTCGGTGTAACGCTCATTCCTTTGACGATAAACGCAAATCCGACCATCACCCCTGGTGAGACAAAACCACGACTCGTCAGTGAAGAGCACTTTTTGCCAGTCCTGTCTGGTCCAGCGACGGTGGGTTTGTGCCCATAGACGATGTTGTTGCCGGGTGATGTCTGGTGAGGACCTGCCTTACAACAGTCCAGCATCTCTCAGCCTATTGCGGACAGTCTGAGCACTAATGGAGGGATTTTGCGTTCCTGGTGTAACTCAGGCAGTTGTTGTAGCCATCCTGTACCTGTCCGGCAGGTGTGATGTTCGGATGTCCCGGTCCTGTGCAGGTGTTTTTACGCGTGGTCTGCCACTGCGAGGACAATCAGCTGTCTGTCCTGTTTCCCTGTAGCGCTGTCTTAGGCGTCTCACAGTACGGACATTGCAATTTATTGCCCTGGCCACATTTACAGTGTAAGGCACGTTCATGCAGATGAGCAGGGAACCTGGGCATCCTTCTTTTGGTGTTTTTCAGAGTCAGTAGAAAGGCCTCTTTAGTGTCCTAAGTTTTCATAACTGTGACCTTAATTACCCACTAACAGTCTGTAAGCTGTTCGTGTCTTAACAACTGTTCCACGGGTGCATGTTCATTAATTGTTTATGGTTCATTGAACAAGCATGGGAAACAGTGTTTAAACCCTTTACAATGAAGATCTGTGAAGTTATTTGGATTTTTACAAATTATCATTGAAAGACAGGGTTCTGAAAAGGGGGGCGTTTCTTTTTTTGCTGAGGTTACATATGAGATGAGTAAAGCAGTATGTAAACATTATTTCCAATATGTATATAGGGCAGCAGCCTGTAAGGTGCAGGGTTGCGTAACCGGGTGGAAGCCGGCTAGTGATGGCTATTTAACAGTCTGATAGCCTTGAGATAGAAGCTGTTTTTCAGTCTCTCGGTCCCAGCTTTGATGCACCTGTACTGACTTCGCCTTCTGGATGATAGCGGGGTGAACAGGCCTTGGCTCGGGTGGTTGATGTCCTTGATGATCTTTTTGGCCTTCCTGTGACATCGGGTGCTGTAGGTGTACCTGGAACCAAAAAAGGGTTTTTCAAAGGGTTCTCCTATGGGAACAGCTGAGGAACCCTTTTAGGTTTTAGATAGCACCTTTTTTTCTAAGAGTGTGTGGAAATAGGGGCATTACTCTTCAAGGGTTGCCAGACATTGTATCCCGCTGTGAGTGTTTTTTATGGATGATTCTCAATATTGAGGCTTATATGACAGTTTGTTCCAGCCCTGGGGAGCAGTGGTCAGGAAAAGGTCAGAAACTATGATCCATTACCACTCTGATGTGTTCTTATCCCACCCAACACACACACACACTTGAATGCAGGGTTGGGTAGGCTACTTTCTATATGTAATCTGTTGCAGTTACTAGTTACCTGTCCCAAATTGTAATCAGTAACACTGGACAGAGGAACTCTGCCTAGAAGGCCAGCATCCCGGAGTCGTCTCTTCACTGTTGACGTTGAGACTGGTGTTTGCCGGTACTATTTAATGAAGCTGCCAGTTTCTTAAACTAGACACTCTAATGTACTTGTCCTCTTGCTCAGTTGTGCACCGGGGCCTCCTACTCCTCTTTCTATTCTGGTTAGCGCCAGTTTGCGCTGTTCTGTGAAGGGAGTAGAACACAGCGTTGTACGAGATCTTCAGTTTCTTGGTAATTTCTCGCATGGAATAACCTCCATTTCTCAGAACAAGAATAGAAAGACGAGTTTCAGAAGAAACTCTTTGTTTCTGGCCATTTTGAGCCTGTAATCGAACCCACAAATGCTGATGCTCCAAATACTCAACTAGTCTAAAGAAGGCCAGTTTTAATGCTTCTTTAATCAGGACAACTGTTTTCAGCTGTGCTAACATAATTGCAAAAGGGTTTCTAATGATCAATTAGCCTTTTAAAATTATAAACTTGGATTAGCTAACACAACATGCCATTGGAACACAGGAGTGATGGTTGCTGATAATGGGCCTCTGTACACCTATGTATATATTCCATAAAAAATCAGCTGTTTCCAGCTACAATAGTCATTTACAACATTAACTACACTGCATTTCTGATCAATTTGATGTCATTTTAATGTACAAAAAAATTGCCTTTCTTTCAAAAGCAAGGACATTTCTAAGTGACCCCTAACTTTTGAACGATCGTGTATATACACGACCAGTCAAAAGTTTGGACACATACTCATTCCAGGGTTTTTCTTTTTTTGGACTATTTTTTACATTGTAGAATAATAGTGACGATATCAAAACTATGAAATAACACAATTGGAGTCATGTAGTAACCAAAAAAGTGTTAAACAAATATACTTTATATTTGAGATTCTTCAAAGTAGCCACCCTTTGTGCCTTGTTGACAGCTTTGCACACTCTTGGCATTCTCTCAACCAGCACCATTTCAAAGGTGTGCCTTGTTAATAGTTATTTTGTGGAATTTCTTTCCTTCTTAATGCGTTTGAGCCAATCAGTTGTGTTGTGACAAGGAAGGGGTGATATTCAGAAGATAGCCCTATTTGATAGCCCTATAAGTCCATATTATGGCAAGAACAGCTCAAATAAGCAAAGAGAAACGACAGTCTATCATTACTTTAAGACATGAAGGTCAGTCAATCTGGAACATTTCAAGAACTTTGAAAGTTTCTTCAGTCGCAAAAACCATCAAGCGCTGTGATGAGGACTACCATCAAAAACTGGCTCTCATGAGGACTGCCACAGGAAGGGAAGACCCAGAGTTACTACTGCTGCAGAGGATAAGTTCATTAGAGTTACCAGCCTCAAAAATTGCAGCCCAAATAAATGCTTCGCAGAGTAACAGACATATCTCAACATCAACTGTTCAGAGGCTGCGTGAATCAGGCCTTCATGGTCGATTTGCTGCAAAGAATCCACTACTAAAAGATGACAATAAGAAGAAGAGACTTGTTTGGGCCAAGAAACACGAGCAATGGACATTAGTCCAGTGGAAATCTGGCCTTTGGTCTGATGAGTCCAAATTTGAGATTTTTGGTTCCAACCGCCATGTCTTTGTGAGACGCAGAGAAGGTGAATGGAGGATCTCCGCATGTGTGGTTCCCTCTGTAAAGCATGGAGTAGAAGGTGTGATGTTGTTTTGGGGGTTATTTCAAAAGTTTTGATGTCATCACAATTATTCTACAATGTAGAAAATAGTAAAAATAAAGGAAAAACCCTTGAATAAGTAGGTGTGTCCAAACTTTTGACGGGTACTGTATGCATTTCTATTTTTCTCTGCCTCAAGATCCCCCTACGGGCGTGGGCCCCAGGTCTTCAGCCCTGGTAAGCCCCTCTTCATTAATCAGGCCCAGGATCCCCAGCTGTTGAAAGAGTGCATTTGTCACTGGTTGTCCACTGGTTGCAAAAACAATGATTGATAGGCAGCTTAAACTCTTTCAATTCTACCTTTATTGGCCATTCACAACAACCACAATCCGTAATGTGCAAAAAGCTAAGTGAGAGAGCAGCAGTGTGATTCACTTCAATGCGCTATGTAGAGTACATTCGGAAAGTATTCCAACCCCTTGACTTTTTCCACATTTTGTTACGTTACAGCTCTATTCTAAAATGGATTAAATCATTTCCCCCCTCGATCTACACACAATACCCCATAATGACAAAGCAAAAACAGGTTTAGAATTTTATTCAAATGTATTAAAAACCCATAACTGAAATATCACGTTTACATAAGTATTTAGACCCTTTACACAGTACGGAAGCACCTTTAGAAGTGATTACAGCCTGTCACACCTGTATTTGGGGAGTTTCTCCTATTCTTCTCTGCAGATCCCTTCAAGCTATGTCAGGTTGGATGAGAAGCTGCATTTTCAGGTCTCTCCAGAGATAGTCGATCGGGTTGTCCCGAAGCCACTCCTGCGTTGTCTTGGCTGTGTGCTTAGGGTCGTTGTCCTGTTTGAAGGTGAACCTTCACTCCAGTCTGAGGTCCTGAGCGCTCTGGAGCAGGTTTTCATCATGGATCTCCATGTACTTTGCTCTGTTCATCTTTTCCTCGATGCTGACTAGCCTCCCAGTCCCTGCCGCTGAAAAACATCCCCACAGCATGATGCTGCCACCACCATATTTCACCGTAGGGATGGTGCCAGGGTTCCTCCAGACGTGACACTTGGCATTCAGGCCAAAGAGTTCAATCTTGGTTTCATCAGACCAGGGAATCTTGTTTCTCATGGTCTGAGAGTCCTTTAGGTGCCTTTTTGACATCTCCAAGCTGGCTGTCATGTGCCTTTAACTGAGGAGTGTCTTCCGTCTGGCCACTCTACCATAAAGGCCTGATTTGTGGAGTGCTGCAGAGATGGTTGTCCTTCTGGAAGGTTCTCCCATCTCCACAGAGGACCTCTAGAGCTCTGTCAGAGTGACCATCAGGTTCTTGGTCACCTCCCTGACCAAGGCCCTTCTCCCCAGGTTCCTCAGTTTGGCCTTGCGGCCAGATCTAGGAAGAGTCTTGGTGGTTCTAAACCTCTTCCATTTCAGAATGATGGCGGCCACTGTGTTCTTGGGGACCTTCAATGCTGACTACATTTTTTGGTATCCTTCCCCAGATCTGTGCCTCAACACAATCCTGTCCTGGAGCTCTACAGCCAATTCCTTCGACCTCATGGCTTGGTTTTTGCTCTGACCTGCACTGTCAACTGTGTGACCTTATATAGACAGGTGTGTGCCTTTCCAAATCATGTTCAGTCAACTTATGGGGTATTGTGTGTAGATTGATGGGGATTTTTTTTTACTTAATCCATTTTATAATAAGGCTGTAACGTAACAAAATGTGAAAACCAGTCAAGGGTTCTGAATAATTTCCAAAATACTGTAGAAATCAAAAATAAGTTATATCCATATCGCTGTACACTCATAGAAAAACTGGTTCTGTCACGCCCTGACCTTAGAGAACCTTATTATTCTCTGTTTAGTTAGGTCAGGGTGTGACTCGGGTGGGAAAGTCTATGTTGTCTATTTCTTTGTTTTTGGCAGAGTGTGGTTCCCAATCAGAGGCAGCTGTCTATCGTTGTCTCTGATTGGGGATCATATATAAGTTGTCATTTTCCTTTTGGGTTTTGTGGGATCTTGTTTTCTGTTTAGTGTCTGTGCCTGACAGAACTGTTCGCTTTCGCTTTTGTTAATTTTGTCTAAGTGTTTTTTGAATAAAAGGAATCATGAACGCTTACCACGCTGCGCTTTGGTCTACTATTCCTACCACCAACGAGAGCCGTTACAGGTTCCTTATAGAACCAAAAAGGCTTCTATCGCTTTCTTCATATATGGAACCCCTAAAAGTTCTATATAGAACCCTTATATAGGTTTAGCATGGTGCCATTTATGAATTATGGCTACTACTATTAATAGTAATATTTTGAGCTAAGAATATAATTTAATAACCAATTAAATAAATGGAGAAAAGATTACCAGCATAGTTTTTATAATGTATGTCATTATTTGCAATTATACTGTAGTTTGGAAATATGCACTGATGGCCAGAGAGGCATCTCTTTGTTTGAATGATGGCCCAGGTCAACTCTGGATGACTTCTTGATGACAATACAATACAATATACTTGTGTCTTCTGCTCCATTCTCAACCCGCCCAAACAGCAAACCTCACACAGACAGTTGAGACAAGCACAGGTTCAAGCTGCATGCAGCACCCCTGGATGGAGAATGTATGGTGGGGTTAAGGGCCTTGCTCAAAAGTCTAACAGTAAGGGAATGTTTTGAGGATGGGAACCTAGCAGCCCTCCAGTTGTCAGATCAATTCTGCCCGTTCATTTCTAGCGCCAGGCCCAGGATTCAAACCAGCCATCATTTGGGCCGCAAGTCCAACTCCTTCCACAGGTCCAACTCATTAGCCACTAGTAACATCTGCTTCCAACTCACACTCTCAAACACGTAGATCCCCTGAACGCAGCTCACTTTCCAGCCCACTTTCCAGCTCACACTCTCAAACACATAGATCCCCTGAACGCAGCTCACTCTCCAGATCCCAATCACCTGAATTCTGATCAACTGTTCACACACCTGTATGTCATTATCACGTGCTATTCAGTTCAGTTCTTTGCACCCCATCATTGTGAGGTATTGTTTGTTTTGTGACACACTTCTATTCGGAGCTCTGGTTTTTTCACCCCATAATTTAATCCTCCCGTGTATGATAGTTTTTGCCTGCCTCACTAACGACACCTTTTGTCTATTCCATGCCTGTACTTTACCCAGTCATCAACACCATTATTCCTGAAACCCTTGACCCACTGTAATTTGCATACCGCCCCAACAGATCCACAGATAATGGAATCTCTATTGCACTCCACACTGCCCTTTCCCACCTGGATAAAAAAGGAACACCTATGTAAGAATGCTATTCATTGACGACAGCTCAGCGTTTAACACCATAGTACCATCAAAGCTCCTCACTAAGCTAAGGACCCAGTGACTTAACATCTCCTTCTGCAACTGGATCCTGAACTTCCTGACGGGCCGCCCCCAGGTGGTAAGGGTAGGTAATAACGCATCCGCCACGCTGATCCTCAACATGGGGGCCCCTCAGGGGGTGCGTGCTCAGTCCCCTCCTGTACTCCCTGTTCACTCATGACTACATGGCCAGGCACGACTCATCAAGTTTGCTGATGACACAACAGTGGTAGGCCTGATCAACCAACGACGATGAGACAGCCTATAGGGAGGGGGTCAGAGACCTAGCCGTGTGGTGCCAAGATATCAACTTCTCCCTCAACGTGATCAAGACAAAGGAGATGATTGTGGACTATAGGAAAAGGAGGGTCGAGCACGCCCCCATTCTCATCGACGGGGCTGTAGTGGAGCAGGTTGAGAGCTTCAAGTTCCTTGGTGTCCACAACAAACTAACATGGTCCAAACACACCAAGACAGTCGTGAAGAGGGCACGACAAAGCCTATTCCCCCTCAGGAGACTGAAAAGATTTGGTATGGGTCCTCAGATCCTCAAAAGGTTCTACAGCTGCACCATTGAGAGCATCCTGACTGGTTGCATCACTGCCTGGTATGGTAACTGCTCAGCCTCCGACCGCAAGGCACTACAGAGGGTAGTGGGTACGGCCCAGTACATCACTGAGGCCAAGCTTCCTGCCATCCAGGACCTCTATACCAGGCAGTGTTAGAGGAAGTCCCTAAAAATTGTTAAAGACTCCAGCCACCCAAGTCATAGACTGTTCTCTCGGCTACCGCACGGTAAGCAGTACCAGAGCGCCAAGTTTAGGTCCAAAAGGCTTCTTAACAGTTTCTACCCCCAAGCCATAAGGCTCCTGAACAGCTAATCAAATGGCTACCCGGACTATTTGCATTGCCCCCCTCCCTGTCTTTTACGCTGCTGCTACTCTCTGTTTATTATCTATGCATAGTCACTTTAACTCTACCTACATGTACATATTACCTCAATTACCTCGACTAACTAATTATTTTTTCTTTAAACTGCATTGTTGTTAAGGGCTTGTAAGTAAGCATTTCACTGTAAGGTCTACACCTGTTGTATTAAGTGCATGTGACAAATGAAATTTGATTTGATATTCCAGTCTGTGCGAGAGAAACAGTCTTGTAGCTTAGCATCCACTTCATCGGACCACTTCTGTATTGAGCACATTGGTACTGTATTGGTACTTCCTGTTTGAGTTTTTACTTGTAAGCAGGAATCAAGAGGATAGAGTTATGGTCAGATTTGCCAAATGGAGGCCGAGGGAGAGCTTTGTATGTGTCTCTGTGTGTGTAAAGGTGATCTAGAGTTGTTTCGCATCTAGTTGCACAGGTGACATGCTGGTAGAAATGAGATAAGATGGATTTCAGTTTTCCTGCATTAAAATCACCGGCCACTAGGAGCGTCGCCTCTGGTTGAGCATTTACTGTGCAGCCGTCTTCATCGTCCTGGCCAAGGCTTTCAACTCTGTTAATCACTGTATTCTTATCGGCAGACTCAACAGCCTTGATTTCTCAAATGACTTCTTCTCTGACAGAGTTCAGTGTGTCAAATGGAGGGCCTGTTGTCCGGACCTCTGGCAGTCTCTATGGGGGTACCACAGGGTTCAATTCTCGGGCCGACTCTTTTCTCTGTATATATCAACGATGTCGCTCTTGCAGCGAGTCATTCCCTGATCAACCTCTACGCAGACGATACCATTCTGTATACATCTGGCCCTTCTTTGGACACTGTGTTAACAAGCCTCCAAACGAGCTTCAATGCCATACAACACTCCTTCCGTGGCCTCCAACTGCTCTGAAATGCTAGTAAAACTAAATGCATGCTTTTCAACCATTCGCTGCCCACACCCGCCCACCCAACTAGCATCACTACTCTGGACAGTTCCGACTTAGAATATGTGGACAACTTCAAATACCTAGGTGTCTGGCTAGATTGTAAACTCTCCTTCCAGACTCATATTAAACATCTCCAATCCAAAATTATATCTAGAATCGGCTTCCTATTTCGCAACAAAGCCTCCTTCACTCACGCCGCCAAACATACCCTCGTAAAACTGACTATCCTTGACTTCAGCGATGTCATCTACAAAATAGCCTCCAACACTCTACTCTGCAAACTGGATGCAGTCTATCACAGTGCCATCCGTTTTGTCACCAAAGCCCCATACTCCACCCACCACTGCAACCTGTATCCTCTCGTCGGCTGGCCCTCGCTACATATTCGTCGCCAGACCCACTGGCTCCAGGTCATCTATAAGTCTTTGCTAGGTAAAGCTCCGCCTATCTCAGCTCACTGGTCATGATAAAAACACCCACCCGTAGCACGCGCTTCAGCAGGTATATCTCACAGGTCATCCCCAAAGCCAATACCTCCTTTGGCCGCCTTTCCTTCCAGTTCTCTGCTGCCAATGACTGGAACAAATTGCAAAAATCGCTGAAGCTGGAGACTTATATTCCAATAATAACTTTGGAAATGTGTGCGTTTCTATCAAAGTAAGTGCCTTATTACGTTGTAATAGCTTCTGCATGTTGTGTCTACTGTAGCATAATATTTTTGTGTATATTCCTTATAACCACGGACACGCGAGGTAACGTTACTCATTTCATAGCCTTTATGATGTTATACTCAATGCTTAGGTAGCTAGCTACATTCTTCTATTAGCTCTGGAAAACAATGCTAATTGCGTCAGAGAAGTATTAGCATGTGTTGTATTTTGAAGCTACCCTGGCCTTATGACTCCCAAGTGGCCAGCTGTCTAATGCGCAGCATTTCAGTGCTAGAGGTGTCACTACAGACACCCAGGTTGTCACGTCTGCTCCCCTAGAGGGGGGGGGGGGTTACTGTCACGTCTGCCCCCGCTCTTCTCTCCCCTGGCGCTTGAGGGCGCCAGGCTGCCCTGCATCACGCACTCCTGCCTTCCCTCGTCAAGCGCTTCAGCGATATTGGACTCACCTGGACTCACTTATCATCTGTCTATTACCTCCCCTATATTTGTCAGTTTCTCTGCTCTGTTCCCCACTTCTGCATTAATTGTTTTTTGTCTGTGTTACTAGTTTGCTGACGCTGTTCCTGTCTCGTTCCATGTCCGTTCTTTATTAAATGTTTGACTCCCCGTACCTGCTTCGTCTCTCCTGCGTCATACATGTGACAGAATTCAGAAGCCAACACACGAAGCATCGGGGAGTACTGGCGTTCCGGTTGGTATGGTGGCATCGGCTCTGGGTCGCCACCGATGGAACCGGGGGTGCCTAGCCAGCTCGTCGGGCTTCCACGCCCTAGCTGGCTCGAGAGGTTTCCTTGCCCCGGTTGGCTCGGATGGCGCCCATCCCACGTTGGGCCTCAGCTGGATCGTCAGTTCTTGTTCGCCCAGCCGGTCCAGGAGTTTTTTTTGTTTGTTTTTTGTTTTGTTGGTGACGTCGGGGTGTATTCCACCGCCGATGGAATCGGGGGTGCTTTAGCCAGCCCGTCGAGCTTTCACGCTCTGGCTGGCTCGAGAGATTTCCTTGCCTCGGTTGGATCGGCGGCTTCCCATCCCACATCACACTCCACCGGATCTTTGCGCTCCTTCTCTGCAGCGGGATCGACAGGCGTCTTGCCTCAGCCGGATCGTCAGGCTTCCATGCCTCAGCCAGCTTGCCAGGCTCTCACACTCCTGCCGGTTCGTGGGGCTTCCACGCCCAAATCGGCTTGCCCAGCACCCATGTCTCGGCCGGTTCGCCCAGGTGGGACGTCGGATGGCGCCCCTAGAGGGGGAGTACTGTCACGTCTGCTCCCGCTCTTTCCCCCCCTGGCACTTGAGGGTGCCAGGATGCCCTGCATCACGCACTTCTATCATCCACACCTGCCTTCCCTCGTCATGCGCATCAACGATATTGGACTCACCTGGATTCACTCATCACCTGTTATTACCTCCCCTATATTTGTCAGTTCCCCAGCTCTGTTCCCCGCTTCTGCATTGATTGTCTTTTGTTTGTGTTGCCTGTTTGCTGACTCTATTCCTGTCTTGTTCCATGTCCGTTATTTATTTCATGTTTTACTACCTGTACCTGCTTCGTCTCTCCAGCATCATTCCATGTGACACAGGTTCAAATCCAGACTGCGTTTCTATCAAAGTAAGTGCCTTATTACGTTATAATAGTTTCTGTAAGTCGTGTTATACCGTTTCTACTGCAGCTCACTCTATGTATGGAGCATAATATATTTGTGTATATTCCTTATAACCGCGGGTACGCGAGGTAATGTTACTCATTTCATAACCTTTATGGTGTTATATTCAATTGTGCTTATGTAGCTAGCTACATTATTCTATTAGCTCTGTAAAACAATGCTAATTGCATCAGAGAAGTATTGGCTTGTTGTATTTTGAAGCTACCCTGGCCTTGTGACTCCCAAGTGGCACAGCGGTCTAAGGCACAGCATCTCAGTACTTGAGGAATCACTAGACAAACTGGTTCAAATCCAGGCTGCGTTTCTATCAAAGTAAGTGCCTTATTACGTTAATAGTTTCTGCATGTGAACTGTATGTCTAATTACAAAAATTCCTTGTTAAGTAATCATCTCACTTGTTAGTTGACGGTGGCCATTGAGGGCTGCGTCGATCAGATGGAAAAATATCTTCTTATACCACTTGGTCATTTTCTGAGTGCATTCCATAAAGCTGTTTATCATGTCCGCCTTATCCACTGCCCCCATTTTGAGGTAATCTGGTTTGATCTTTCTCTCTCCTGTCAGGTGGTCCACCTTCCCTGTGGCCGACATGGTTGCTGTATGGACAGTAGAGAGGGCATGGATGTCTCGTTTGTCATGTCACTTTACTGCCAGCTGTTGACCGTTCTCCTTGAACTCCGCCTCCCCTCTCTGCATCTTCCAACATCCAAATGCCAGCATCCCCTTCCTGTTTGACCTGACTGTGCCACAGGCCCCTGTGCTGTTGGAGAGCAGATGCTGGAAGAGTGTGGGACTGCTGTAACAGTTGTTTACATACAAAGTGTGTCCCTTGCTGAGATGAGGAGCCAGCATGGTCATCACCACGGACATGGACACCCCAAACCCCTCATACTCAACAATGCATAGGTCCTTGTATGACACAAAGACTCAACCAAATGCTATTGTCAGGCTGGTAAGAACATTTCTTATTTTGTATAGCGGGTCATTTAGGATGGCAGTAGCATTGTTGATGAAATGCAGTCATCGCAGCAGAACTAGGAAGCGGTCTTGGGAAAAGAGGGTGGCAAAGAAGGGAGTTGCAAACATAGGATCTGTGCTCCAGTATTCTCTTATGGAGTTCTTCTTTACTATCCCCATGAGAATGACTGTCACCAGGAAGGTATACATTTCACTAATTGTGGTTGTCCCCCCCACTCCTGGCTCTCTCTTCTCCTGTAGCTCCAAGGCATAGTGATTGGTCTCTATGTCTCCCACCAGCTCCTCTGTCAGAAACAACTTGAAGCACTCTGCCTCAGATGGAAATGGCAAGGGGTGTTGCACTCCAGACTGGGACTCATCAAAGCAAACAGCAGGGCCAGGAGGGATGAAATGGATGGCAGCCTTCCAGCTACCACAGAACTCCTGTACTTCATCCACTGTCGGTCTGCCTCCATCACCACCAGCATCTTCAAAGGGAACTGTGACTTTGTTAGTGGATAAGGGGTCCTCAGATTCAGGGTTCTCAATGGCTGGAGGGCAGCTCCTCACTGTCAGAATCTGATTCCTGACTTTCAGACTCATTGTCAGAATTTTTTTAAATATCCAGAATTTCCGCGTTTGTGAGTTGTCTCCTTTTGAAAGACGTTGCTAATGCTACAGCTTAGCTCACTAGCTACATACATAAACAACACTGAATGGCTCAGCGTGGGAGTGAGAGGTTACGTGATTGACTGCCAGCACGCGCCATTTGTATCAATAAATCACTATTAGAAAATGATTTGTATTGATATATTTACTGTTTTATTCACATGTTTTCAAGTAACGGTGATAAATCATGCATTGTAGATAGATTGTAATGGGCACATATTATGTGTGTAAAATACTTTTTTGAAGGTTGTACTGATTATGATGAGCTATGCTAATTCCAGCTGTGTGTGTGGAGCCATGTTTGTTGACATACAATGCATTCTGGGTTTCACATAATCGTTTGTTGGACCAAAGATGCTAAGAAAATGAGGTGAGTAGGGGTTCACTCATTTTTTGAGAACTTCAGGAAGTGAATGGTGGGACGTGAACGATGGTAGACGACACACCGCTTCAACATGCATACTATTAACTGACCAAATTAATATTTTCTTATCTTATTATCTTTGGTTTCTGTGAGGAAAAAAAGCATGGCTGCACGCTGAAACTAATCATCGTCGGGTTACTTTCAATTTCTAGAAAGGTTTTTACTCAATTATTTCGATCTATGGTGAGCTCACCCGTGATGTGATTAATTATAAATAGAAAATGCTATTAGCTAATTTATATTGTAGTTTATGTCAGCCGAGAGTTATACAAATATGACCTCTTGTGTTGCGTCAATCTTTCCTCAGTTAGCGCTAGGACAAGTGTAGCCTACATTTTTCCGGTTTGGATGTTTGTGTTATGCTGTAGATACTTCTGTGGATGTCTGAACATTGCATCTAAAAAATAAACTGCTCACATTCTGGACATAACTTTGTAACGACAGTGTTTGTGTAAATAGTTTCTGAATAAAGTGTGGCCAGCTCAAATGCTGATTGTTGCGTCATTCAAAACTGTCCGTTCTAAATAAGCGTTCTAAATAAACGTTCTAATCACACAGGTGTGATCGTACGCTTCAGGGACCACTGTAGAATGATCACACCCGTGTGATGGTATGTGTGGAAGGGTTAATATTAGAGATCGAGCACAGCAGACACACACCACCCCCATTGAGTTTACACAACGCTGCCGTTCTGTCTTGCCAATGTACACGCACGCACACACAGAACTTCAGGGACTGCGTGAGAGAGTGACTCTGGGCTAGCCTCTCTCTGTGTGTGTGTGTGTGTGTGTGTGTGTGTGTGTGTGTGTGTGTGTGTGTGTGTGTGTGTGTGTGTGTGTGTGTGTGTGTGTGTGTGTGTGTGTGTGTGTGTGTGTGTGTGTGTGTGTGTGTGTGTGTGTGTGTGTGTGTGTGCGGCAGTCCTCCAAGAGTTGGATGGATGAGGTATGAGGAGCCGTCAAGGTTCAGGGCATAGTCCCACACGTTTCCCTCTATCGCTCTTTCATGCTGAATGAGTGAGTGGAGGAGGAGGCAAACAGTGACTTGACTTTATTAGCTACGAAAACACAACTTGTTTTCAATTACAGTCTAATTTAAGCCACATCCAAACCTACACATCCCAATTATAATCCTATGTCATATGTCATGTTTCCGTGGTAGAGAGCTGCATTGCGGTATTTCAACTCTTTCCCATGGTCATATAAACTCATAGAACGGTTTGGGGTTTTGTTGAAACCTACTGCTCCCACCAGGTAGACTTTCCTTCTTATTCCCTTTTGACAGGATCAAATGCTTGAATCTTGACCTAAGTGTATGCATGGGCAGTACAGTAGCTTGTAAACAAAGACAATGTCTAAACATTTCTATGGCTGTTTTGATTGAATTCCAGTCCACGACAGTGTGGTGTGTGTGCCCGGGCATGCATGTCTGCATATCTGTATGTCTGTGTAAATTTGTCTGGATTATATGGCCTTGGACATTTCAAAGCTAACAGATTCTCCAGTTATGAGTGAAAGTGGGAGCAGATGTTTCCTTATGTATTTTCTCACAAATTTGCTTCAATAAAGATATGGCAAACTTCCAGTCATTTATTTGATAATGGCATAATGTTTATCTGTCCGTTCTCACTAAACTAATCTCTTCGAATCATCAGCATTGTCACAGTGCAGAGTTAAAGGGTAGTATAATTCATGTCCACAAGTCTTGCATGCCAAGCACACACACACAGTAACTGACATGAATGTTAACAGGTGCCGTAGTTTAGCGTGATCATTATGTCAATCGTGAGAGCTGCTGTACGTGCTTGGAGAGTATGTGCCTGTGTATGTGCACGTGTGTGACATAGAGAGTTTGTGTGTGTTTAGGGTCGCAGATGGTACTGTATGTCACTACACATTGAGTGAACTTGTTCCTGAGCCTGGCAAAGAGATAACACTCACACTTGCACGCACGCACACACACAAAGTATCAATCGTGTCCATTAATTATAAATGCCATGACTTTGATTTAATCAGTGCATGAAAGTGACAGCATTCAAGCTTGTTCTACTCGTGTAATTTCATACAAATTAAGACAGATGCTTTGAGTTCTCTGCCCTTACACATCAACAGAAATAAGCAAAAACACATTACTGGTGGCTGTTTTGGCTGTCTGTGCCTGTGTGTTGGTTTTCTATGACCGTGTGTGTGTCTGTGCATGCGTGCGTGCGGGTGTGTTGGCGTGCACGTCTATGTGTGTGGGTGTGCACGTCTGTGTGTGTGTGTGCCCTTGTGCATGCCTGTGCACATATGTGGCTGCGTGTGTGCTCTATACCCTGCAGTCAAATGTCCTAAACTAGAGGAGAGTGGGTGTATGTGTCAAACCCAGAGGATCCTTCCCATCGTCAGGCAGAAACATGAGTACTGAGCTCTGTCAGACATTGGTGGCTGACTGACATTTTCCACCGCACTAGAACCTCCCTTAGTGCTGACGGCTACATGCTAACGACAGCTCCATGCTAATGTTGGCGTGTCTGACACAGCCTTAAAGAGGCAGCTGATGAAATGATTGGCCTCTGGTTCCCCTACAGGAAGCGCTGGGCTGACCACTGAGGTGGGTAACTGTAACTGTACTGCTGTAAAGACGGATAGAAATGTAGACATGTACAGTATCTATATAGGGCTCTGGAAACTCCGATATAGAATGACAAACAGCCATGTTTTCTATTTCCATTTAGAATCCTTTGATGGCTAGAATAATAGAGCACTATTAAGACTTTCATTCACTCATATATACGATTTCTATCCCAAACATGAACCGAAACAAGAGTCGCGTGTGTATGTTTAAGAAATGTGGTTACCCTTAGGCCTATTTTTCATTTAGAGTGATTGCATCCCTTGTGAGGATTGCAGGCCCATTGAGGAGACGTAAAGTAGAGAGCAGCAAAAACAAAAACTCCGAATACACTGTTTTACAGGACACACCCTTCATGTTACTGACCGATTAAGGAAACCTTGCGGGCTCTCATAAAATAAAACAGCGTCCTTCTCTCTCTTACTCATAGAATAAAACAACATTTTATCCTTCCACAAAAACACACAGGCAGCACTTTTCCCTGTGTTTTTTTCTGGGACTAAAATATTTGTAGAGTGTAATTAGATTAATAAATAGTACTGGGTAGTAAATCACAACCACTATCTGTGTGTGTGTGTGTGTGTGTGTGTGTGTGTGTGTGTGTGTGTGTGTGTGTGTGTGTGTGTGTGTGTGTGTGTGTGTGTGTGTGTGTGTGTGTGTGTGTGTGTGTGTGCGCGTGCGTGCGTGCGTGCGTGCGTGTGTGTGTGTGTGTGTGCCTGTGTGTGTGCCTGTGTGTATATGTCTGTGTATAATGGATGTTGTTCATGTATGCGTTTGTGTGTGTTTACGGTAATTGCCTGCGTGTATGTATGTGGCTAAGGGGTGGGATGCTAAACAATGGTAACAAAATCATTAAATAAATGTTCCCCTAATCCACCAGGCATGGCTCCCACTGCATTACCTCTAGCGGTTGGCTGGCTGGGCTAGGGTGGAGCAGCGGTGGGGTGGTGGTGATGTGGTGGTCTGGATTGTGCCAGTTTCTGTTGTAATAAAGACATTAAAAAGCTCCCCGTTAAACTATTTTAGGCACAGGGGTTGGCAAGGTGGGGTGCTGGGGGCTTTAAAAGGGGGCATAAACATAAAGAGAGTTAGAGAGAGGCCTGCGCTGAGCTCCCAGGCAGCCAGTGTTTCTGTGCCAGGACACCTCTGTGTCGCTGATGGCTAGAATGAAGTAATTACTAACACATGGTTATTAATGGGCTCACTGGAGACCTGTGGGATGGATGGAAGAGAGAGAGAGTGAGAGAGAGAGAAAGATTACATTCAGAGAAAAAAGGAGTAAGGAGAAAGAGAAAACAAAGGAGTCCGTTGAGGTATCCTCCCTGGTTGGCGTGTACCCACAACTCTTTAACACCCTGAGAGATGGAACAATGGGTACCATCTGACTGATGAGGGTTGATGGGAAAGAGGGGTTTGTAGATCCATGACAGCTTCTCCATGGAGACGGAATTTTTGATGCAACAGCTTACTAATCAGCTACCAATAGATTTTTGGGAAATACAACTGTCCTGTATAGGCTACCTGAGCTGTCCTGGCG